>NC_092872.1:568237704-568837704 GCF_028372415.1 Notamacropus eugenii
CTAGCATAAAATGCTCTACCTCCTGACACTGGAATTTTTTTTTGGCTGTCTCCCATGCCTGAAATTTTTTCCCTTATCATCTCTACCTCCTAGCTTCTGTGGTTTCCTTCAAGTACCAACTAAAATCCTACTTTCTATGAAAAGCCTTTCTGAACCTCCCTCAATGCCACTCATTTCCTTCTGCTGATTATCTCTAATTTATCTTCTAACTATTTATTTCCATATCATTGTTTTCATGTTGTCTCTCTCATTTTATTGTGAGTTCCTGGAGAGCACAGATTATCTTTTGACTTACTGTGTGTCCTCATGACTTAGAATCATGGTTGGCACATAGTAAGTTCTTCATAAATGTTTATTGACTAACTCAAATTTGTGTATTTTTTCTTAAAATAAGTACAGAAAAGTATAAATAAATATGCATATAATTATAATTTTTATGTAATAAAATTCAGATGTTACCAAATTAATTTTTCACTTAAAGGAATAAAAAAAGAACCCATGTCTTAAATGTTTACAATTAAATGTTTACAATCTGTAGGTAATAAAATGTGAATTGTGATAAAGGATTGAATTATCCCTTGTATTATGCAACTCTTTTTTTTTTTTTTTTTTACAAAAAGTGTAGACTGGAAAGATTCTCTCCTTCATATTAAATATTTTTAAAGCTTAAAACCTCAGATTTCACTAAACCTAACCATATATTATATATTTCTATATGTATATGTACACACAGACACACACAGACACACACAGACACACAAATATATATATATATATATATATATATATATATATATATATATATATATATATATATATATATATATATATATATATATATTATGCAAAACTAATCATTCCAGGCTGCTTGGTTTATTTATTTATTTCATTTTTCCATTAGATGGCACTGTGGGAATATTGATAGTTGTGTATGAAGTAAGTGTGAATCATCTTAGCCAAAACTTAAAAATTTTTGCTCAAACTGAATTTAGTTCTTTAATTCCTGGAGCTTTATTATTTTAGGGCTTTCACTCATCATATGGCTTCTGGTAAAGAGATCACAGAAGTAGATGTCAGTCCATTGGTCTCAGGATCTGAGACTCAACCATTTGAATTCCAGTACAGAAACTCAGGAACATGGACATTACTAAGTCAATTTATTTGTCTGCAAAATCTGAAGAGTGTTAGATTGGATTTATGTCATTTTTCTGAAGTGGGTATATGAATATGATTTACCTCAAGAGCCCTTTTTGTGTACAAGCCATTCTGCTAAGTGTTAGGGATACAAAGATTAATACACATAATTTCTGTCCTGAAAAAAATTATGGAGATAAGATATTTTGTGTCAGGTAGAGAGAAAGAGGGCTGGACTCCAAAGATCAAAGCTTGAGCCCTGTGTCTGATACTTATTGGTTATCTGTCCTTGAGTAGATTGCCTTATGACTCTGGACTTTATTTTCCCTGTCTGTACAATAAGGGTGTTACATTAGAAAATGATCTCTGATTTACCTTCCAGTTTTAGAATTTGGTGATTACAGTATATATAATAACTAGAACATGAAAAAAGCATAGAAGAAATATGAAGTATAAGGAGAAATTCAAATATCCACATAATAAAATATTTTTTCCTTTAAGAAGTATTTTCAATATACATTAACATAAGTGATCATCACTATAATGCTTTGAGGTGGGCAGGATAATTTTTATCATTCCTAATTTGCAGTAGATAAAATGGAATCTCAGAATCATTAGTTTGACCTAGATTGCCCAGCTAGTGAATGGTAGAGCTGAGATTTGAAACCACATTATCTGCCTTTTCTTCTAAGCCCTCCAGTCCTCATTATTACCAGCCATTTACACAGTTTCAATTGAATATCCTCTATGTATCTCAACATGTTCAAAACAGAACTCATTATCTTCCTTCCCAAAGCTACACATCTTCCTAAATTCCCTGTTCCTGTCTAGGGTACCACCTTCTTGCCAGTCACCTAGTTTTGCAATCATACAGTTATCCTAGACTGTTTGTTCTTCCTCTCCTCCCATATGTAAATAGTTTCCTCTACTTGCATCTGTCTCCCTCTCTATACTGAGGTAACCATCATC
Source organism: Notamacropus eugenii (assembly GCF_028372415.1). Taxonomy (NCBI): domain Eukaryota; kingdom Metazoa; phylum Chordata; class Mammalia; order Diprotodontia; family Macropodidae; genus Notamacropus; species Notamacropus eugenii. Next base: position 568,239,808 of record NC_092872.1, read on the forward strand.
CTAGGTCAAGCATTCACCCTGTCTCTTGGGATAACCTCATAATTTTTTTTTCCTTTTCTTAAGTCTCTTTCATTTCTAGTCTATCTTTCATGTGGTTTGCACAGTGATATTCCTAATACACTGGTCTGACGGCCTCCTCCCTCCTTCCAATTCATTAATTTCCTATTGCTTTTAGGATAAACTACAAACTGCTCTTTCTTTCACAATCTGACTCCAAGCATACATAACAGTATGTAACATATCATTGTCCTCTCTGTCTACTACATGTCAACCAAAGTGGTCTATTTGTATTTTTCACAAATAACATTATGTCTCTGTCTTTTTACAAGTTACACCTCCTATTACTAAAATGTACTTCTTTAATGGTACCTGTAATAATTCTTAGTTTTCTTCAAAGTTCAGCCCAAATGGCCCCATTACAGGAGCCCTGTTTCCCTCATCCCAAGATGCTAGTAGCCCCTTCAATTTTTGCATTTATTTCATATATGTTTTATATTCATTTTTATGGGTATATATTGTTTTCTTCAATAGAATGTAAGCTCCTTGAGGGCAGGGACTGTTTCTTTTTTTGTTGTTATTGTTTCTGTGTCCCCAGCATCCCTTGTGCTTAAATATTTGTTGATTGATTAATTGACCCTATGGTCCAGTGTTCTTTCTGGTCCTTGTCTAATGTGGAATAAAATCTTATTTCAAGTCCATAAAGCCATGTACAGTAAATGAACGAGAATGCTGGTTTCTGTTTCTCCATTGGTACTAAAGCTGCATTGAAAATTTAAATTTGCTGGTCAGACATATGCAGATGACAAGAAATTTTGGAATAACCCAGCTACTTTTCCATGGTGAGCTGATGTAGAGACAATTGCCAGCAAGGTAGGAGCATGCAGTGTGAAGGGCACAGAGAGGCAATGTGAATGAATGTGATCTGGCTCCTGACAGCTGGGAAGCTGCAGCCTCCGACCACCCTGATGTGCAGCAATCAGAGAGAGGGTGGCGGGCTTTGCCTAAATGTACTCCTGCAACACAGCCTTGGCAGTGCTGACAGCAGCAGATCTCAGAATATGAAGTATGGCTAAATATATATTGCCTGGCTCCATCTGAGGTACTTAATGTGAAGAGGAAGAACAGAGCCCTTCAGAACCAAATGACTGGGATCATTACGAAAGTTAACACAAACTAGAGAAAAAGACACTGCAGGAGTTTATGTATTGATAATTTATCATGCTGACATTACACATTAAAAAGGGATCATTGCATCCATGTTGTTTTCTTTAGGGGTCTGTGTGTATATGGGTTAGTGTGTACCTGTGGAGCACATGACATATGCATCATAATCTTTAATTGTGGATATAATAATCCTTCCCCCCCAAAAAAGAGAAACATTCTATTTCTATAGAAAGGTATATTTGTAAAAATTAATCTAATAAAAACGAAAGAATCACTTGGCTTCCAGATCATTACACAGCATCCAGAAATGAAATCTTCAAATGGCTGAAATGCTCTTATAATTCAAGCTTGCCTTTTTTGCATATGAAATGCCTCTGATGAGATATTTCTCTTTGGTGTGAATTTATTTTTTCTATACTTTAGCTTAAAATAGATCTCATAAAAAGAACACCTATTAAAATGATTTCTTATAGTGGTTAGACCTGGTAAAAGACTGGGAAATACTAGAATTCAAGTTCTTAGTGATGGTAGGAAAAAATGTTAATTCTTGCAAAATTCTTGTAAATTTAAGTTTAATGTGGTAGCATGAAGGGCTATCCTTTTGGGACCCCTGAGTCTCTGAGGAGATCTAACAATATGCACATATAGAAACACTAGAACCTGAAAAAATCATCTTTGATCATAATATACAATTCTATTGTGTCACATTAGATGAGATATATCTATAGAAAACATGTTTCAAGCTTGCAATTCTTTGTGGTATATGAGATTGAAGTGAAATAGGACAATACTGGTCTGTGTACTTCCAACCCAAAAGAAGTTCTTGAAGTAAAATTTAGGCAAGGTGTTGAGGCAAAAGCCTCTTGGAGGATACCATTTATTCCCTTTTATAAGCAGCAGAATTAGGATATCCTTTTTATGTTTAATCTAGAATCACTGCACATAATCCTTAAAATGGGCAAAAGTTATATATATATGTATATATTATTGATTTTTAATGTAGTTCAAGTTTGTTGAAGTCATTGTGATTTTAATAATTTGATCCATGATTAACAAGTAGTCAGTTAATGTTTATTGCAGATAAAACTTGCAAAACAAATGTTTTCTTCATTAGTTGTATTCTTCTGCTGTCATCTAGACATTCAACCTTTTCCTATGTTTCTACTAATAGTGATGCTCTTCAAATTACTCAAACTGTTCATTGAGTAAGTTTTGTAACCATTTTATGTTGTTGAAAAAAATAGATAGAATGTATTAGTTCTTAGATCTTTTAGTGATTTTTTTTTTTTATCAATATGACTTCTTTCTCACATTAATGAACAGAACTGACTACAGATTGGGAAGTCCACAATGTTCTCTGTCTGTCTCTCTTACACACACACACATACACATACACACATCTGCCTTTAAGCTAAGAGAAGTTAGGTCATAGTAATATAGAATCCTAGAGTTGGAAGGGCTCTGAGGCCATCTAGATCAGACCATAACTGAAAAGAAGTAGCCTCTAGAACAATAAACTTTCTTTGAAAACCTCCAGAGGATTGACTCACCCAGAAGTAGTTAATTCCAATTCCGAATAACTGATTGCAAAGATGCTTTTCCTTACAATGAGAAAAGATAAATATCCTGTAATTTCCATCTTTTCTTCCTAGCTCTTCCTTTTGTGAAAAATTAAAAGAAGAATAATTCTTTTTTTTCCCACATGGCAGCTCTTGAAATGCTTGATTATCATGTCCTCCCCTAATCTTTTCCCTAGACAAAATATCCCTATTTCTTTCACTCAGTCTTGAAATGATGAGCTTCCTAGTCCTTTCACCTTGTTGGTATAGCATCAATGCAATATCCACAGTGCTTACAGCAGCCATGAAGATGCCAGCACAATTCTAAACTGCGAAATATGACAGACTCTCCACATGGAAGACAGAACCAAAATATTCATTCAGACACCAGAAAGCCAAGCCCATCAAAGTAACAAAAGATCCATCAAAAGCAACCAAGAAGTCAATACACATTATCAGGTCTTCCCACAAACAAACCAACACTCTAGTTGTCTGCCTTTCTCTCTCTCTCAGATCTGATTGTTCTGACCAATTTCTTCTCAGTTCTGCTGTAGTTCTGCCTATTTCTGTTCCACCCTTCCTGCTCCACCCCTCCCTGTACCATGTGACCTGATTCATGTGACTCAGGCTTCCATGTGACCCAGGTAGGTCACATGGGTTTATTAATGAATGGGAAAGATCTTCCCATTTAAATTACCATTACAGTTGGTTGCTCTTCTCTAGAAAGTTTCAAAGTTATCATTGTCTTTCTGAGTATATGGTCTTTGAACTCAATATTATAGATATGGTCTAACCAGCTCGGAATACAGTGGGACTCCAACTTGTCACATTCTGGACACTGCTTCTTTTAATGGAGCATAAATTCAGCAAAATATCTTGACATCTTCAGTGGTCTTGAGTTACCTCCTTCTCCTGAGTGGGAATTTTCTCAGCAACTTTGAATGTATCATCTGTAATGACCATTTTAGAGTCAATAGAGCATTTGATAGTGGTACAATAATAAAGTCATTTAACCTCTCTAAGAATCAGTTTTGAGAATAACATTTTGAAAATGGGAATAATAACACTACCTCCTTATGCTATCTATAGTTGTTTTGAGGAAAGGCATTTGCAAATCTTAAACCACCATATAAATATGTCCTATTGTTTCACACTAATTAGAGCACAGATCTGTTTTGTGAAACTCTTAGAAATAGTACAATGACAGAACACTGGACTTGGTCCTAAGTAGTCTGAGTTTGCTTCCTGAAATCACTATGTAGAAGATTTGTTTTGTGCAAATCACTTTAGCTCTCTAGACCTAAGTTTCCTCATCTATAAATGGGAAAAAGTTATCCTTGCACTACCTAGTCACAGAGCTGTCATGAACATCCAGAGAGAGAATACAAATATACTGCTTTGTATCCATTGGTGAAAGTTATTGTTCTAAATAATTACCACCTTTTTACAATCAAGTAAAATAAACATTTTTTTTTAAAATATGGAGTTCATTGCACTCAGACACACCTCCTTACTACAGGCTCAGGGAGGAAGAAATGAGGAGGAGAGACAGGAAAAAAGCACTTATTAAGTGCCTACTATGTGCCAGAGACTGTGTGCTGTTTGACAAATATAATGTCATTTGATCCCCACAACAACCCCTTGAGTTATTTTACAGTTGAAAAAACTGTAGTATACGGAGGTTAAGTGGATTGCTCAAGATCATACAGCTAGTAAATGTCTGAGGTCAAATTTGAACTTAGATCATTGTATTTTTAAGCTCAGCCCTTTATTTACTGCTTCACTTAGCTACCTACTACAACAATAGCTGGTATTTTTACTGCTATTTAAGATTTGCTAAATATTGCACCTATATCAACTTATTTGATCCCAACAACAACCCTGTGTTGTTGGTGTTGTTTTATCTCTTTTTTTTAGAGAATGAAATAGAGAATGAGAGAAGTCAGTGACTTGCTCTGGGTCACATAACTATCAGGTTATGTATTTGAGTCAGAATTTGAACTCAGGTTTTCATGACTCTAGGATCAGTGCTCTCATCCACTGTGCTACCTAATAGTGGAATTTGTCTAAGATACCTTGTGTCTCATAATTTTTTATCTGTATTATTCTTATACAGATGCTCGTACCTACTCTTTTCCATGATACTAGTCTCACTGCTATTCTGATAGAGGGATGAAAGGAAATAAGATGGTACTGCCTAAACTGTCCTACCTAATAATAGAAGGTAAAGTGACCCCCTTCTCTTCCTCTGGTCTTCATCTTTCAGATTTACCTCTCCCTTCTTTCCACTCTGGACATTATCAACCACTGACAATGTTAAATATATAAATTAAGACTAATTTGTTTTTGTCTACACCTTTCAATAGACATCACAGGCACAGTCAAAACTCTCTGCTGTGCCTGTGTTAAACAAATTGACTTGCTTCCAGTCAGCTACAATATTGAGAAATAACTCAGAGCACAGCCATATATCTATCTTCAGCACAAAGGAAAAAAAAAAGTCTTTTGTGACTTCTGTCCAGGCTTTGCAGATACCCATTTTATTTCCCCATTTCACTCCTATTATTAGCAACACGGAAATAGGGATCAGCTCCTAAACCAAATACCACTCGTTTATCTCTTTTGCAACGTTAAAAAAATATGCTATACTTTTGTAATCTTTTTTGCACTTAATTGTATTTTTTTCCAATTACATGTGAAGATAGTTTTCAACATTGATTTTTGTAAGACTTTGAGTTTCAGATTTTTCTCCCTCTCTTTCTTCCCTCCCCTCTCCCTAAGATAGCAAGCAATCTGACATCAGTTACATATATACAATCATGTTAAACATATTTCCACATTAGTCGTGTTGTGAAAGGATAGGATTAAAAGAGAAAACTTATGAAAAAAATAGTTCAAATAGTATGCACATTGTATCTTATAGATATAGATGAGATTATATCTCATCATCTAGCTTTTTGTTCAGACAGTAATAAAGAACATCTTTAAGTCACTAATAATAATGGTAATTAGCAGTTATGTAGTGCTTGATATTGTTCAAAATATTTTATAGTCATTAATTAGGTAATTCAAGCAATATCCTTATGAATAGAACTTCCTTTTGTGATAATATATATGTAACATATATATGTACATTTAAGTATACACATATGTGTGTGTGTATATGTATATATATAAATAATCTTGTCTTTTTTTGATTTTTTGCCTATATATTTCTAGAACATAGTACAGTGGTTGGCACACAGTAAGACTTTAATAAATGCTTTTTGATTTGATTTTATCTCAGGATGAGGAGTGGTTGATTCTAGATTATTTTCCAATTTTATAATTTTTTTCATTAATCAAAGTGCCATTTATCAATGTATCCTTAAAAAATAAAATAAAAAAACCAGAAGGAATAAAAAAAATCATGATGTGCCTTCAAGACATTTTTGTGCCTTGATATAAGCTTAAATTTTTTCTGTCCCCTTCCACAGTCTAATAAATTCCTGACAGCACCTCAGTGCTAAGTGAGAAGAATGCTGTATTATGTCAGACTAGAGATCAAAATTGTCACGTGTTATGAATTTAGATGCCACGTGAAGGAAAGCAGGTTGTTGTGTGCTGAAAATACATAGTGAAATATTTTTAACCTAAAACATGGTTAAGGCATTGCCACCTACTCTAGCAACTAACCATTTTTTTTTTTTTGTATACAAAGGACAGCATAGCTTCTGTCTATATAAGAGATCTTTGATTTTGAAACCATCAAAAGAATTCACACACATATCAACATATATTTAAAACTTCCCAGTAAGTTCTGGATAAATGGTGCCAGAAACCTAGGACTTAAGGGATCATGGAAACACAGAGGCAGTATATACGGGAATAGAGTTGCTGGCTAGATAATGAATTTTATGTTCATAGGACACAGGGGAGGTCAGTGATAAGGTAGGGAACATGAAAATACTCTGAGCTAAGAATGTTTCTCCTGAGCCCTGACTGCCTATATGGGATACCTAAAGAGTTCTTAGAACAAATCAAAATAATATCCCTGAAATGACTGTCTAGGGGTGGTGGGGTAGGTGTGTTGAAGAAAATTATGTATAGATTTGTTCATCTTGTTCAACTCTTTCTTTTTATTTTTAGAAAAATAAACTGAGGCTACTAAGTGACTTGTCCAAAGTCACAGACAAAATAAGAGAATCAGGTTTAAAACAAAGGTATTCAGACTGCAAATGCAATGCTTTCTTTTTCTATATGATATCTCAATCAATTTAATTCAATTTAATAAAGCAAACATTGTTTAGGCAATACTATGTACAAGGCATCCATTCTAGGACCCAGGGAAATCAGTCCATCTGAAACATAGATTCCATTGTCATGAAGCTTATTATTTAATAATGGGATATGACATACATAAATAAAGATCATAAAAGTAATATGTAAACATAGATACACTTTGAATGTGGATGACAAACCTTCCAAAATAATAGTAGTGTGGAAAAAGCTATCACTCAAAAATGTTCTTGGATCTCGAGTGACTACATCACACAGATCGCTATGAATGGACATTTTAGGTGCAATTATTCTCTGATTAGCTGAGCTAAGATTTCACTTCTCCTTAGTCTCTTGACTCTGCTGTATTCTGTTGTCTAATCTAATCTGCATAATGCCCCTGAATATGGCTTTTTAAAATTGCATTGATAAATATGTTTTCTTGCTATCAGTGATCATCTTTTGAATATCTGTCTAAGAACAAATGAACTATTACTCTCTTAATGTAGGAGAAGACTACTTCACACCTGGAAAAACCAGGCAAAATTGCTCTTTTTCTGAATCCACCAGAGAAGACTTCCAAATTTACCCCTCTTGAAGCAGGTAACTATTTAAATAGATATAGGTAGACAGATAGGTAGAAAATTAGATGGATAATCATTTTTAAAGGAATTACCATGTGCCTGGCACTGCTGAATGCTAAGGATACTAAAAAAAAAAAAAAAAAAAAAAAAGCAAAAAATATAGTCCATACCCTCCTAGTGCTTACATTATAATAATGGAGGAAGGCAGCACATAAGGATATAGTGGAGTGGTTGAGGGTGAGGATACCTATACAGGGCAAAACTGCTAGTGAATTGATGAAGTTCAGCAAGTAAAAAACAAAGCCAGGAAGGAAGTGAGTTCATCCTGTGTATTTCATAGAGCGATGTTCCAGGTCAAAGCCTCACCAATCATAAGAGAAGACCACAGAAATGAGGCTTTTCCAGAATGATAAGGCTGCTTTCTAGTGGATGGAGCAGTAAGGAGAATGAGGAGTTGAGATTAGACTGAATATAAGAGTGCAAAGGAGAAAACTCCTATAGTTGTTTTTCTTCACAAAGAAGAAAATCACAGGCTCCCTTGGAGACATGGAGTGAGGCATTACATGTGAAATTTATCTAAAAATCAGTGCTATACATGTACCACCTCATCCTTGTGGCCAGATTTGAAATTTTATACATGATCTCTAACTGAATATCAATTCCACTTACATGCCTTCTTGTCTCTTCTCAAGCACCCCCGTAAAGTACCTCCTCCTACCCTCTCAGCTGAACTTGCCTAATACATGGGTGAAAAAAAGGAGGCCCTTCACTCTTCCTCTCTCTCCTCTCACATTAATTCTGAATCTCCTCACACTATTTTCACTTCCTACTATTTTTAAAAAATATTTTATTCCCCCAATTATATGTTAAAACAATTTTTAACATTTGAGAATAAGTTTTGAGTTCCATATTCTGTCCTGCTTTCCCCTCCCTTTTTCCCTCACTGAAAGGGGAAGCAATCTGATACAGGTTCTACATATGTAATCATGTAAAACATTTCCATATTAGTCACTGTACAAAAAGGCAAACAAAAAGAAAAAGAATGAAAAAGAAACAAAGTAAAAGAGTATGTTTTAGTCTGCACTCAACAATATCAGTTCTTTCTCAGGAGGCAGATAGCATATTTCATCATGGGATCTTTGGGATTGTTTTGGATCATTTTGTTGCTTAGAAGAGTTGATATTCAAAGTTCTTTATCATACCACATTGTTGTTACTATGTACAATGTTCTGGTTCTGTTTCACTTTGCATCACTTCAAGTGACTCTTTCCAGGTTTTTGTGAAATCATCTTGCTTGTCGTTTCTTATGGCACAATAGTAATCCGTCACAATTATATACCAAAACTTTTTCAGTCATTCCCTAATTGATGGACATCTCCTTAATTTCCAATTCTTAGCCTCCAAAAAACAGGAGATATAAATATATTTGTACAAGTTGATCCTTCTCCCTTTCTATTTTTAAATCTCTTTGGGATATGGACCTAGCAGTGTTATTGGTGGATCAAAGGGTATGCACAGTTTCATAGCCTATTGGGCATAGTTCCAAATTGCTTTCTAGAATAGTTGGATCAGTTCACAACTCCACCAACGCTGCATTATTTGCTGCTGTTTCTGCTGAAGTATATCTTCTTTTTTCCAAAGTCACTTCTCTACATGCACACTTGATCTTTCCCCCTTATATTTTCTGCAGCTGGTTTCCCCTGTTATTACCTCCAATCTCTTTGTCAATTTCAGTCATTACCTTTCTCCAATATACTTCACCAATCCATAAAATATGAGCATGTGTTTCCCATCTTTAAGAAGACTCCAGAGCAATCATTATCATTGACTATCATACTTTATTTCTTCTTCCCTTATCAGATAATTTGAAGAAAGCCATCTATAGTGGGTGGCTGTAATGTTAATTAGATAGTTAAAGATCTTCCCCACCCATTAATGGGCCTGCCCATTAAAAAAAAGTTTGATTAGGGGAGATATGTTTTGCAGGAAGGCCCATACCTTTCGTTAATTTCTAATGAGGCACTGGTTCTCTAGCCTTGTGATGCCCTCTGGCTCTGAAAAGTGCATGTGTACTCTGAAGTGAGGTTTTGTTTTGGGGCTTACTTATTGGAAGTAAGGTAGCACTCAAGGTAGCAACTAAGAAGCCAGATGTTGGTGCTTCAGGTAACTCTGTATTACTTATTGTTAGCCAGAGAGTTGGAAGTGCTGTCTGTTGGTCTTTATTTTTTCTGTTTATATTGCCTCTGAAGTTCAGGGTGCTGGCTTTTTCCCCTGCACTAAGTGTATGACATATGTGCTTGATTAAAGAAGATTTTTGGGCCCTTAAAAGTTGTTTTCCTTTTAGAAAAGTAGATCTAAGAACCTGTACAGCAGCCCTTCCTTTGTGTATTGGGGTCTTTGCTGATACTGTTGCCTGCTTCCTCACTTTTCACTCCTAAATTCTCTGGAACCTAATTTCTGATCTCATTATTTAAGTAAAGCTTCAGTTTCCAAAATTACCAAACGTTTGCTTTTAAACAGAAGTAAGGTTTTATTTCATTGATATCTTCTTTTTTAAAATGTAATAGTTATTGCCAGTATCCTATGCATTTAAAAAGGCCAAAAATATGTGCAATAGATAACAAATGTGGAGGTCTCAATTCCATGAAGTTGGGGCCCTCCCATATTTCTTCTTTTGAGTCATGCTTGATTTTTATCATTTTATTACATCCACTATTAATTTCTTGGTTTGTATTTTTTCTTTCCATTTAATCATTTTATTTATTATGTACATTGTTGTCTTGGCTCTCCTTACTTCACTGTGAATGAGTTGAGATAGATCTTTCCATGCTTCTCTGTATTCATCACACACTATTTCTCACAGTACAGTAATATTCCATTAGATTTACCTGTCACAATTTGTTTAGCCGTTCACCAATGAATAACATCTTCGTTGCTTCCAATTATTTGCAATCACAAAAAATGAATGATGTAAATATTTTTGATGCATATTGATATATTCTTCTTATTGATATCTTTCTTGGGTTATAAGCCCAGTAATGCAGTCCATGGTTCAAAGGTTATGGACATTTTAGTAAATTTATTTGCATAAATTCAAATTGCTTTCCAGATTCTTATATTTGAAAGTCAAAATTTTTATTCAACTCTGGTCTTTTCAACAAGAATGCTTGGAAGTCCCCTATTTCATTGAAATTCCATTTTTTTTTCCCTGAAGTTTTGCTGGGTAGATGATTCTTGGTTTTAATCCTAGCTCATTTCACCTCTGAAATATCATCTTCCAAGCCCTTTGATCTCTCACTTTACCAGCTGCTAAATGCTGTGTTATACTGATTTTATTTCCACAACACTTGAATTGTTTCTTTCTGGCTGCTTATAATATTTTCTCCTTGACCTGGGAACCCTGGAATTTGGGTACACTATTCCTAGGAGTTTTCCTTTTGGGATCTCTTTGAGGAGGTGATCAGTGATTTCTTTCCATTTCTATTTTACCCTCTGGATTTAGAATATCCACAGTTTTCCTTAATAATTTCCTGGAAGATGATGTGTAGGCTCTTTTTTGATCATTGGCCAATAATTTTTAAATTATCTCTTGTGGATCTATTTTTCAGGCCATTTGTTTTTCCAATGAGGTATTTTACATTGTCTTCTATTTTTTCATTCTTTTGGTTTTGTTTTATAATTTTTTGATTTCTCATAAAGTCATTAGCTTCCATCTGCTCAATTCTAATTTTTAAAGATCAATTATCTTCAGTGAGATTTTAGACCTGTTTTTCCATTTGACCTATTTAGCTTTCTCTAGCATTCTTCTCCTCATTGACTTTTTGGACCCTTTTTGCCATTTGAGTTAGTCTATTTCTAAAAGTATTATTTTCTTCAGCATTTTTGGGTCTCTTTTAGCAAGCTATTGACTTGTTTTTCATGATTTTCTTGTATCACTTGTACTTCTCTTCCCAATTTTTCCTTCACCCCCCCTTACTTGATTTTCAAAATCCTTTTTGAGCTTTTCCATGGCCTGAGATCATTTCACATTTTTTTTTTGGAGGCATTAGATGTGCCTTGCTCTTGACCTTGCTCTCTTCTTCCAATTATATGCTTTGATCTTCCTCTGGTTGCATACTTTGATCTTCCTCATCTGAAAGGATGGGAGAAGATACTTTTTCACCAAGAAAGTAACCTTTTGTAGTCTTATTCTTTCCCCTTTTTTGGCATTTCCCACACAATTGCTTGACTTTTGAGTCCTTTGTTAAGTGGAGGGTATGCTATTCCAGTCTTCAGAGATTTTATTCAGCTGTTCTCCAAGATATCTCTAGGGACCTGTAAGTTCTCAATTCACCCAAAGTGGAATAGTTAAGGGAGAGGTGTTTACTCCTTTCCTGGCCTATACTCTGGTCTGTGAACTACCACAAATACTCTTTTCTGCCCTGGAATGGTGAGTAGAATTCCCTGTCCACTGCTACCATCAGGTCTACTGCACCAGTAGTGCTCTTCACCCCAGGACCACCACTCAGTTCTGAGACCCAGATCAGCTGCTTAATTCCTCCACCATCTATATGCTGAGAGCTCCAAAAGCAGCCACTGTGGTTGCAGTGGCTGCCACTGCCTTGGGGCTGGGACAGGTCTGTGCTCCCCTCTCACCCAGGCATTTGTGGGCTGAGAAATCTGGAAACCACAGCAACTGCTTGTGATTCAGCATCCTGAAGCCTGCTCCACTCCTGTCTGTGCCCTGGGGTCCATGCTAGGCTCCTCTCCACTCTGAGTCCAGTGCAATAGATCCTTCCTTTAGACCTTCTGGCTGTCTTTTGGCTGGTAATCTGTTTCACTTTGTCATTTTGTGGCTTCTGCTGCTGTAGAACATGCTTAGATTCCTTTTTTATGGGTATTTTAATGTCTTTGGGGGGAGAGTTCCAGCAGGTTCATGGTTCTTTTCCACTATCTTGGCTTTGCCCTTGTCAGACCCATTCATTATTTATCAATTCATTTGTGCTTGGCTCCATTTGGGTCTGTGTCTTTTGTTTGTGATTCCTGAATCAATGGCTCTATTGATTGTATTATGGTCTATAAAAGATATATTGACTATATTGTTTTTTCCATTTTTTGCAACATCCTTATGTCTTATTACATGATAAATTTTCATAAAAGATCCATGTGGTGTGCTGAGAAAAAAATTTTATACTATTGTAGTTCCATTTAGAAAATGGCATTCATATATTAGCTCTAGTTTCTATAGCAAATTGTTCAGTTTCACATTTTACCCTTTGTTTATCTTTCTGTTAGAAGTATCCTAAACTAAGAGAGGGATATTGAAGTCTCCTGCCATTCTTGTGTCATTGTCTATGTTTTCTTGTGTAACTCAGCTAATGATTCCTTTATAAATGTGGATGCAAAGGCATGTGGAGAGTATCAATTTTTTTTTTGCTAATGTTGGTTTATTTTCCATATTTCATTTCACCATAATATAATTATCTCACTTATCTTTTTATATTTTTTGAATGTTTGTTTTTTTGTTAGACAGCATGATTTTTTTTTGATTCACTTGATACATAGTACATTTTTCCCCTGCCTCTCACTTTCCGTATTTTTGAATTGCATATAGAATGATCATTTCTATGTGATTCTTATTCTTGTGTTTACAACAATATTTAATAATCTTAATAAATTTTTCCTCTTTGATACTCTCTTCTCTTCAGATTTTTATGACATCAGTATCTGCTGATTCTCTTCCTACTTATCTTGGCCCTCCTTAGTCTGCTTTTCTATACCTTCATCCATTTCATGCCCACTAATCAGGCATATCTCTTCATGACTTTTCCTTGGCTTTGCTCTTTTGGTTAAATATTATTTCACTGGTGATCTCATTAACTTTCATGAGTTCACTTCTGTACAGAAAATTCCAAGATGTATGTATCTAGCTCTAATCTCATTTGGAAATTCCAGTTGGACCTCTTGAAGTGGATATTTCATAGGAATCTTAAACAGCATACTAAAAATAGAGAAAATTAATTTTTCCTCCTCTAACCTTCTTCCCCAAACAAACAAACATCTCCCATCTTCCAAACTTTCTTATTGCTGTCAACTATAACACTATCTTGTTAGTCAATAGTATTTATAACCTTCAACTTATTCTCATTCATCCCACAAATCTAAATTTTTGACACATTTTATAATTTCTACCTTCTTTATATGACCTGCTTTCTTCTGTTACAGCTTCCATTATAATTCAGGTTCTTATCTCCTCTCCTCAATTGAAATAGTTTTCTAATTGGTTTTCTAATCTTCGCCCTCCCATTCATTTTCTGTTCAGCTACCCAAGTGATTTTCCTGTAGACCAGATCTGACCATGTCTTTCCTCACCCCCTTCCCACCTTGATAAACTAATATAAATTCCCTTACACCAGTAATGCTATCCCTCCTGTTTCCATGGCTTCCTTCATAAATCATATGAAGTCCCACCATTTTCAAAGGAAGTTGTTTGCATCCTCTCAGCTGTTAGTGACTTCTCTGAGATTATCTTCTATGTACTCTGTACAAATCTTGTATGAACCTAGCTATTTACTTCACTTCTCCATTAGAATATGAGACCTTCAAGTCAGGAATTGTTTTTTGTCTGTTTCTGTGTCGCCAAGCACAAAATAAGTGCTTAATAAATAAATATTAATTTATTGACTCCTGCAAGAGATAAAGTAGATGTAAGGCATTATGATTTACCTCCAGTATTTTACAAGTTAGTTGGGAAAATATGGAGAAAAATTAGAGTAACTACAGAAGAACTTTCTCAAAGTACCCTATATTAAACATCAAATGAGGCAATAGTGCTCTGAGCTTGGAGTTCAGAAAAATAACTAACTGGAGAAAATTTTGGGAAGATTTTTTTTGGAAATGTAGATATTTGATTTAGGTTGGAAACCATACACTGAATATTTATTTTCCTGTAATATGTAGCATATTTGAGCTAACCAATCTTGAAAATTATTCATGTAAAATTATATAAGAAAACTGAATATTCTACAATGTGAAAATGAAAAGCATTTTCATTTAAAATCAGTTGTTTGTAGTATTTGTTATTTTCTTTCTTTTTTGTTCAGAATCTGAAACCTCATCAGTTTAAGGAACTATTGCTGTGGAAACTCTCCACCAATTCATATGGATACCTCAGCAGCCTAGCTGACAGATGGTATAAAGTGCTACATTTAGTAGTCAGGAAGATCTGAGTTCCTGCCTCAGAAATTTACTAGTTATGTGTCCCCAGGCAAATTCACCTAAACTCTCTTTGCCTCAGTTTCCTTATCTGGGGATAATAATGGCAGCTGCCTCACAGAATTGTTGTGAAGAACAAATGAGTTAACATGTATTAAGGATTTTGTAAGTCTTAAAGTTATTTGTTGTTATTGTTGTTTATAACATAATCTAAGTGAATGACTGGAACACTGAGATGCCACGTGACTTGCCAATGTTTGTATAGCTAATATGCATCAGAGACATGAGTTGTAGCCACATCTTGGATGAATTCAAGGCCATTGTGCTAAACAACACTGTCCCATAACTTTTTATTCAGGACTCAAATGCTTTTGTGATCCAATCAGTTTGGGTATTGTTTTTCACCAAATATCTGGCCACTCATCCATGCCTGCCCAGGCTATGTGACTCCTGTCTCTTTCTTCCCAAGGGTTCACCATAAATGGGCCACTGGATTAGACAGAGGTCTTCTTTCCTTTTCCCCAGCATCATGAGTGGCAGTGGAGCAACTTGGGCATCCACCTGTCTTGAGTAACTCATTTTTGCAAGCATTTGTTATGTCTCTATCCCTCTATCCAGCTCTAAAAGAACAATAAACAATAGTAGCAAACATAACAAAAGCTTTCATAACAAATATGCATAGGTCAGCAAAAGAAAATGATCAGATTGACCATAACAAAAAAATGTATGTTACATTTTGCATTTTAAGTTCATTGTTACTCTGGCAAAAGGTGAAAGGCATCATTCATCTTTGCTTTCAGTTTTTGGATTATCAGTGCATTAATTAGTGTACTAAAGCCTTTCAAAGTAATTTGCTCCATAATGTTATTAAAACTGCATGCGTTGTTTCTTTAAGTCTGCCCATTTCATTGTAAAAGTTCACAGAGCTCTTTCCAGTTTCCTCTGAAATTCCATTTAAAATTTCTTGTCATAACAATATTCTAATACATTTAATATCATAATTTAACCATCCCCAGACAGCTGAGAACTCCTTTAGTTTCTTTATTTTACTACTACAAAAGGACCATCTTCTCTTTCAATCTCTCTTTATTTTTTTGGCTTTATTAAAAAGAAATGTATTAGTTCCAGGAGCCAAGATGGTAGTATAAATTGTAAGTTCTCTCATGCTCTACTTGTTGACCTTGAAAAAGCCAGGGAATATTGCCCCAGGAGAAATCCTGGAATAGTGGAGCCAGCAGAAAGGGTATAGCAGTCTTTCAATTTGGGAGCCTAGAGAGATCAACTGGAAAGTTTCCTTTTACTGTGACTGAAGGGGATCAGTGCAGAACTGGAAGCATCCCAGCAAACACCACCTCAGTGGACCAGCAGAAGAGGAGGAGTGGAACCCATAAGTGACAATACCAGAACCCCAGCTTCAGTATAACCCTGGAGAAACTCAGACTTCACTTGGCCTTGGCTTGGGCACATGCCAGCAAGCTCAGCGCCAAGTAAGCTGTAACATTATATAGCTTCTAGCTGAAAGAACCAGAGGACCCAACACACAAAACCAGAAACTGAGTCCCAAACTCCCGGCATAAGAAACATATGAAAGAGTGCCCTGTGACCCAGAAGCAGAGGTCTGCTTTAAAAGCCAGGAGAAAGGCAATCACCATAAGAAAGAAGCAAATTAGAAAAGCAAAGATCGTAGAAGTTTACAACAGGGACAGGGAAGATCAAAATATGAATTCAGAAGAGGACAGCACTGACAACATACCAATATCTGAAACCTCAAAAGGGAATATGAGCTGGTCCAACCCCAAAAAGCATTCTTGGAAGAATTCAAGAAGTCTTTTAAAAGACAAACTAGAGAGATAGAAGAAAAATTGTCCAATGATTTTAAAAATCCAGTTGATGAAATGAAAAATACAATTCCCTAAAGTGAACAGCTAATTAAAAAGTAAAATTAGTCAAATGGAAAAGGAGGTACAAAACTGAACTGGGAAAATTGGACATAAGGAAAAGGAAGTGCAAAAGCTAGCTGAAGAAAACAATTCATTAAAAACGAGTTTTGGGTAAATAGAATCTAAAGACTTTATGAGGCACCAAGAATCAGTTCAATAAAATGTAAAAAATGAAAAAAAATTAGAAGAAAATAGAAAATATCTCATTAGAAAAACAAATGATCTGGAAAATAGATCCACAAGAGAAAAATCTAAGAATTATTGGTCTACCAGAAAGCCACAATAAAAAAAAAAAAAAGAGCCTGGACAATATCTTCCAAAAAATCATCAAGGAAGAGAGGTCTTATATCCAGATGGCAAAAAAGTCACTGAAAGAAAAAAGCCACCAATTACCTCCTGAAAGAGATCCCAAATTGCAAACGATAAGGAATATTGTTGCCAAATTCCAGAACTATCAGATGAAGGAGAAAATACTGCAAGCAGCCAGAAAGAAACAATTCAAATATTGAGAAACTATAGTCAGGATCACACAGGACTTTGTAGCTTCTACATTAAGAGATCAGAGGAATTAGAATATGATATTCTGTAAGGCAAGGGAGCTTGGACTACAACCAAGGATTAAGTACCCAGGAAAATTGAGTATAATCTTTCAGGTAAGAAGATGGACATTCAATGAAAGAAATGATTTCCAGACCTTCCTGATGAAAAGACCAGAGGTCTATAGAAAATTTGATCTTCAAATACAAGACTCAAGAGAGGCATAAAAAAGTAAAGAGGGAAAGACTGTTATTCAATATGGGCAAATTGTTTATATCCCTATATGAGATGATGATACTTGTTAATCTTGAGAACTGCATATTTATTATGATATTTATAGAGGATATACATGGATAGAGGGGCTAGGTATAAATTAACTGATGTGAAGATGAAAAACCTAATTGAAGGGTGTGACAGAATTGTAATGGGAGAACAGGAAAGGAGAAAGCACAAAATGGTAAATTACATCATATGAAAAGGCACAAAAACATTATAATAGAGGGAAAGAAGGGAGGGAGATGAGAGTTGTTTGAGTTTTACTCTCATCAAATTTGTTTCAAGGAGGGAACAACATACTCAGGTGAATATAGAAATCTAACTTGCCCTATAGGCAGTAGGAGTGGAAAGGGGAAAGAAAAGGTAGAGGGTCTTTAGAAGGGAAGGAAGAATTAGTAAGGGAAAAGGGAGAGGGGCTAATTAAAGAGAGGGAAGACTGATGGAGGAAGTGATCTAAAGCAAAACTCTTGAGGAGGGGAAGGGAGAAGGGAGAAATAAAAGCATAAACAGGGGATGAAGTAGGATGGAGAGAAAGACATAGATAATAATCATAACTTTGAATGTGAATGGGATGAACTCTTCCATAAATTAGAGGCAGATAGCAGACTGGATTAGAAACCCTAATTCTACCATATGTTATTTACAAGAAACACATTTGAAACAGGGGGATACATGCAGGGTAAAGGTAAAAGGCTAGAGTAGAATATATTATGCTTCAACTGATGCAAAATAGACAGGGGTAGAAATTCTAATCTCAGTCAAAGCAAAAGAAAAAATAGATCTGCTCAAAAGAGATAAGGAAGGAAACTATATCCTGTTAAAAGGCACAATAGAAAATGAAATATCATTACTAAACATATATGCACCAAATAATATTGCACCTAGATTCTTAGATGAGAAGTTAAAGGAGTCACAGGAAGAAATAGACAGCAAAACCATAGTAATAAACACCCCCCTCTCTAAACTTGATAAATCTAACCTCAAAATAAATAAGAAGAAGGTTAAGGAGGTGAACAGAATTCTTGAAAAGGTAGGTATGATAGACCCCTGGAGAAAGCTGAATGGCCATAGAAAGGAATATATCTTTTTTAAAGGAGTACATGAGCCATACGCAAAAACTCACTATGTACTAGGGTATAAAATTGTGACAATCCAATGCAGAAAGGCAGACATAGTCAATACATTCTTTTCAGATCCTGATGCAATAAAAATTATATGTAATAAAGTGCCATGGAAAAATAGACCAACATTATTTGGAAACTAAATAATCTAGTGCTAAAGAATGAGTGGATTAAACAGCAAATCATAGAAACAATCAACAACTTCATTCAGGATAATGACAATAATGAGACAACCTACCAAATCTTATGAGATACTGCAAAAGCAATTTTTAAGTGAAGTTTTATATCTCTGAATTCTTACATGAATAAAACAGAGGAGTAGATCAATGAATTACATATGCAACAGAAAAAACTAGAAAGAACAAATTGAAAATCCCCAATTAAAAACCAAATTAGAAGTATTAAAAATCAAAGGAGAGATTAATAAAATTGAAATTAAGAAAACTATTGAACTAATAAATAAAGCTAAGAGCTGGTTTTATAAAAAAAAAAAAAGCAATAAAATTGATAAACCTTTGGTCAATTTAACTAACAAGAGAAAGAAGAAAACCAAATTACCAATATCAAAAATGAAAAGGGTGAGCTCATCTGAAAAGAAGAGGAAATTAAAGCACTAATTAGAAATTACTTTGCCCAAAAGCATGCCCATAAATTTGGCAATGATCATGAAATGGATGAATATTTACAAAAATACAAATTGCCCAGATTAACAGAAAAGAAAGTAAAATACTTAAAATAACCCCATCTCAGAAAAATAAATTGAACAAGCCATAAATGAACTCCCTGGGAAAAAGTTTTAAGGGCCAGATGAATTTACTAGCCAATTCTATCAAACATTTAGAGATTACAGCAACTTCTCAAGAGAATAATACACTTTGATCATGTAGGATTTACACCAGGAATTCAGGTTTGCTTTAGTATTAGGAAAACTGTCAGAATAATTGATCATATAAACAATAAAAATAGCAAAAATGGTATGATTATCTCAATATAAGCAGAAAAAGCTTTTGACAAAATGCAATATCCATTGCTAAAGAAAACATTGGAAAGCATAGGAATAAATGGAGCCTTCCTCAAAATAATAAATAGTAGCTATCTACCACCATTACCAAGAATTATATGTAAAGGGGATAACCTAGATGTATTTCCAGTAAGATCAGGGGAGAAACAAGGATGCCCATTATCACAACTGTTATTCAATATGGCACCAGAAATGTTAGCTTTAGCAATAAGAGATGAAAAATTAGTTGAAGACCTTAGAATAGGCAAAGAAGAAATTAAATCACCACTCTTTACAGATGATATGATAATAAACTTAGAGAATCCTAGAGAATCAAGTAAAAAACTACTTGAAATAATAAACAACTTTGGCAAAGTTGCAGATGACCAAATAAACTCACGTAACTCACCTGCATTTCTATATATTACTAACAAAGCCCAACAGCAAGAGATAGAAAGAGTAATCCCATTTAAAGTTACACTAGATCCTATAAAATATTTGGGAGTCTATGTGTCAAAACAAACCCAGGGACTCTATGAATACAATTACAAAGCATTTTTCACAGAAGTAAAGTCAGATCTAAGTGAATGGAAAAATATCGGTTGGTTGTTGGTAGGCAGAGCTGATATAATAAAAATGACAATTCCACCTCAATTAATTTATGTATTCAGTGCCACACCAATCAAACTACCAGAAAATTATTTTCTAGAGCTAGGATAAATAATATGAAAA
This sequence comes from Notamacropus eugenii, assembly GCF_028372415.1. NCBI lineage: Eukaryota > Metazoa > Chordata > Mammalia > Diprotodontia > Macropodidae > Notamacropus > Notamacropus eugenii. The sequence goes on from NC_092872.1 coordinate 568,260,172, forward strand.
TTCATCTGGAAGAACAAAATGCCCAGAATACCAAGGGAATAATGAAAAGAAATACTAGGGAAGGTGACCTAAGCATACCGGATCTTAAATTGTATTATAAAATAGCAAGCATCAAAATTGGTTTTTGGTACTGGTTGACAAAAAGAGGGGTAGATCAGTGCAATATGTTAGGTACTCAAGACACAGTTGTCAATGACTATAGCAGTTAACTGCTTGAGAAACCCAAGGACCCCAGCTTCTGGAATAAGAACTTGCTGTTTGAGAAAAACTGCTGGGAAAACTGGATGATAGTGTGGCAGAAACTGGACATAGACCAATGCCTCACCCTGTAAAACAGAATAAGCTCCAAATGGGTACACAATGTAGGTATAAAGGCTGATACTATAAACAAATTCGGGGAGCAAGAGATAGTTTATTTGTCAGGTTTATGGAGAATTGAGGAATTTATGACGAAGCAAGAGATAGAGGGCATTCTGAAATGCCAAATGGATAATTTTGATTCCATTAAACTGAAAAGTTTTTGCACAAGCAAAGCCAATACAACTAAGATCAGGAGGGAAGCAGAACACTAAGAAAGAATCTTAACAATAGGAGTCTCTGATAAAAGTCTCATTTCTAATGTATATAGAGAACTGAGTCAAATTTACAAGAATACAAGTCATACCCCAACTGATAAATGGTCAAAGGATAAGAATTAGGCAGTTTTCAGAGGAAGAAATTAAAGGTATCTATACTCATATGAAAAAATACTCTAAATCACTATTGGTTAGAGAGATGCAAATCAAAACAACTCTGAGATAACACATCACACAAAACAAGAAAATGATGCACTTTGGAGAAGATGTGGGAGAGTTGTAATACTAGTTCATTATGGAACTAGGTGGAGCTGTGAGCTAATCCAACTATTCTGGAGAGCAATTTGAAACTATGTCCAAAGGGTTATACAAATTTGCATACCCTTTGATCCAGAAGTACTGCTTCTAGGACTGTATTCCAAAGAGATCATAAAAATCGAAAAAAAGACCCACATGTACTAAAATATTTATAACAGCTCTTTTTATGGTGGTCAAGAATTGGAAACCAAAGGGATGTCCATCAGTTGGGGAATGACTGAACAAGTGATGTATGAATGTAATGAAATACTATTGTGTTATAAGAAATGATGTACAGGAGGTCTTCAGAAAAACCTGGAAAAACTGATTGTTGGGACTGGAAGCTCAACTCCGTGTGGACAGTCTCGGGCAGGTAAAAGTGGGACTTCTAAATCTTAGAGTCTTACGAGGCCCTCCATGAACAGCGGGGGTTTGAGAAGGTCAGACTGAGCTAGCTCGGCTAGCTCGGGTATTTCCGCCTCTCCCCCGGAGATACCTGATGGGTGGAGTCTCCCTGTCCTCGAGGTCATCCCGGATTGGAGCACACCTAGTTACCTAACAGCATGGTATTGAGATGCAAGCTGTGTGGCTGAAGATTAAGTAGGAATGAGGAAGCCAGAAAGCTCTCTCTTAGCACGTGTGGAGCCAAAGAGAAAAGTAGGGCTCCGCTTCTTTTCTTTCCTCTCTCCCCTCCCCCTCTCTCCCCGCTTGTACTTCTACTTCCAATCCCTTAAGCTTAGCCTCCTTAGGAAATCTCCCCCTCTTCCTCCTAAGGAAGACCCACCCTGCACTTGTAACCGATTCCCTGGAATAAAGCTCAACCCCTGTTCGACTCTGGAACGTCCTTTCTCTCATATGTGCATCTGGCGTGGCCAGCCGAAGACCTGGGACAGGTAGGAAAGACTCGGGTAACCCAATACAGGCCTCTAGGCTTGGCAACTGATACTGAGTGAAATGAGCAGAAGTAGAAGAACATTAAACACAGCAGGAGCCACAGTATGTAAGGACTGTCTCTAGTAAACTTAGCCCCTTCCCAGAAATGCAAGAACCTAAAACATTTCCAAACGACTCATCATGCAAAATGCCATCTGCATCCAGAGAAAGAAATAGAGTCCGAACAAGAAATGAAGCAGACAATTTTCTCTTTTGTTGTGTTTTGGTTTATTTTTTCTCATGATTTCTCCCATTCATTTTTATTCTTCTATGCAACATTACTAATGTGAAAATGTGTTTAATAAGAATGCAGTGAGGGGGGAGCCAATATGGTGGAGTAACAGCATGGGCTTTCTAGAGTGTTCCTGCCAAGCCCAGCCAAACCCCTGTAAAAAATGGCTTCTCCATCCAAAGCCTCCAATAAAAATAAGAATTGGTCTCAGGGAAGGGAAGAGCTCAAAAAGGATTTTAAAAATCAAGTAAGAGAAGTAGAGCAAAAATTGTGAAGAAAAATGAGAGTGATGCAAGAAAATCATGAAAAATGAGTTAACTGCTTGCTAAAAGAGACCCAAAAAATGCTGCAGAAAAGAACACTTTAAAAAATAGACTAACCCAAATGGCAAAAGAAATCTAAAAAGCCCACGAGAAGAAGAATGCCCTAAAAGGCAGAACTGGCAAGATGGAAAAGGAGATCCAAAATCTCATTGAAGAAAATAATTTCTTAAAGATGGATCAGATGGAAGCTACTAACTTTATGATAAATGAAGATATTACAAAACAAAACCAAAGGAATGAAAATGTAGCAGACAATGTAAAATATCTCATTGAAAAAACAAGTAATCTGGAAAATAGATCCAGGAGAGACAATTTAAAAAATTATGGACCACCTGAAGGCCATGACCAGAAAAAGTGTCAGGGAAAACTACACTGATATTCTAGAATCAGAGGGCAAAATAAATATTGAAAGAATCCACCAATCACCTCCTGAAAGAGATACAAAATGGGAAAGAAAAAGAGAAAAGAAAAAGAGAAACTCCTAGGACAATTGTAGCAAAATTCCAGAATTCTCAGGTTGAGGAGAAAATATCTCAAACACTTACAAAGAAACAATTCGAGTACTGTTAGAAATACAATCAGGATAACACAAGATCTAGCAGCTTCTACATTAAGAGATTGAAGGTCTTGGAATATGATATTCCAGAAGTCAAAGGAGCTAGGATTAAAACCAAAAATCATCTACCCAGTAAAACTGAGTATAATCCTTCACTGGAAAAATTGTCATTCAATGAAATAGAGGACTTTCAAGCATTCTTGATGAAAAGAACAAAGGTGAATAGAAAGTGTGACTTTCAAACACAAGAATCAAGAGAAGCATGAAAAAGTATACAGGGAAATCATAAGGGACTTACTAAAGTTGAACTATTTACATTCTTACATGGAAAGATAATACTTGTAATTCTTGAGACTTTTCTCAATATTTGGGTAGTTTTAGGGATTATATACATAGAGACAGAGGGCATAGTTTGAGTTGAATAGGAAGGAATGAGATCTAAAAATATAAAATTAAGGGGTGAGAAGAATATATTGGGAGGAGAAAGGGAGAAATGGAATGGGGCAAATTCTCTTTCATAAAAGAGGCAAGAAAAAGTTTTTTAATGGAGGGGGAAAGGAAGGAGGTGAGAGGGAAAAAATGAAACTTATTCTCATCACATTTGGCTTAAGGAGGGAATAACATGCACACTCAATTTGCTATAAAAATCTATCTTACACTACAGTAAAGTAGGGGAGAAAGGGATAAGTGTGGTGTGATGGGGATGACTGAAGGGAGGGCAAATGGGAGGAAGGGATATTAGAAGTAAGCACTAGGGGGCGGAGCCAAGATGGCAGAGTAGAAAGACACACATATGCAGGCTCTACCCACACAGCCCATAAAATGCTTATAGAGAGGGACTCTCAACAAATTTTGGAGCAGCAGAAGTGGAGAACAACAGAGTGGAAGAGATTTCTAGCCCAGGGTGACCTGAAAGGCCCACAGGAAATGTCAATTGCACTGGACATGGAGCGGCGCCCAGTTCAGCCTTGGCCATGCAGCACTGCACAGCTCTGGGAAGAGGACACCTCAGGGCCAGAATCTCCAGTCACAGAATCCCCAGTTGCAGCAGCAGCAGCTGCTCATAGATCCCTCAACCCACAGGCACCAAAGGTCAGTGATGGGTTTTTTTTTCAGATGACTGGGAAGGGAGAAGGGCCTTCCCATAGCTCTGGTCTCAGGCTGCGGCTGCAGAGACTACATCAGGCAGGCAGCAGCAGTTCCCACAGCAACCTGTATAGCTGCCCGCATTCATTGTTGGAGTGTAAAAACCCCTGGGGGCACTGAGGAGCTGAATATTACCTCAGCCCTGTGTAGAAGCCCTGAGGGAACTGATCTTTATCTCACACTGAATGGTGGCCCAGCTCTGCCCATCCAGCTTATCTGAAAATCAGCCCCCGGTGCTGGCTTGGGAGAACTGGAGACCAGGTGACCAGTGGAGAGGTAACTGCTAAGATTCACAAGGCACAAAAATCTCTCCCTGCTCCCAGACCAGTGTACATACTTGATTGTGCCACCTTGGAGGAACTGAGATCTTACAGATTCCCAGAGTATACCCTACTCTTGACAAAGGACTCAAAAGTCAAGTAACTGGTTGGGAAAATGCCCAAAAAAGCAGAAAAAAATAAGACTATAGAAGGTTACTTTCTTTGTGAGCAGATATCTTCTCCATCCCTTTCAGATGAGGAAGAACAATGCTTACCATAAGGGAAAGACATAAAAGTCAAGGCTTCTGTATCCCAAACATCCAAAATAAATACGCAATGGTCTCAGGCCATGGAAGAGCTCAAAAAAGAATTTGAAAATCAAGTAAGAGAGGTGGAGGAAAAACTGGGAAGAAAAATGAGAAAGATGCAAGAAAAGCATGAAAAGTGGGTCAACACTTTGCTAAAGGAGACCCAAAAAAATGCTGAAGAAAATAACACCTTTAAAAATAGGCTAACTCAATTGGCAAAAGAGGTCCAAAAAGCCAATGAGGAGAAGAATGGTTTAAAAAGCAGAATTAGCCAAATGGAAAAGGAGGTCCAAAAGCTCACTGAAGAAAATAGTTCTTTCAAAATTAGAATGGAACAGATGGAGGCCAATGACTTTATGAGAAAACAAAACAAAACCAAAAGAATGAAAAAATGGAAGATAATGTAAAATATCTCATTGGAAAAACAAATGAGCTGGAAAATAGATCTAGGAGAGACAATTTAAAAATTATGGGACTATCTGAAAGCCATGATCAAAAAAAGAGCCTAGACATCATCTTTCATGAAATTATCAAGGAAAACTGCCCTGATATTCTAGAACCAGAGGGCAAATTAAATATTCAAGGAATCCACAGAACATTGTCTGAAAGAGATCCAAAAAGAGAAACTCCTAGGAACATTGTGGCCAAATTACAGAGTTCCCTGTTCAAGGAGAAAATATTGCAAGCAGCTAGAAAGAAATAATTTAAGTATTGTGGAAATACAATCAGGATAACACAAGATCTAGCAGCTTCTACATTAAGGGATCGAAGGGTGTGGAATATCATATTCCAGAAGTCAAAGGAACTAGGACTAAAACCAAGAACCACCTACCCAGCAATACTGAGTATAATACTTCAGGGGAAGAAATGTTCTTTCAGTGAAATAGATGACTTTCAAGTATTCTTGATGAAAAGGCCAGAGCTGAAAAAATTTGACTTTCAAACACAAGAATCAAGAGAAGCATGAAAAAGTAAACAGCAAAGAGAAATTATAAGGGACTTACTAAAATTGATCTATTTACATTTCTACATAGAAAGACAATATTTATAACTCTTGAAACTTTTTTTAGTATCTGGGTAGTCGATGGGATTACACACACACACACACACACACACACACACAGAGAGAGAGAGCACAGGGTGAATTGAACAGGATGGGATCATATCTTTAAAAAATGAAATTAAGGGGTGAGAGAGAAATATATTGGGAGGAGAAAGGGAGAAATGGAATGGGGCAAATTATGTCTCATAAAAAAGGCAAGTAAATGACTTTTCAGTGGAGGGAAAAAGTGTGGAGGTGAGAGAAAAAACATGAACCTTACTCTCACCACATTAGACTCAAGGAAGGAATAAAATGCACACTCATTTTGGTATGAAAACCTATCTTACAATACAGGAAAGTGGGGGAGAAGGGGATAAGCAGGGTGGGGGGGGATGATGGAAGGGAGGGCAATGGGAGGAGGGAGCATTAAAAGTCAACACTCTTGGGGAGGGGCAGGATCAAAAGAGAGAATAGAAGCAATGGGGGGCAGGATAGGATGGAGGGAAATATAGTTAGTCTTTCACAACATGATTTTTATAGAAGTCTTTTTCATAACTATACATGTATAACCTTTATTGAATTGTTTGCCTTCTCAGTGGGGATGGGTGGGGAGGGAAGAAGGGAGAGAAGTTGAAACTCAAAGTTTTAAAAACGAATGTTAAAATTGTTTTTATATGGAACTGGGAAATAAGAAATACAGATAATCGGGTATAGAAATCTATCTTGCCCTACAAGAAAATAGAGGAGATGATGATAAGGGAAGGGAGGGGTGTGATAGAAGGGAGAGCAGATTGGGGGAAGGAGTAATCAGAATGCACAGTCTCTTGGGCTGGGAGGAGGGGAGAGATGGTGAGAAAATTTGGAACTCAAAATCTTCTGCAAATAAATGGTGAAAACTAAAAATGAAAAAATTAATTTTTAAAAAATTAGAAAAAAGAAGAATGTTGGTGTAGAACCCATATAAATTGCATGCTATCTTGGGGAGGGAAGGGGAAAATTTAAAACTTATGGAAGTGATTGTTGAAAACCAAAAGCAAATTATTATTAAAAATAAATATTTTATAATTCTACCATTTTTAATGGTGATTTCAAATAACATTCTGTTGCTTTGCCTAGTTCTGTATGGAGGGAATCTTTGTTTTGTGATTCCTGTTAGCATTTATACTCCCTGTGCATTGAAGATGATGTTTTATCCATTCATTTTTCTCTTTTTTGATTTTTGTCCCTGTTTTTCCATTAACTCTCAATAGAAAAGCTATTTAATATGCTATAGGTATTGCTCTGGGTCATTGGATATTTCTGGGTTCTCAGTGTGGGATTCTGGCTATGTATGTATTAATTCTTGCTTCGTGACTGGACCATCTATTTTTTCCATCACTCATATCCTTGATCAAGTCTTTTGTGTTACCTCTTATTCATTTAGCCATTGATGATCATCCTGAAGTTTTACTTTCATCTTACCATTATTATAAGAATCCACTTACAAACTCCCTGAGAGATAGTCAGTCACTGCCACTTAACCAATTCTAGTGACATAAAGGTCAAAATCAACACAGGCAGTTCATACTGCACTGATTGCTTTCCTTAATATTGAACCAAAATATGTCACCATGCAAATTTTACTGATGTGAGTTCTCCCTGGTTCTGCTTTCTGGACCCCCCCATAAAATGAGTTTATTTCACTTCCCCATGATGACATTTCAGGTAATTGAAAACAGTAGTCATGTTGCATGTCCTCACTCTCATGCTCCATCAATTTTATTTTCTGAAATAGAATGGTAGGTTTATTAGAGCGTATTGCTTAGTACTATAGCCTAACTTTTTTTTTTAACAGTCTCAGAAGTGTGAAAAGTTAAAGCTTAGCATTTCTGCACAGTCAAACTTGGATGGCTACCTATCCCCCATTTCAGAGAACTAAATTAGTATGTTTCTGGACTGTTTTGTACAGTGTGCTTTTGTGAGATGTGCCACAGATTCTGATTATGAGCTTTTCATCTACAGAATAACCTCTGCAATCAAAAATCAATACTGGCACAATGGGGAAATCAGAATGTTCCTACCCTTAGCTACCTGTAACATTACATAAGAAATAGCTGAAAATTTGCTTTGATTGCTAAAAATGAATAGAATGAAGTGAATGTTTTATATTATATTTTGAGAGAAAAAGTTATGAGTAAAGGCAAAAAGGAACTTGGACAATTTCTTTCTATTAACCAAATATCCATGAAATTAATTTCTCATAGTGTCATACAATATGATAGATCTGAGTAGAAAAGGAGGCCGAGTGGTCATGTAGTGGGAATGAGGCACAGATTATGGATGATTCAAGTGCTACATTGTTAGTACTGAGTCCTTCAAAAGATGAGAAGAAAGCTTACAAAACACTGAGTGGATTTTATACAGAGGGCTTGACAAGAAAAACATGCCATAAAAAAGTGTAGAAGGGTTTTGATCTCCAGGGAATGGAGTGTACAGTCATATGGATGTACTTTTAAAAAGTACTGTTGTATGTGACAGCTCTAAGAAATCACATATATTGAGGAACACAAGTGCTGAAATGTCTTTATATTTCATTCAATTAATCAATATGTATTGATTAAATGCTAAATATACGACAGACACTGCCTTATGCACTGGAGATACAAAGAAAAACAGTTCCTTTCCCCAAGTTAACTTTTTAATTGGAAAGACAACACATACGTATCTCAGTATTTGCAGAATATATACAAAATTGATGAGGTAGCTTTGGGGTGGAGGTCTCTAGCAACACTGTTGTTTTAGTGGACTTCAGCAAGATAAGTAATTATTCAATAAAGAAATTAACAAGAGGCACATCTGGAACCCCAGGATCATTTTCTAAATGTTACCTGCTATGTCCAATTATTTAACATTCATTTGGAGAAATACTTCAACAGATGTTATTGACATATATGAATATATTTCTATTAGACTACCCACATGTAAAGGGTGTCTTTCAATGATAGAGGAGAGAATTAGAATTATATTGGTTCTTTTTACTCTAGTTCTTACACACACACACACACACACACACACACACACACACACACACACACACAGAAAAATTTATACAAAATTTGAACTTTTATAGGAAATTTTCAGGTGAAAAACCCTTTTGACCTGAATTTTAATTAAGTACAATAGTTATTGAAGAGGTATTTATTACATGCTTTATATGGGTCAGGTACCATCCTAAGCAGAGAACATTATATTTGTCTTCCAAATTTAGACTTGAATCTATGAGACAGTCTTGATAACCTGTAATAATGAATTTGAAGTTTGAGGATAGAAGCATTATGATAAAGGTGTTATCTAATGAAGAAAATAATATTCAGCAAGGAGACTTGCCTACATCATTTTGAGCCAAGATCCCATCTTCTCATTCATGGCATTATACAAGAATGAAGTGTTGACAAATTAGTTGGAATAAAAAGATAGACCCCAAAGTCACACAGATTACCAAAGAAAGAAATAGGTTGGAAACCATTAAATGTAACACGAGAGAAAGGGCAATTGAACTCTCTGGATGACATAGCTTCTTTGTATTGAACATAGTCCAGTGAATTCTGAAATTAAAACCAAATTAAGAAGCTTGAATGAAGGGGCTAAAATAAGAACTGGCCCTTAGGAATAACATGCCATTGTGAAAATATTCCAGGAGGTGGAAAAAATTAAAAGGGAAGACTTGTTTTACTTTTCTTTGAAACATTTTTTTCCCTAATGTAGATTAAGAATCTGTCAAAATGAGAAAATCACAAAATAATGAGTACCAGAGGGGAGAAGAATAAGAGGCATTTCTTTAATGTTCTCAGATTCCATCAGTTTCCAAATGAATTTGAAGACTCTGGATTTGGGGAAAATATGTGTATGCTCTTTTATTCAAATAACAAATGATGAAGACACAGTGTTTATGGTTTTGTATCAATCTTGGGCCAAAAGAACATGTATTCTTATATTAACAGGACATTACAAAAAAGATTATAAATTGTTGCATCTGTTGATTCAGATTCAACATAAAAGAGTTTTACAGAATTTATTGTCTGGAATAAGCATGAAAAGCTCTTTGTAGATATTCAATTGAAATTTGTGTGTGTGTGTGTGTGTGTGTGTGTGTGTGTGTGTGTCTGAGATACATATGATTTTTATTGGTGTAGGCGACTCCTGGTGTATATTCTTAGTTCCTGGGCACACTAAGAGTTAAATGGCTTGCCCAAGAACACATAGAATTTGCTCAAGGAAATAGGTCTTAAATCTATTTCTTTCTTATTCACTGCCTGTCTAGTCACTATACTATGAGTGCTGCCTATCTTATCATACTACCTTTTTGCAGTAATTATTTTCTTAGATACAACTTTCAAATCTAGGTCTAGTATGTCCTACTTTTGATGAGGTTTTAGACTACAATAATTTCCTATTAAATGTGTAAGTATTAGATCAGAAAAGTTTAAAAATTTGAATAACACAAAATTTCTCAGTCTTCATTTAGAAGATCTTGTAGAACCAGACCTTCAGATCTATTAGTCTGTTATTAAATTTTATAGTTGTTAGTTCTGTAAGTTAGCTAAGAGAGCTCTCTGAATGGTTTTTCTAGCTCATAAAATAAAATGTATAAAATCTCTGTCTAAGGAACAGCTCCTTACCCTTTCTTGCATACCCTTGCATTATAACTTTCTCCGATGAAAAGTGAATCATACTGTTGATACCGTAAATTCTGAAAGTGCACTTGGTACTAACCACAGTGACTTCATCTCAGAAAGCATTCATTTGCTAATCATATTCAAATAAGAAGAGATATCAATTTTTAAAATCATCCAACTCTTTTTATTGATGAAAATGAAGAATTCGTTATGATTATGTCCCTGTACATTCAAACTGCCTCTTAATAAGATTCTTCTGATGAATATTGCCTCACCAAAATATGAAAGGTTTGGAGAAAAATGTTCTTTCCCTACTTTTCTTTGCTTGGTAGTGTTGAATAGCACTAAATAACTGGTTTTCAACTAAGTGCATTGAAAGAAATGTCACATTTGATTGCATATATCCATGAATATAGATTTGCTGAGGTAAAATCTACTAACCATACCGTATGCTCATGCTAATATAATTGGAATAGTGTTCTCCCCCAAAAAAAGGAATTAGAAAAGAAAAGAACTGAGGAGATTGTAAATAAGTCTAACCTTAAACTTTTTCCAATTGCTCACATGGTAAATGCATAGGAAAATGTAAATATATTGAACTTTTTACAGTTCTGATATCTCCACCTGGAACTTGTCAGGATAATTCTTAGAATCTATTGTGTTATCAGAGGAAAAAAATCTCACCTGGCCTAATCATCATAATATCTTCCTTTTTAGACCCCTAAGATAAACTTGACAAGAAAATGGCAATGATTTGAATTGGCAGACACCTTTGAGGTAGCTGATGTACTTTTCTCATTACATATTTATTCTGAAGGTTACTTTTATGCTAGGACTCCTTGTCTGCATAAAAATGCATCGATTCTTAGTGCTATTTGTCCTGCATACTGTCTATGGAGAGAATGTTAAGAAGTTTTTCCTACTTTTTTTCCTTTCACACAAACAAAATAAAAGACATCCATTCTGCCTTAAAATCTTCTTGAGATCAACCTTTGAGCTAAACCCAGTAAAAATAACTTTCGCAAATATGACTTGAGCTATGGGGGTTTTTGTTTATTTGTTTTTGGCTCAGCTACTTTTTGATATAGCAAGGAAAAAGGTGTTAGTCTAAATTATAAAATCCTAGACTCATCAACTATTAAGGTTTAAAAGAACCTTAGAGATAATATAGTAGTTGATATCCCCTTTATTTTAAAGATGAGGAAACTAAGAGCCAGAGATATGAAGTGTCTTGCCCATTTGTATATAAATATTTCAGGATGCCCCTGTTAGAATTTTGCTTAATTCTCTTGGAGTTCCTAATTTGTTTTTATGGTTGCTACTTTTAAGTTCACTATAGACACAAAATCTGGAGTTTCTAAAATGTGGTTATTTCATAGCAGATTTTTCTATTACAATTAGCTGGTGTAGATATTTACTTCTTGTTTATTGACAAAACTGATGTGGTCTATTTCTGTTGACATGGAAGCTTCCCACAACACATTTTCACTCTCAGTGTTTGAAATTTTTTTTAAAATCAATTGAATAAGGCCTCTACCCTGAAAGATGACTAGACCTTGTACTGTTTAGGTACAGATTAAAGAGGTTTATGTTAATCCACTTCCTGGGATTGTTATGAAGTGAATCTTTGTTTCTTGAGATATACAATATAAGATGCACTGAAGAAAAGTGTCCAGTGTGCCTGACGTTCTTTTGGATTCAAAGATAAATTAAAATCTTTTAGTGCTCCTTATTTACCTAAGACTAAAATATTTAAATATAAAATTTTTGAAAATATGTTGCCATCAGCATTTAGGGAATCTATTTCATAGGCAAAACCAATGATCCAGTGAGAATATCAATACTTCTATTGCAGAGCTGCACAATAGTTTCTTACAGGATTCAATGGTAGAAGGAAACTTTTAGTCATTTAGTCAAACCACATTATTTTACAGTTTTAAGACTGTTACTTTAGAGCAGAAAAGGATGTAGGTTCTTGTCATTTCTACACTCATTTTTCTTTTCTTTTCTTTTCTTTTCTTTTCTTTCTTTTCTTTTCTTTTTTTTTTTGGAGCATGGGAGGCAAGTCAGTTGGGGTGAAGTGACTTGCCCATGGTTCCACAGCTAGTAAGTGTCAAATTTCTGAGGCCAAATTTGAATGCAGGTCCTCCTGACTAAAGGGCCAGTGCTCTATTGACTGCAGCACCTAGTTGTCCCTTCTTCCACTCATCTTGAGATGACTAGAGTTAAATAACATTCCCTGCCCCACGGAGCTCAAAGGGAGGACTTTATTTTCTGTACTTCCTGGTAACCCCTTCTTTTAGTTAAACGATATAGTGTTTAGCTATTGGTATTGGTGCTAATACCCAACCCAACATCCTTGCTCTAACTGGCTCATTCTTCCTAGGGCAATTCTAAATAAGCTCCAAGTATAAGTTTTAGGTGTCTTCTTTGGAGAGTTAAACAATCATTCTTAAAAAACATACAAACATATGAATCCATGCTTAAGGCACAGAGGATGATATTGTTATTCACAATTCAAAATCAAGGATATAGAGTCCAGATTTTGTAAGAAGTGTCATTGTCAAAGAACAGATCCAACAAAATATTCAATTTCATGCACATTCATAAATCATGTTAGATATACAGAACATTATACTTAAAAGTTAGAGAGAGTGTAGAAGAGACAAAGTTCCTTACTTCATGGAAATTATAACCTCATCAATACATAGATAAGAAAAATATATAATATCCTGTAATAAATTATTTGGAGTGTATACAAATCTCCCTGGACCTTGAATTAAATGATATGAGAACATTACCAGCAGAGGAGTCAAAGTATAAATAAAAGCGCTGATGACATTTAGATTTGATTTTAAAATATGGGGAAATAATGAGTGAGCAAATGGAGATGGGGATAATATTTCAGTCATAAATGAACATAAAAACAAAGGGACGGAAGATTACTGGCAGCATTTTCAGTTTGATTAGGACATGGAGAGTTCAGAGGGAAGTATTATGATGGTGGAAGGTAGGATGGGTGGCCTAAGTTTTGGAGAGTCTTGAATGTTAGCAAAGCAAGTTTGAACTTTATTTAGAAGGCAGTGAGGAGCTAATGAAATTATTTTGAGCATAAGAATAGTATAATCTGATCTATGCATAAAGAAATTAATTCAGTAGTAGTTAAATTGGAGGTATAATAGGAGATAATGGAAGTTATTATATCAATCCAGCTAGGGGTTACTGAACTAGGGTGGTAGGAGTAGTAGTGAAGGAGGGGTAGTAGTGAATGTTGCTTCTTAGGTGTAATCAATAGAGACAACTGAAAGGACATGAAAAGTAAGGGTGAATGGAGAATCAAAGATAATAAATACCAGTAATCTAAACATTATAAAAACCCAACAGAAACCTATAATTATCAGTAATTCATATCATCCAGCGTTCAATGATCTTGGTTTTCCCACATGATGTGTACTTCTAGATTAAAAGAATTTCTATTAAAACTAGAGTTGAGGCTCATCCACAGGTTTCACCCATTTGTTAAAATAAATGACAGAGAGAAGGAAAATATAGTTTTATTATCAGGAATCTAGCCAAAAGGAGCAGAAAAGTATTCTGATTTTATCATTTGGCAAGGTAAGAAGTGAAGCATGGGTAAAGATCAGAAGGGTTGTGCTATTGGAGCAAATGATTAGAAGGTTGAGTTGTGAAGTTCCAAGTCTGTAAGAAAGATATCAGGAACAAGAGGAAGGTAAGACGACTGTGGGAGACCTACAAGAGTAGGAGATTTTTGACCATTTCATGCCCGATGGCTTCATTCTCTCTATTTCTTTAAAGACTCATACTCTTTAATATGAATCTTAGAGAATGAATGTATCTATAGTAGATTGATGATATAGCAGATATCAAATAACCTTATACATTCTGCATCATATTCAGAATTGGTTTTTTTCCTGATAAAATTTTACAATGCTCTATTGTGACCCTGCTTTTCAGGACTCCAAATACAAATGTATTTGGATGTCTTGATCATTGGATCAAGAGAAGATTAATTCAAAGAAATGTAGAATGTAAAATACCATCAGTCAACAAGCATTCGTTGTGTCCTCTGTGTCCAGATACTATACTAGACACTGAGATAACAAATATAGAATCAGAGCAGTAACTTCAACGAAGTTATATTCTACTAAGTGTTAGTGTTGGTGTTGGATATAATTGTTCAAAGATAAGTAAATATATGGAATATAAAAATAAATAGACAGTGATTTAAGAGTGTTACTAACAATTAGGACAATCATGAGAGATCTTTTAGAGGAGGTGGCAGTACCATGATTTGAACCCAGGTTTTCTGATTTTAAACCTCTATGCAACATTGCTTTTAACTACATAGGATCTCAGATTAGCCCAAGTCCTGACATGCTATTTTTTGGGGGAGGAGGGAAGCAGTGGGGTTTGGATTGGAGAGGAGATATACAACCAAGAAATCATGTAAGAATGAAATTATCCATAATGTTACTACTGTGTTATTTTCCCACAAAGTCTTTTATGTGGAAGTGATGTTGTTTTTTGCCAAAGGTCATCATCATGTCACCTTGGTTATATTACATGAGGAAATTGAGGAATTGCTCTCATGAAAGGGTTGTCTAGAAGTTATAGTACCTTCAAATTGATTTTTATATTGAAAAGACTCTAAAGAACTTCAGTATATTTTAGGTTATTGGGAATAGCCACCTAAAGCTACCTACATTTCCAAAGAAATTGAAGGAAGAAAAACACTTGTTCAGCAATACATATTCATTTTGTAGGAAAATTGTAAAGGAAAAATAACAGAAAAATATCTAAGACAGAAGGAGCCTCAATGGCGCTTTAGCCCAAAATAAGACAAAGTAAGAAGAAAATTTAAACCTTTGATTAAAGAACTTATGTGGAGAGAACCTCACCATTGCCAGAGGCAGACAATTCCATTTTTTGAAAAATCTAGGTTTTGTAAAGTTTTTTTTTTTTAACATCAAGCCAAAATTTGTCTCTGTCATTTCACGGTGAACCTTGCCATTTCATGCCAAGCCAAAATCAACAACCCCCTTTGTCTTGACATCCCTTTAAAAACAGGAAGACAGTTTCTTTTTTGTTTGCTTATTTCTTCTCTTTTGTCTTTGTAGTGGTAGTGGGGTGAGATCTGGCCCTACAATATTTTCAGCATAATCAAGTCATATGTGGATATTCTACCAATATAAAACAGTAATTTTCTGTAACCTGGAGAACTGAGAGATTAAATGCCTTGTCAGTGATCATAGAGCCAGTTAATGAAACAGAATGACTGTTAAGACTGCTCATTTTTATCATATTACATTATACTTGATGTTCTAATATTGAAATGCATTTTTGCCTCTTCATTCTGTTATACAATGATTTTGTTAACTGTCCCTCTAAGGTCTGTGTACGTGCTAATGTAATTTGCATATCCTCTATGACTTTATTCAAATTGTCAACAGTGCTAAACAGAACAAATTCAAGGAAAGATACTTGGAACACTCCATGAAAACTTCCTTTGAACTTCAAGAACTTTTGACTGTCAGATTCCTTCTCAAAATATCAGTGGTTCTGTGAATGTTTGCATTTATAATACACATTTACATGTATATGAATTTGCACAGATATATATTCATACATATATGCATGTGAATTAATTATATGTACATACATATACAAATGTAGACATATATGTATTTATGTACCCACATACATATACTCATGCTGCAACAATAAAATCTGTCAGTTATTTATAATATAAAATTTGGGGCTGCCATAGAAACAGGTATATTGCTTGTATGTTTGTTCATACCTAATGTTATTCAGTAATTTTTCAATTCTTTGTGATCTCCTCTGGGGTTTCCTTGGCAAAAGCACTGGAGTGGTTTGCCATTTCCTTCTCTAGCTCATTTTACAGATGAGGAAACTGAGGCAAACATGGTCAAGTGACTTGCCCAGGTTCACACAGCCAGTAAGGATCTGACGTCAAATTTGAATTCAGGAAGATGAGTCTTCCTGACTTCATACCATCTGCTGTGTGACTATTCCTGATAGAACATAGGAATTTCTTCCTTTGAGAATTAAAAATAGTAATAATAATAGCAGCAGTAACAAAAATAATAAGGTAAGAGTAGCTATCATTTATAGAATACTTTATGTCTTATAAATTACTTAATATTATTTCATTTCATCCTCACCACAATTCTGGGAGGTAGATTCTGTTATTATCCTCATTTCACTTATGATGAAAATAGGCAAACAGAAACTAAATAACTTGCCCAGAGTCACACAGCTGGTAAATTTCTGAGTCCAGATTTGATCTTTCATCTTCTTGATTCCATGGATATAGCACATTCAAACTTGCCAGTTGACTTCCTCTAATCACAATGATATGGCTCAGGAAATAAACATATTCAAATAAATTAGACTAGAAAATTGAACAACGAATCTAGAGGAATGAGATAAGAAACTAGATGAAACGAGAAGGCAATACCTTGAGCAAACCACTCGCACATCCTCTTCTAGAGCTATATTTAGAGAAAGTCCAATAGGACTGTTTCAGGGCACCAGCATTTGGAGACCATGCTTCCATCAATCATTGTCCTTACATCCTTGATGTGTATCTATATTCCTTTTCTTGCCTCTGGGCCAAAATCCTGAGTTCGTTTACTGCAGTTCAATTTCATAAACCAGTTAATGTGACATATGCCCCTCTGTTTTCCTGGGAGCTGAAATTTTGGGATCAGTCATTGACTGAGCCAACTAAGGATTCAGTGCAGACTCTTTTAGGGATAGGCACCCCTGTCTTCTGGTATGACTACTAGAACAGGGATGTTGAGCCTTCAGGGTATTTATATCAAGCTTTTTGGGATGGGACTATCTTCACATGTCTCCTACTAATAGATGAAGTCTGGGGTTCTCTTAACTGCAGCAGGTCTTTGATCCTAAAATGTTGCGTTTATCTTTTCCAATGAATTTGCCCCAGACACAAAAATTCTTAGTGAAAGTTGGGCTATCTCCCTCAGTTTCTTCACCTGCAAGATAACCAGACTGGACTAGGTGATTTCTAAGGTCACTTCCAGGTTTAACATTCTATGCTTTTAGGTCTATTTAAACATATGACTATACTTGTTTAAGGAGATACATTTTGGATGAGATTCTGCAATATAAAATGTTTACCAAGATTGGTCAAGGAAACAGTGCAGTACTTTAAAAGAATGGCCTCAAGCTACTTAAGTTTTAAATGGGAAAGAGAACACACAGCATGTTTCCAAGTTCTGCTTTTATTACAAGTCAGAAAATCACAGAGACACTGCATGCTAATAAAAATCTAATGATCAGAGAAAGGCACGTTTTTTTTTATTACAAGGTTCAATGTAAAACTACATGGTCATAAGTCTTGTGATGAAATAATTTTTATTATAAGATTATATAAACATTGTGCAATAACCTTTTTTGCTCTCCTTGAGGTATTTTGGATACATTGTGTTAAAAGAATTTAGCCACCCTTTCAGAGTGGCACATTTTGTAAGATACCCAGGGCAAACTTTTTATCGTTACAAACACACTGACACTTTTTAATCGCTCCCTTACATTTTCTTCATAAAGAATTTAACCTCAACTTTCCAAAAGGAGAGATTTTTTTAGCACAATCATATAAATTATCCATAAAGTAATGAGAAAAATATACATTTTTACAAATTTGCAATTACCTTAACAAATATCCAGGTAGCTCTTCAAAAGCATCGTAAATGATATGAACTATTATTGTGAAATTGAAATCAGACTATAAATATAACAGCTTATGTTAATTTCCCTTGCTAGTAGAGAAGATTGAGAATATTGATTTTGTGGAATCAACCATAAGCATAAGAGGAAATATTGTTTTCACCCCAATTATTTCACTACTCAAAACAATAATCCTTTTCCAAATACTCAAAGTGTAACTAAATAAGCAATATATTAAAATGCATAAATATGGTCTCAGCTCTTTTTGAAAAAAATGCAAAGATCTGCCTTCAAAGCAGCTGAATCCATTTTGTCTGAGAGCATGGTTCAACAAGAAGTTTTTATGTGTTTTGGTGATAGGCAACATAAAACCAGCTCAAAATCTAATCCAATTACATTTTGGTAAACACCATAAAATTGGCTGCTTCATAACATGGAGAAATTGGGTCCATACCATATGATCATCAATATTTTGGATGTGAATTTCCATTGGCACCTAAAATCTAATTGTTTATGTAACACTTGACAACTTGAACAAGGCGATTTGAAATTGTTACAGGCTTTTTTAAGGCACACTATTGTGGACTAGGGGAAAAAGTATTTCTATATTCTGGTAATCTGGGATGTGAATAGATTTTCTGATAAGCATGTATAAACCATGTTTAAAGGGGAGACTTGTCTAGGAATTAGCCTGTAGAACGGGGACTCCTTATTCTGTAGGAACTTCAGTGACTATGTATTTTTTTCTCTGAAGGATTTGTTATTCCTTGGTTAAGTGTGTGAAACAGAAAACAAGAATAAAAATAATAAGACTGAGAATTATCATAAATAGTATCATGAATAGATAAATTTCACCTGAATGAAATAGAATATTATTTTTCAAAGCATGGTCCATAAAAGTAAAACATCTGTCCAATACAGTCACATATATCAGATAAAATATAAGCATCTGACATTACTGCAAACCATGCTAGACACTGCATTTCTCAACAAGAGCTATGTGCAGACTCCAAAGGGATTGCATCTGATTTCTACTACTATGTTAATAATACTTAACCTAGGGTTTGTGTATTCGGTTTTTCAGTTATTTTAATGACTATTTCAATATAATTAGTTTCCTTTGTAATCTGAAGCATTTTATTTGATGCATTGAAAGTTATTCTGGAAAAGGTCTACAGTTTTTATCAGATTGTTAAAGGGGCCTATGAAACAAAAACACTTATGAACCCCTGCTCTATGTAAAGAGGTTCCCTATGTCATTACATCAAGGACATTTGATTTCACCTTCATAATTGCCTCCTTTAAATTTCAAGTTTTAGAGAGGATCACAGAAGTCAAGTGATTTGATCATGACCGTAGAAAATAGTGGCAGAGGCAGGATTTGAACAGACACCTTCTTCTTGCAAGTTTAACACTCTACCCATTAAGCAATGCTGCCTCTAAAGCAAGAGATGCACCAGCATAAATTATTGAATCTACCTGGGTATTAGTCTACAGATATCATCATATGTAGAGCAGATGTGAAACCACCTTGGACTGGACTGTCAAAGCATGCAGGAGAACTTTTCTCTTGCCTCTTTCTCTAGAGTTTCCTCTCAGAACCTGCCCCTCACCTCATCCCCATTCCAGGCTAGGTTTGATAAAGCAGCTTGATTTGGCAAGTGCTATTCATTTGCTTCTCTGAGACCTTCAAGGATGGTATCAATTCAACTGAATTATTCTTGCTGCCTGTTAGGCTATGTCCAATTTTCTTTTAGGCAGCAGTGTTCTCCAAAATGGACTGAGAAAATTGGACACAGCCTTAACAGCCCAAGAGAACAATGTCCCTATAATCATTTGCTGTTTAGGGGCTGATGCCACAGGTGTTGAACATTGCTAATTAAGCCAAACATACTTAGTTTTTATACCATGGCATTATTGTTCATGTAAAGTAATATGGCCTAGACATTTTGCTGATGAGCTCATTTCCTTAGGCTTGGCACCTCAGAACAGAGCAGAATGGCATCATGTTTGTTTTCTGATGATAAAGGATGTTCCTCACAGCCTACTCCTCCTATTTTTCTATTTAGCTTCATCTTTCTTTCTTTTTCTTCTTTGAGTTTTGCTCCATTCCCCTCCAGACTGTTGTTATGATGCATTTGAGCAGTCCCCCAGCTATGCTTTTCCTCATCCTTTATCCCCACTTACCAATTCAATCTGAAACAGTCTGTCTTCTGAAGGGCTGCAGAACTGTTTTTCCCCAACATCCCTTGTAGCTCTAGCTTCCTACGTCAATTTCACCCTTTTGTTCGATCCTCTTTCTAGGGCTGGATATGACCCAGCTTCTATGTATCACTCCTTTACAATGGAGATAAAAAGGAGTTATTAAAAATAAACATGTTTTCCTACTGTAAAGTAAACATGGCATAGTAGAAAAATAGGAGAATAAAATAAAGTCATCTATATCTCCCCCCCCCCCATTTTTACCTTCCCCAAATGTGGCATGACTATATAATTTTTCACTATATTCAAACTTCAACTTGATCATCTCCTTTTTGTTTTGCTTTTCATTTCTTAAAATAATACCCTATATAAAGATAATATAAAGATGACAGGACCTCTGAGAAACTTTAATAACACCTTTTCACTTATAAAAGGGCATCCTGACAGAAGCCAATTTAAAAGGTGGACATTGGGAGGAGGGGAGAGCTGGCCTGACAAGCATGATGGATCTTCCTATCTATCTACCATTGAGACCTAGTGAGGTAAGGGAACAGAGAAGGTTATTAGGAGATGAACCAAAGTGAAATCAAGAGAGTTAAGGAGAGCTGGCGGACATTTTTGAAGAATTATTTAGAAACTGTGGTGCTAGTGACAGAAGGGGACAAGTAGGTCACCATTAACGGGTAACTGAATTGTGTGAATAGACAGGAAGATAATTTTTAAGTGTAATTCTCAGTAAAATGGAAAAGAAAAAAGTAAATAGCAGAAATTATTAGAATATTGTAATCATCCCAGTAACCATTACACAATTATCAAACAAGAATTTCACTTAGGAATGAAAAATCAGATTGATTGAGCAGAAGACAGAGATTCATTGGAAAAAAAAGCTATGGGTCAGAGAAGAAAAGAGAAAAATAAAAATGCCAAAGGACTTTTTTCTCAAGTCAGGCAATATTTACCATGGATTAAACATTTAAAAAGGCAAAAGATAATGGATGCAGAGATCCATGAAAATCTGTTTTATTTAAAGGACATTTTTTTAAGACTGATGAGAAATCCATTTTTAATATAGTTCTCACTATAAAACTTTGAATGTAGTACAATGGTTGTTTTTAAAATTGAATATGCCATAAATATACATATATAGACATGTGGGACATATAAAATACGCTGTATTCCAAGTGTTAGTCATACTTTTAGGACACATTGTATATGTAACATTTGCTAATAGTAACAATAGTTGGAATTCATATAGAAGCACTTGAGAAGCACTTTACATAAGTTAACTCCCTTGATTGTCACTAAAACCTTACATGGTAGATGTCATTGTTCTCATTCTACAAAGGAGGAAACTGAAACACAGACTGGTTAATCTATGTGTATGTATATGTGTTTGTATACTATATAACTGTTTTCAAAATGTACATAATTCCATTAAGAAACAACAGCTGGCCTTATCTATTGGTGATGACCTTGCAAAGACCCTCTTTCTATTTCTGACAGAAAGATTCTGACCTGGATTTTTGTTGCCTGCTCAGTGACAGCAAGATCAGTTGTCTTCCATCCTTTATAGTACCTCACCCTCCCCAAGGCCTAATACAGCCTGGTAACACCCTCTTTTGGAGAGCAGTTATAGCTCACAGTATAGCTTACCCAGTGCTCTGAGGAGCCAGTGAACCATTTGAGATAGAGAAAACTCCTCACACAAAGCAGTAGGTGGGAGAAGTTCATTAAGGGAACTAACAAAATAAGACTGCTCAAAAATTGTGTTCCACATTTTCCACTTGAGTTTCTAATTTGAAACCCAATTGAAATCTCTAGATCGGAGGCCTCTGAGAATAACTCTGAAGTGCTGTTCCTAAGCAGTCACATGGAAAATTTCTTGAATTAAAGGTGATTGATACTGGGTATTGGGTACATGTCTAATAATCTTTCCAAATATAGAAGACAAATCTAATCTGAAAGAGTTAATACATTGGGCCTTAATAAGACAACCAATATTTACCAGGGGACTGGGATATTCCTAGCAGACTAGCTTTACATGGAAGCAGTCATTACCACTGGAGTAAAGACACAGGTGTGGATTTCAAAGCCTTTTTGGTTACTCCCATCTAAACCAAGGCTTATGTGTCTGTCCCCCTTTTGCCTCCTCCCCCCACCTTTTGAAAGCTTATATCAGCAGCAAGTACAGATACAGAAATAAGAGCCAAAACAGGAGTCTTTAGAAAATCAAAGATCATTATTCTTCTCTCATTCTGCTTTTCTGTGATGCACATAGACATCACCCTATTACTTCTATAATCCATAAAGTTAGGGAAAACTCCTCATCTTACTTCCTCTTGACCACACATGCATATTCAGCCTTAACATTTCCAAGTACAATTTGAGCTCAATTCCTACATCCCAGGATTTTAACTTGTAGAGATTCTAACTTGACCTATGTATCTTAGCTGAAGCTAAAATTTTCCTTAAATTTTTGTTTTCTTAAGTACAGAGACCATCTTATTCTGAGATAACTAAAATGAATTCCTAGAATTTGCTATATTCTTTGTCAATCAAGGGTTAGAGAAGGAATGACAAAGTAAATATTACCTCTTCCTTTAAGCCATATATATGTATGTATGATATATTTACATATATAAACACATTATGTGTCTGTATATGTAAATATACATATATGTATGTGTGTGAACATATAGTTCTTGCTCAGTCTTACCTCACTTTCCCTATTCATTCAGCAGTTTAA
Source organism: Notamacropus eugenii (assembly GCF_028372415.1). Lineage (NCBI taxonomy): Eukaryota > Metazoa > Chordata > Mammalia > Diprotodontia > Macropodidae > Notamacropus > Notamacropus eugenii. The sequence goes on from NC_092872.1 coordinate 568,283,184, forward strand.
CTTCTTGACCACCATAATAGCTGCCTGACTAAACTTGATTTAAAGAACAGCAGGAGGCCCTTTGTCCAAGTCTGATGACAGCAGAGTTAGATGTTTGATAATTAGAGAGCCATGACTTTGGAGTAATGTTGCTTTCTCCAATGTTTCCTATATTAAAATTAACACATTGTGATGTTATTAAATAATTTGCTATTGGGAATTAGTTCATCAAGTTTCTTTTACAGGATGATAGAATCTTAAAGTTACAATCTACTTCAGCGACTACATAGTCCTTATAATAAAATTGCATCACATTGGATAGACCACTGCACTTGGAGTCAAGACCTGCATTGGAATCCTTGTCTGGACACTGTATGATTCTGAGTAAGTTGTTTAACCTTTTTTAGCCTCAATGACCTTATCTGCAAAACAAGTAGTTTTAATTTCATATCCTCTAAGATCCTTTCCAACTCTAAATCTATGGTCCTACATATTTTAATATACATTCTACGAGTCACTATTATAAAAAAAATAATCATCCCTCCCATGACGTTATCCAGTGAGGGTGAATCTAGTTTCTCTCAAGGCTACTCATTACACATTTAGAAAGCTGTAATTGTTAGTTAGACTTTCTTAGAAGTATGATTCAAAAGGCTTGTTGGGAGCCACAAAGATATAATAAAAGGAAAGAATTTTCAATACAGAACTGAAGAAGAGAGTGACACAGAATCATTTTCACCCAAAGTGTTTCTTTACCTTTCTGTTTCCCAGTAGTTTTCATAGGAGAGCAAAAGGAATTTTAAGTCTGAGAAATCCAGAGGATGTCAGATGCAGACTGTACTTGACTGTTGAAATGAAAGCTTATTGTTACTATTACTACTACTACTACTACTACTACTACTACTACTACTACTACTACTACTACTATTACTACTACTATTTAGTATGGAAGTAAAGTTTGACAATCAGTCATTTGATGAAAGTTTCAAGGAAATTACAATTATCCATTAAGTAAATAATTAAGGCAAAGATATTGCCTTTAGTAAGCAGAATGCTGAGGTTAAAAAGACAGACTTAGACTTAGTGCCTACTGTTTCCACTTACTTGGTTGACCTGTATATATTCCAATAGAGAGTCCAGTGCTTGCCACAGTGCCTTCAGTACTTATCACAATGCCTGGAACATAATAGGCACTTGATCAATGTTTATTGCTTGATTGATAAAGACAGGCCTCTTGCAGAAAGGACTGTCTTTTTGTCAAACTAAAGTATATATTATAGTATAGGCATAGGAAACATGGGCTTCCTTAACTCATAAGCCCTATTTATGGAGGAGAGAGAACAGTGAAGGTAACTTTTCTCCCCTTTGTCTGATGATGCTCTGTGTATGTATGTATGTGAATGTCTTGAATTTCTTAAATAGAGAATACTTGTTAACCCTCTGGCATTAAACTAAAAGAGAAATAGAAGAGAATGCTATGCATCTTGTAGGAAAGAGGTAGTATCTCAGTTGATGACTCCAGATGAAGCCAGAAAGTGAAAGCAGTGAAACACTCTATGACCTCATGCCCTGTGGAGCCAAGCCTAGCATTGAACAGCAGTAACCATGATACTCTTTGGAGAACTACCAAGTACAAACTGCATGAGACCAACAATGAACAATGGCAGACAGAGATTATATTCTATGCACTCACGCCTGGAAATAACTAGATACTTGGCAAAGACAGCATGCTACACAAGGCCAGCAGGGAGAACCTAGTGCTGGCCATGTTATCCAGAAGGTCAAAGACAGAAAAAGAGTTCCATATTCACCAAATATTAAGAATGGTACCCATTATAGTGGAGGCAGCTAGGTGACAGTGGATAGAGTGTTGGGCCTGGCATCAGGAAAATTCATCTTCATGAGTTCAAATGTGGCTTCAGACACTCACTGGCTATGTGACACGGGGCAAGTGATTTAGTTCGGTTTGCCTCAGTTTCTCATCTTCAAAATGAGCTGGAGAAGGAATTGACAAACCATTCTAGTATCTTTGCCAAGCAAGCCCCAAATGAGGCAAAATAGAGTCAGTCATGATAGAAATGAGTGAACAACAAAAACTCTTTATTGGGTCAAAGACTTCAGAATTAAATAAGTAGTTATTGATTGGGAATTATTAAGTAAATAGTGGTATATGATTTTAATAGAATATTGCTGCATAACTATTAATATGATGTATAGAATAAAGCAATTTATATGAATTGGTGCAAAATGAAATAAGCAGGACTTGTAAAAAAATAAGCACATGCACTCCAACAATGTGAGCTGAAATAACAACATTCAATTAAAGACAATGAATTATGAGAAATTAGTATTAGAAATAGTTCATCTAGACCTGGTTATATGAACTCCTCATAGAAGTGAGTGATTTTATTTATTATTTCTGTGATAAATTTGGTTTTTGGCTTTCTACTAGACATTTTTCATTCCTCTCCATCCCAAAATTAATTTACCCTGACTCAGAAAAGAGAAGCCAACTAAGGATTGAGAAATTCTTCCTTGTCTATTTTAATCCATTTTTCAACTCTAAATAACATTCTTTTCCGTCTTTGATTTTATATTTGCCTCAATATGACTAAACATTCCTCTTTTTCATACTTTGTTCACTTGCAATTCTTAGTTCATTCTAGTGCAAGTTCTCCCAACATTATTCTTAAAAGAGAGGGGGTTGCTTTTATGTCCATCTTCTTTGTTGTGTTTGTCCTTCATTCTTGAAGAGTACCATGACATCAAGATGATGACATGATTTGCAGTTGACTTTGATTTGAGTGAAGGAGGACTATGCAAGGTCACCAACCTCACTTTCTTCTCCTGAGTCATCTGGGTCCAGTGGCCTGATATTCATCAGGAGGACTGGAGATGGCCCAGGATAAAACGTGAGACCCTGGCCCTTTCAGGCTAAGGTCTTACAATCTCACTTTGAGTGAGATACTCCTATTCAATGAATAGGCTTCTTTAGGTTACTCAAGGAATGGTCCCTTCAATAAAAAACAAAACAAAACAAAACAAAACAAAACTTCAAAAAACAAACAAACTGGTAATGGAAGACCCTCAGGATTCCTGGGTAAAAGAGAAACAATTACTATTTAGTTATTACATCCACTCTGTGCTAGGTGGGTGAGGACTTGTTGTTCTGTCTATGAGTTCCAGAGTGAATTGGGTTTAAGGCTTGATCTTTGAGCAATAAATATAGCCAGTAAACCCAAAGAAAAAAACATAGCTTTTGGCCATGGAATTTACCTTCCCCTGGGAAGAACCAGAAAGGAGAGGAGAGGAAAGCAGAGGGGATAGGAGGGGAGGGGAGAAGCTGCTTCTCAACTTACAGGTTGCGTTTGTCTTTCATTCTCGAAGAGAACCATGACATCAAGATTATGACATGACTTGCAGTTGACTTTGATTTGAGTGAAGGAGGGCTATGTAAGGTCACTAACTTCACTTTCTTCTGAGCCATATGGATCTAGTGGCCTGATATTTCTCAGAACAACTGCAGATGACCCAGGATTCAATGTGAGACCCTGGCTCTTTCAGGCTAAGGTCTTATTACAATCTCACTTTGAGTGTGATACACCCATTCAATGAATAGGCTTCCTTAAATTGCTCAAGGGATGGCCCCTTGAATAAAAAAAATCAAACTGGGAGGGGAAGGTCCTCAGGGTTCTATTGCTTGACTATGTTTCCATCATCTGTAAGCCAATTTGACATCTGAAATAGGAAATGAGAGCTCCAAAAGCTGTTTATGTATCTTCAACAGGTAGTCATCAAACATTACTTCTCATCCTTTGGTCCTTACTGCAAAATTTCCACCTGACATTACCTGGGTAATCATATCACTCCTTGACAGAAAAGCACCAGCTTCTGCTCATCTTGGGGACCCTCATGACTATTACTTAATTTAAAGTATTCAATGGTCATTCTACTCTTCTTCCATTTTATTACACCTGTCTACCCCTCAAATAACTAACTCCTTTGACTAATGTCTAGATTCCCCTCCTTTATGGATCCTAGTTCTTCCTTCAGAATTATACTTTTTTTTTCAAAGAAACAGTTCATGTGGTAACTTGGAAAATGGCACAACATATCTTGAATCCTTTGATCTCCCTTTTAAGTAGGCAGACCAGCCTGCATTTTGCTCAGTGATGAAGCCAGAAATACACACTGTGTCCTCTTTCAATTACTAAAATATCCTCCCTACTCTCACTACTTGCTGAGAATAAGATTTTTTTGGTATTCTTGCTAATTTATCATTGTGTAACTGTTATAGCAAACTCCTTGTTGGCATTCTCCACTCTGGAGTTGTCACTCTTCATTGGAATTTTTTTCAAATGCAACATTCCTTTGTCTTCCTATGTTTTTAATCATTTTTTCCAATTTTCTCTTCAAACCTTAGATGATAGAGACAGTTATAAAGGATGCCAGAGGTCAACTAGACCAACTCCTTGTTCTATAGTGAGGAAACTGAAGCCAAGGAATTGAATCATCTTAATTGACTCAATTAAGCAAATCATTTAAGGTCAGACAGATAGTAAGCATCAAAGGTAAAATTTGCACACAGATCATTCATCTACAGAAACAACATTCTTTCCATTTCACCCCTTCTAATGATTAAAGTCCCAATTTCTTTTCAAGTTCCCTGACTTTCTGTCTCTAGCCTTATTCACAACACTTCCTAACTCTTTCTCTTTTAATTTATTTAGATCAATTCTTTCTCTTTGCTTCCTTGACCATAAAACCACTCCTCAAAGCTAGGAGCAGAGTTTTCCTCTGTTACAAGAAGAAGCATGAAATCACTGGACATCTGGGAGAGTAAAAATTATGAAAGGGAGAGAATAGAGAAAAAAAGGGGAAGCAAAGAATCTAAGAGGCAGAATTCCCACAGGGAATTGTGATGCCTAGAATCATGCTATCCACTATGTAGCATAAAACATGAGAGGCTCTGCATTCAATCTGACATTTCTCCAGTTCCAAACTCACCCTTTACATTGTTTGCTGCTTTAAAAATGAGCTGGCCCAGAATTAGAGACAAAGTGGTATTCATGGTTAGGCTTGGATCCGCTCATAACAGTCAATTGTTAAAGGGTAAGGTATCCGGCTAGTAGGTTGGTGTCAACCATAGTGGAGAGTAATTATCTACTTACATGATTATGGCTTTAATAATAAATACTTTAAATTCAACTCGATTGCATTTTCCTCTAATGGTGCTAGTACAATGCCAAGGAAAGGGTCTGGAGTACCTACAAAGTGATTAGAAAATTTTCCTAAAATCACTATTTTTTATTATGTGAGGTATTTATTGTAATTACCACTTTATGATTCATTATCTGAACTAAAACAAGTTAATAATTTAAAGATATTTCTGATTCAAATATACTTCAAATATTCATACTTCAATACGAATTAAACTGAACTAGAAATTATAGCTAATGAATTTGAAATTGAAATTATTAAAATTGGTCAAGTACTGGGACCAAGATTGGTGACACGTAGTTTATGAGTAATTTCTGTGGGATGGAGTATATATTTTGCATTATATAAGCATTTTTCTGCTTATTATGGTTTAGACAAAAGATTAGCCAACATTCATATCTTGCAAAACCTCACTATAATGATTGACATTCTTAAATATTTGTATTGCTTTCAAGTGTAGCACAGTCAAGATCAACTAACATTCAGAAAGCATGAAAATTAATCAAAGAAGTCATAAGAACTTTGAAAATTAAATGATTCATACTGGAAACCATGAATCTCAAATTGAAAATTAGATTAAGTTGGATAATTTTCAAGACATTCCATTTAAAGATATATATTTAATGCTCTTCCTAATAATATGTTACTAAAAAAAGATAATTCAACATAAGAACTTACATCTTACATCTTTAATCAAACAGAAACAATGATGAAACCACCTTTAATTATTAGAATCGTCTACTTATCCTTACAAAGAATTAACTTACCATGAATAGCTAGATATATGCATATAGTATGCATGTCTATATATGTATATTTATACATACACATGTATCTATTTCTGTCTACCTGTTTAATTAGTGAAATTTTAGAACATAGTTTTTATTTTTGGGATTTTGTAGATAATAACATAGAATCAATGTCCCAATCCCTGTAAATATATAGAAAAGCTCAAGATAGCCAAAACAATTGCCATCCTTAATGTGAAAGATGAAAGAGGTTTCAGTTTAATGAAGATCATTTATACAAGGGTGAGAAATAGTTCAACACTAGATCACATATCAGATTTAATGACATTTTTTAAAAAAGAGCTAGTAGACTTAGATCCAAATCCAATTATCAAATCATGGTTGAATTGTAACCATAGTGTGGCTACAAATAGAACAAATAGTTTGACAAAAATCCACAAAAATATTCTGTGATAAACTTTTAGCTATATGGAATTTACAATAAAGAGTATTACTTATTTTATTATTTGTATTAAAGTGCTATACACCCTTTATATCAGTAATACTTCTAATAAATTTATTTACATATCCATAAATGTATATTCTATATATACATACATTCATTGTACATACATAATAAATGCATGCGTACTTATTTTCTTTAAAAGCTGATTGTTAAACATTTAACAGCTAACAGTGCTTTTAATATATATAGCTTAGGAGTTAGACCTACCTCCTGGTTGCCACATTTTGCCTCCTACACCAGACTGCTTGACTCCCTATGTTATCCCCAGACTCCACTCTTCTTCGCATATCATCATCATCATCATCATCATCATCATCATCATCATCATCATCAACAACAAAACCTTCCCTCAGGAGACAACCTGAATAGTTTTCTTTCATCCACCTTCAATGAGACTTCTCTGGAACCATGATTCTCTGCTTGGACTCATTCCCCAAAGGTTTACATCCTCCCAGCCCTTTTTATTCTTCCTTTTGAAATCACACTGAAATCCCAGTTGCAAAAACAAAAACGAAACAAAACAAAAAAACACCTTCCCAACCCCAATTGTCAACTCCTTATTCCCATGTATTTCAACCTAACTCACCCAGTGTCCTGCTCTAGAGCTGATTACCTACTTTATTGTGCCTTCTGGAATTCCTGATCCAAAATTAAGAACTTTCCTTTAACGTAGAAGCATTTTATTTCTTATTCTTTCCATCTTTTGGCCATCACAGAGACTTGGCTACATCCTGACCACACCACTTCTTTGGCCCATCTTTTGAGAACTAGTTATACTTGTTCTCATAAATCTGACTCAGTAATCATAGTGGGGGTTAAGATACTTCATGCTCTGAATTGACACTTATTTTCATCAGCACTCAGCAAATTATTCCCCTTTGAGGTTCACAGCAATCATCTTTCTCATCTAGTTTGGATTCTGGTGCCCTTGTTTTTTTGACCTCCTCAGCATGGGCATACTGGAGCCACTTTGATCTTAGATAATTGTTAAATTTTGAGAGTGAGCATCTATACCTCAGAAATTAGCAACCCCCAAATCAGGACTTGATTTACTGTTTTGCTTGTCTAGACTTGAGAAAGTGCTAACCGTGTCGATTAAATTTAAAAACATGTGCATATTCTCTACTCCCTTCCCAATGTTGCCCTTTGATCAGCCTGTATTTTATTCTCTAATCCCTTGACCCCTTATTCTATTGCTGCTTGCACCTTGCCAAACGCTAAGACTACATTCCTCTCACTATTTACTCCCTTCTCTCCTATTCATATGCCACTAAGTAGAGTTGGAAAGAATAATAAAATCATACTAATTACCTCCAATATTAATTTATATTTTCTAAAAGGATCTGTTTCTATTACATCAAAGAGATCATTCTACTTTCCCCTAATTGATATGCTATCTCATTCACTGTTCCAAACTTTCTAGTCTCTCCTCTAGCCTTTTCCCCCAACCCTGAAATTGACATCTTCCCTCATATATTACTGAAAAGATTGTAGGAATGAGAGAATTCCTTCTCCTCTTCTCATTTCACATTCTTCTAACATCATATTTCATTATTTCTTCATTCTCCAAACAAGAGATATTCTTTCTTCTCTCCAAGTCCAATTCTTTTATATGTACCCTTGATCTCATACCCTTCTGTCTTCTTCAGCAGATTGTTCCCAGTTTCAATTCCAGTCTCCTTCCAATCTTCAATGCCCCCACCCATCTACTGATTCCATCACTGTTCCCTACACCCATAACAATGTGTCCACTATTGTCAAGATCATTTAAATTAATCTTCTCTACTGGCTAACCATGCTACTCTCTGCTCTGGCTTTCACCAAGATATTCTTCAGAGAATTTGGCTGTTTATTCCAGTTGGAGAATACATATTTAAAATGCATATCGTTTCATTTTCTGTTTTATCTTTAATCATAAAGCAGTTTACCTCTGTATTGGTTGATTATATTGTTCGTAAGATTCTTTATCTGTAATGATTATTAAAATGTGTGAGTTCTTAGATTAAGTTAATTCATAATAGATTTTATTTCATTCCCTCACATAAAATCTATACTAAACATTCTTCTAGAACTTTTCTCCTAAGCAATACCTTGGTGTTTAGTATTCTAAACCATTCCATAAATAACTTAAATGTTAGTTAATCAATTCAGACCCTTAATACTGAAAGTTATGATAGTATTTCTATCCATCCAGTCTTCTTACAGATAATATGGCATGTATATACATGAATATATTTGTGTATATATAGAAATATATTTATATACACACATATACATGCACATGCATGCATTCATGCATACATACATACATACACATATACATACATACATACGTATATACAAGAGCTAGACTTGGAGTCAGAAAGTCTTGAGTTCACATTGTTCCTCAGGTACTTTTAGGTCTATCATCTTAGGCAAAATAATTAGGTTTTGTTTGGCTCATATTCCTCATGGTCCCAGTGTGGTTATGAGGATAAAATAAATAATATTTGAAAAACATTTTACAAACTTTAAAGTACTATATGAATGCTAGCTTTATTGTTATTAAAAATATATGTATAGACACAAATGCATATACCAGCCGTTCTTCAATATGTTATCCAGAGACTATTGAGGGTCATTAGAAGTATTGCCAGATGTTCAGGAGGTCAAAGCTATTTTTATAATACCCTTTAAATGTTTTAATTTGTAAATATTGGTAGAGATAACCCATATCCTTTTTTTAAGATGTTCTCAATAATTTTTTAAGAATATGAAGGATTAAAAGATAAAAGATTTTCAGAACTACTGATATGTACATATACACATACACAGTCACACACATAAGCAAATGCATAGATAAAATTTGTGTTCATTTATTATCATTACAAGCAACTCTACAGATATACAAAATGAGGGGGTTGACTAAGTGAGTTTTTAGGTATCTTCTAGCAATAAAATAACAGTTTTATCATTTAGTGAAAAATCCAGATTTTTGTTTCGTTTTTAGGGTTTTTTGTGGGTGTTGTTTTTTTTTTACTTCTCATTCCTCTTCAGACTGCATACTGTACCTCCTCTACCAAGTACCAGCTCCCTATCCTGAAGCTTAACTTCAAGACTGCAATTTATAGATTCAAAGTACTCTTTGTCCCTGTGATTTCTATTTCAGATTTTATGTCTTCTTCTAGAAGATCCATTTTAGGAGGTCCCCCAGGCTAGTCATAGCTCATTCAGACTTACTATATCTCTTTACAATATTTCCAGGTAATTTTCTTTTGTATTTTCTTGAAATGATATATGAAGAATATTTACTTCATATTTGACATTGTACTTAGCCTGGTGCGTGTCACACAGTAGGTTCTCAATAAATGCTTATTGACTTGACTTATTAAAGTCCCGTTGTCTCACCAAACTCTGCTCTTTAGTTGTGTTATGGTAGTTTATACAAATCTAAAGATTTTTTTAGACTTATGCCTTTAAAAGTTGTTCTATTATTTGTTCTTCATCTTTAAAATTGTATGTCCTCAAATAATACTATGATGTGTTTAGGTTTTCATCTTCTTTTCAAAGCTGCCAATTTCAATATTCGTATGGCAATTTTACAATGACCTTATTTTCATCCTAATAGAGACTAGATTCTCTCTCATATGACATGTTACATTTCTAAATTGTACTGAAAATTATTTTTGTAGGTCTATTCTTTATTCAGAAAATCTTTTGGTGCAACAGGCTTGATATTTACTTCTGAGAATTTCTCATCACTTTATTTTACAGTGATATAAATTAATTGAGGCAACCTGGCAGAGTGGATTGACAGCTGACATATTTACCTTGAGTAACAGGGTTCAGATTCTGCCTCTGACATGCTCACTTTGGGAATACAAACTCCCTAAAAACAGGGACCGTCTTTTACCTTTCTCTATATCCTTGGCACTTTGCCCAGAACTTAGTGCTTAATAAATGTCTTTTTACTGACTTACTGACCAAGTCATTTAATATCTCAGTGCCTTAGACTATGGAAGACAATAAGTTGGAAAGAATGTACAAACCTGAAGAGGAATGAAACTCTAGTCCTTATTCTGATTCCTATATAGTCATTAGAGTGGGCCCTCCTTGCTAATTTCTTTAACCTTTCATATTTTCCTTCAAACTATTCCTATAAGGATTTATTACCTTGTACCTCCTTTGTTATTTTTCCTTTACTATTTTTTATAATTTCTACTTTGTTATAATGAAGGAGATCTGGTTTTAAACAAATGTATTTCATTCAGCTGTTTTGCTAGGATGTCTGTCTCTAAATTCTTCCAAATATCACTAACAATAGGTAATTAAGTTCATCAGTCACTTTTCATTATAAAGGATGGGCTTGACTAGACTTGATAACTTGAATTCATTGAGTATAAATTCATGCTCTTTCAATGTTCCCCTACTTGTATTTCAGGTCTCTTTTATTTTTTCCCATAATTATATTTTTATTTTTTTCATTGAATATTTCCCACTTACATTTTAAAAAATTGATATTCATTGTTTAAAATGTTGAGTTCAGAATTCTTTCTTCCCCTCCCATCCCTTCCTCACCTATTGAGAAGGAAAGCAATATATTATCTATTATACATATGAATTATAGTTCCATAGTAGTCATGTTGAAAAAAGACTAAACACATGAAAAAGCAAGAAAATAAAGAGAGTGTAAAAAGAATGTTTAAATTTGTACTCCAAGTTCATCAGCTCTCTCCTTCTCTCTGGAGGTAGACAGCATTTCTCAACACCAGTCTTTGGGTCTCTCGTAACCACTCTTGACCTATCTTTTCAAGTCCTGATTTCATTATTCTTGGCCAAGAAATTAGATTAAAATATGAGTTGTGGATCTGTGCTTCATATTATATATTATTATCATTGCCCTATCCATCCTATGCAGTGGTTTTAAGTTTTCTTTCATCCCTGCTTTGATTTTGATCTTTCCATATAAAATCTTTCTCTTTTTGCTATCATTGGTATTCAGCTCAAGATTCAGATCATTACTACTTTTTATACTTTTATTCTCTAACTTTTATAATTATCTTGCTTTGCCTGCCCTTTTTGTCCATCTTCCATAGATTTATTTTTTATTTTCAGCTTAAATTGGTCAGTATATTTCCCCTGCAATTATATCCAGTACATTCTTTTCTACTTTACATATGTGGTTCCTGGTTGTATATTGAAACTTTCCTTCTTGAAGTGTTCCCATCCCTCCAGTGCTAATTTTCTATGGATCCTGTGCTCTCTAAAATGCAACATGCATACAGCACATGCCTAATTTTGATCTCCTTTGTCACCAAATCAATGACAAAGTGATCAATTTCTCCAAAAGTTACATCATTTATACTTCAGCAACTAGTTCTCACTTCTTTATAAGAATCAGATTTAGAATAGTAGTTCCTTTTGTCTCTTCTCTACCTTTACAAGAATGAAGCTATTATTAAATGAAGAATATATCAGGGTTTATTTTTTATTTGGTAAAGTGAATTGCAAAATTAATCAGATAATTGGATTTCGATCATTAACATATCATGCCTCCTTGCTGGGTTATTGATCTATTCCTCTAACTCATCTATCTCTCTCTTCTGTTTTAATGGTTTGTTATATTTTCTTACAACATTATCCTTTCGATGCTCCCTCCATTGATCTTCATCCAAAGTATCTCCCCTATGTTCCATTCTGATTCAGTGTAGACTAGAATAGATTAGTTCCCATCCAATGGAAGAAACAACCAGTTCGTTGTAAGCAAAAATACTGAGGTGACCTTGAAAGGTTATTGATATTAAATACACCTTGGCACAGAAATGGAGTAACTTCATTTTGTCTGGTACTTTTCTTTTTATTCATTCAGTCCTGTATTTATTTTTAGTTTTCCATATTCACTTTTATAATATTTTGAGTTCTAAATTGTCCCCCTTCTTCCCCTCCCACCTCCCCAAGATAGCATGTAATCTGATATAGGCCATACTTGTACAATCATCTTAAACATATTTCTACATTAGTCATCCTGTCAAGGAGAATTAAAACCAAAGGGAAAAACTACAAGAAAGGGGGGGAAAAAAGCAAAAAAAGAAAAAAATAGTAAGTTTTCATCTGCATTGAGACTGCATATTTCTTTCTCTAGATATGGATAGCATTTTCCATCTCTTGTCTTGAAATTGTCTTCTCTCATTGCATTGCTTAGAAGAACTAAGTCTATCAAAGTTAGTCATTGCACAATGTTGTTGTTATGGCATACGATGCTCCATTGGTTCAGCTCACTTTACTCAGCATCAGTTCATGTAAGTCTTTCTGGGTTTTTCTGAAATCTGCCTGCTCATCACTTCTTATGGAACAATAGTGTTACATTACATTCATATACCACAACTTGTTTAGCTGTTCCCTAATTGATGGACATCCCCTCAATTTCCAATTGTTTGCTACCACAAAAAGAGCTGCTATAAATGTTTTTGTATACATGGGTCCTTTCCCCATTTTTATTCTCTCTTTGGCATATAGACCTAGAATTGGTATTACTGATTTGAAAGGTACTCACAATATTATAATCCTTTGGATATAGTTCCAAATTCTTCTCTGGAACAGTCGAATCAGTTTACAATTCTATCAACAATGCATTACTGTTCCAATTTTCCCTCATCTCCAACATTTATCATTTTCCTGTTTTGTTATGTTAGCCAATTTGATAGGTGTGATGTGGTACCACAGGGTTGTTTTAATTTGCATTTCTCTAATTAACTGTGATTTTTTAATAGGACTATAGATAGTTTTAATTTCTTCCTCTGAAAACTTAATGTTCATATTCTTTGACTATTTATAAATTGGGGAATAACTTTTATTGTTATAAATTTGACTCAGTTCTCTATATATTTTAGAAATGAGATCTTTATCAGTGACACTGGCTGCAAAAAATGTTTCCTAGCTGTTTCCTTCCCTTCTAATCTTAGTTAAGTTGCCTTTGTGCAAAAACTTCTCAATATAATGCAATCAAAATGATCCATTTCGCATTTCATAATGTTCTCTATTTCTGTTTCGTCATAAATTCTTCCATTTTCCATCAATCCTACATGTAAGTTATTTCTTGGTCTCCTAATTTGTTTATGGTATTAATCTTTATATTTAAATCATATGCCCATTTTGTTGTCATCTTGGTGTGGGGCATAAGATGTTGGTCTATGCCAAGTTTCTGCAATACTGATTTCTAGTTTTCCCAGCAGTTTTGGTCAAATACTGACTTCTTTTCCCAGGAGCTGGAGTCTTTGGGTTTCTCAAACACTGGATTGCCATAGTCATTGACAACTGTCTTATTTACCTAACATATTCCAGTCATCCACCACTACTTCTTAGGCAGTACAAAGTAGTTTTGATGACTGCTTCTTTATAACTCAGTTTTAGATCTGATATGGCTAGGCCACCTTCCCTTGCATTCCTTTTCATTAATTCCTTTGATATTCTTGACCTTTTGTTCTTGCAGATGAATTTTGTTACTTTTTTTCTAGCTGGTGACTGTAGGGGTCTGGTAACTTACCTTGAACTTAACTGGGGTCCTAGCGGTGGTGTCTGGTGTGTGCTGAGGCCAGGTAGGATTTTTCTGCATTTCCCTGGTGCTACACTGAATCAGGTGGAGGTCCAGACACCAAAGGATGCCTGCCCACTTTGGGCTGTTCTGGAGCAAGTGGTGGTGGCTCTTCAAGTTAGAGACTTCTAGTTCTCCAGCAATGCCAGGGCACGTGGGGGTGGGGAGATCGGGGGTAGTGGGGAAAGGAGGCTCCTAGTGTTTGTGTTTGCCTGCTCCACCACCCAGGGGCTCAGGATGTCCCACTGGCTTGCTGAGGTGGGACTTGGTGCTGGCTTGCTGGGGTGCTTTCTGCTCTGCCCCCACACCCCCATGTGGGCATGATGTTTCTTACCAGTCTTCCAAGTTTCTTGGAATTAAAAGACTGCTTCTTCACTCCATCTTTCTGCCTGCCCAACTGCTCCAGGATTTTTCCTGGGGCACTATTTTCTTTATTTTTTTTTTTTAGAAGTCAATAGTGGAGTGTGATAGCTACTTATTGCTTACTCTGCCATCTTGGATCCCAGAAGAACTGATGCTTTTCTTTGTTCTTTTTTTTTTTTTTTGAGGGGAGTTTATAGTAGCAATAATTTTGTTTTTTTTGTTAATTAATTTATTTGTTTTCAGTTTTCTAGTCACTTCCATCAATCTAAGATATTGTCCCTCTCCCTCCCCCCTCTATCTCCCCTCCCTTTCTCCTCCCTCGCCTAGAAAGTGTGCAATCATATATGGGTTCTACACATACATTCTTACTAATTGCATTTTTACCTTAGACATGTTGCATGGAAGAATTAAAATGAATGGGAGAAACCAAGAGAAAACCAAAACCAAAAACACAAGAGAAAATGGTCTGCTTTTTCCGTAATCCAATTACATAGTTCTTTCTCTGGATATGGATGGCATTTTGCCATCCTAGAGTCCACTGGAGATTTTTTATGTCCTTGCATTGCTGTGAAAGGCTAAGTCTACCAGAAAAATTTCTCACACATTTTGGTTGTTGCTGTGTACAAAGTTCTCCGGGTTCTGCTCCTTTCACTCAGCATCAGTTCATACAAGTCCTTCCAGGCCTCTCTGAAATTTTCTTGTTCATCATTTATTATATCACAATAATATTTCATTATGTTCATAAACCACAACTTGTTCAGTTATTCCCCAATTAATGGGCATCCCCTTGATTTCTAGTTCTTGGCCAGCATAAAGAGAGCTGCTATAAATATTTTTTGTACATGTGGGATCCTTTCCCATTTTTATGATCTCTTTGGGATACAGTCCCAGAAGCAGGACTGCTGGGTCAAAGGGTATGCACACTTTTGTAGCTCTTTGGGCTCCAAAATGTGGTTCCAAATTGCTCTCCAGAATGGTTGGATAAGCTTACAGCTCCACCAACAATGAATTAGTATTCCAACTCTCCCACATGTTCTACAACATTTATCATCTTCATGCTTTGTCATGTTAGCCAATCTGATAGGTGTTATGTGGTGACTCAGAGTGGTTTTGATTTGTATCTCTCTAATCAATAGTGATTTAGAGCATTTTTTTAATATGACAATAGAAGGCTTTAATTTCTTCCTATGAAAAGTGCCTGTTCATATCCTTTGGCCATTTATCAATTGGGGAATGACTTGTATTCTTACATATTTGACCCAGTTCTCTCTACATATTAGAAGTTTTCTAATATGTAGATACTAGTCGCAAAAATTCTTTCCTGGTTTTCTCCTTCCCTCCTAGTCTTGGTTGCCTGGAGTATCTTCAAGATCTTTTCAATTTCAAGATCTTCAAGATCATTAATGTGATCAAAATTATCCATTTTGCTCTTCATAGTGTTCTCTATCTGTTTTTTGGTAAAAATCTTCTCCATTCTCCATAAATCTGACAAATACACCATTTATTTCTCCCCAATTTGTTTATAGTATCAATCTTTACACCTACGTGATGTGTCCATTTGGATTTTATTCTTTCTTATGGTGTCAGGCATTGGTGTACGCTTAGTTTCGGCACACTGTTCCAGTTTTCCAGGCAATTTTTGTTAAACAGTGAGTTCTTATCCCAGAAGCTGGGGTGCTTGGGTTTATCAAACAGTAGATTGCTATATTCATTAACTACTATGTCTTGAGCACCTAACCTTTTCCTTGTTTCACCCCTGATCTTATTGGAAATGCATCTAACTCATCTCCATTGCATATAATGCTTTCTGAAAGTTTTAGGTAGATATTGCTTATTATTTTATGGAAAGTTCCCTTTATTACTATGCTCTCCAGTGTTGTTAATAGGAATCAGTGTTGTATTTTGTCAAAAGCTTTTTCTGCATCTATTGAGATAATCATGTGGTCTCTGTTAGATTTGTTCTTGATATGAACAATAATGCTAATAGTTTTCTTAATATTGAACCAGCCCTAAATTCCTGGTGTAGATCTTACCTAATCATAATATAGTATTCTAGTGACAAGTTACTGTATTCTTTTTTTGCTAATATCCTATTTAAAATTTTAGCGTCTATATTCATTAGAGAAACTGTTCTATAACGTTCTCTGTTTTGGCTCCTCTTGGTTTAGGTATCAGAACCATATTTGTTTTATACAAAGAATTTGATAGGACTCCTTTTTCACCAATTTTCCCAAAATCGTCTATATATTGTTGGAATTAGTTGTTTTTTAAATGTTTGATAGAATTCAATTGTAAATCCATCTCCCCCTGGAGATATTTTCCTAGGGAATTCATTGATGGCTTGTTCAATTTTATTTTTTGAGACTGGGTTATTTAAGTATTCAACTTCCTCTTCTGTTAATCTGGGCAATTTATATTTTTTTAAATATTTATCCATCTCACTTAAAATGTCAATTTTATGGGCATCCAGTTGGCAAAGTAATTTCTAATTATACTTTCAATTTCCTCCTCATTGTATGTGAGATCACCCTTTTCATTTTTGATATTGGTAATTTGGTTTTCTTCTTTTTTTAAATCAAATTGACCAAAAGTTTATCAATTTTACTGGCTTTTTCCTAAACGAACTCTTAGCTTTATTTATTACTTCACTAGTTTTCTTAATTTCAATTTTATTGATTTCTCCTTTGGTTTTGAGTATTTCTAATTTGGTATTTACTTGGGGATTTTCAATTTGTTCTTTTTCTAACTGTTTCAGGTGCATGCCCAATTCATTGATCTCCTCTTTCTCTATTTTATTCCTATAGTTGTTCAATGATATAAAACTTCCCCTAAGAACTGCTTTTGCAGTATCCCATAAGTTTTGGTAGGTTGTGTAATTATTGTCATTCTCTTGAATAAAGTTGTTGATTGTTTCTATGATTTGCTGTTTACCCCACTCCTTTAGGATCAGATTATTTAGTTTCCAACTAATTTTTGGTCTATCTTTCCATGGCCTTTTAATACATATAATTTTTATTGCATTATGAACTTAGAAGGATGGATTGACTATCTCTGCCTTTCTACCCTGGCTTGTGAGGTTTTTATGGCATAGTACATGGTCCATTTTTGTATATGGGCCATGTACCACTGGGAAAAAGGTATATTCCTTTCCATCTCCATTCAATTTTCTCCAGAGACCTATCACATTTGCTTTATCTAGAGTTTTATTCACCTCCTTAACTTCTTTCTTGTTTGTTTTGAGTTTAGTTTTTTCAAGTTCAGAGAGGGGGAGGTTGCGGTTCCCCACTAGTATAGTTTTGCTGTCTATTTCTTCCTATAACTCCCTTAACTTTTACTCTAAGTATTTGGATGCTATACCACTTGAAGCATATGTGTTTAGTAATGATATTGCTTCATTGTCTATGATGCCTTTTAGCAGGATGTAGTTTCTTTTGATTAGATCTATTTCTGGTTTTGATTTGCCTGAAATTAAGATTGCTACCCCTGCTTTTTATACATCAACTGAAGCATAATATATTCTGCTCCAACTTTTTACTTTTACCCTGTGTGTATACCCCTGTTTCCAATAAGTTTCTTGTAAACAACATATTGTTGGATTATGGTTTTTAATCCATTCCATTTAATCCACCTTTTTTCATGGGAAAGTTCATCCCATTCACATTCACAGTTATGATTATATATCTGTATCTTTCCCTCTATCCTCTTTTCCTCATTTATGCTTTTAGTTCTCCCTTCCCCCCACAATAGAGTTTTAATTTTTGACCACTGCCTCCTTCAGTCTTCCCTCTTCCCTCCCTTCTTTCAGCCCCTGTCCCTTTTACTCCCCTTTTCTCTTACTAATTCTTCCCTCCCTTTTAGCCTCCCCTTCTTTTTCTTTCCCCTTTCCTGTCCTACTGCCTATAGAGCTAGTAAGATTTCTATGCTTAACTGAGTTTGTTGTTTCCTCCTTGAACTAAATCATATGAGAGTAAAATCTCTAACAGTGCTAATCTCCTTCCCCTCTTTCCTTGTACTGTAATATGTTTTTGTGCCTCTTCCTCTGATGTAATTTGCCTTTTTCTATCTCCTTCTTTTCACATCTCTAGTTACAGTCCCTTTACATCCTTAAATCACATTTTTATCATTACATCATTTAATTTATTTTCACTCCCTCTATCTATGCATATCCCTTTCAAACATCATAATAAATATGCAATTCCCAAGATTAATAATTATCATTTTCCCTTATAGGGATGTAAACAGTTTGCCCATATTGAATAATAAGTTTTTTCCTCCTGTTTATCTTTTTATACCTGTCTTGGGTCTTGTGTCTAAAGAACAAGTTTTCAATTAAGCTCTGGTTTTTTCATCATAAAGGTCTGGAAAATGCTTATTTCAATGAAGTTACATCTCCTTGCCTGAAATATAATGCTCAGTTTTACTGGGTAGTTAATTGATTCTTGGTTGTAGTCCCAGCTCCTTTGTCTTATGGAATATCATATTCCAATCCCTCAGATCTTTTAACGAAGAAGCTACAAAGTCCTGCGTGACCTGACTGTCATTCCTTGATATTTGAATTGTTTCTTTCTGGATGCCTGCAGTATTTTATCCTTCACTTGATAGTTTTGGAATTTAGTGAAGTTATTCCTTGGTGTTTTCAATGTAGGATCCCTTTCAGGAGGTGAACAGTGGATTCTTTCACGACTATTTTCCCCTCTGGATCTAGGACTGCTGGGCAGTTTTCCTTGATGATTTCTTGGAAGATATTGCATAGACTCATGTTCATCATGGCTTTCTGGTAGACCAATAATTCTTAGATTTTTTTCTCCTGGATCTATTTTCCAAGTCCATTGTTTTTCCAGTTAGATAGTTTACATTTTCTTCTTTTTTTTCATTCTTTACATTCAGTTTGTCTGATTCTTGATATCTCATAGAATCATTAGTTTCTATTTGCCCAGTTCTAATTTTTAATACATAGTTTTCTTCATTTAACTTTTACATCTCCTTTTTCATCTCTCCAATTATTTCTTTTAAGGAGGTTTTTTTGTCCAGTTAGTATTTGTATTTCCTTTTCCATTTGTCCAGTTTTTCCAGTCAGATTTTGTTCTTCCTTTTCCATTTGTCCAACTTTCCTTTTAAATTCTTCCATGATTTGTTTGTTTCATTTTTTTGAAATCATTGGGCACTTTTCCTTCTACTTCTGTCATTTGGCTTTTCAAATCCATCTTGAGCTCATCCAACAATATTGTTTGGGCTTGAGACCAGTTCATTTTCCTTTCTGAAGTTTCAGATGTGGGGCAGATCCAAGATGTAAGAGTAACAGCACAGACTTACTAGAGCAATCCCACTAAGCCCAACCAAATACCTTTCAAAATAGCTTTAAACAAATTCTGGAGCTGAAGAACCCAAAGAAAGACAGAGTGAAGCAAATCTCCAGCTGACAACAGCCTGGAATGTTGCTGAGAAGTGTCTATTGTGCCACACTGGGAGCAGAGTGCAGTTCAGTGTGGGCCATGCCAGCATAATGTGACCTGATCAGGTCTTTGGTAGACTGAATCTTTTGTACCTGTGGCAATTTCCAGACTTCAGGACCCCAAAACACTGAAGATAAATTAGAAGGTCAGTGGGAAAAGCCTGTAGGAACAGTGCAGGAGATTGTAATGTTCTAACCCCAAGATGGCTGAGGGGGAAGGAGACAGAGTAACCTGCGGCAGCCATAGCAGCAGCAGGGACAGCTGCAGTCACTGTTTCTGGAGCTCTAAGCCCACAGATTGTGGGGATCACATGGCTGACAGTACAACACCCACCTCCACTGGAAGTAGAGACCTACCTTGACAAAGAGCTCAAAAGTCAAATAAATGACTGGGGAAATGAGCAAAAACTGGAAAAAGAATCACATTATTGAATCTTACTTTGGTCACAAGGAAGACCAAAGCATGCAAACAGAAGAAAACAAACTCAAAGCTCCTTCATCCCAAACCTCAAAGTAAAATATGAATTGGTCTCAGGCCATGGAAGAGCTCAAAAAGGATTTTGAAAATTAAGTAAGACAAAGTTAAAATATGGAAGAGAAACGAGAGTGATACAAGAAAATCATGAAAAATGAGTCAAGTGCTTGTTAACAGGGACCTCAAAAAAATGCTGAAAAAAATGCTGAAATTTCATATGGGAGTACAATCTCAACGTTGACCTCTTTGGTATTCACATTTTGGTCCTTGTCCTCATAGGAAATTTCTATGGTCTCATCTTTTCTGGTTTGCTTCTTGTTCATGAAGATCATCCTTTTCCTGACTTTTAAAGTGGACCTCTGCTTCTGGGGTATAAAGGGCTCTGTCCTGCAATTCTTGTGCTGGAAACTTGAGTCTTTGTGTATGGTGGTCTTTGGTTCTTTCATCTAGTAGCTAGAATGCTGCAGCTTACCTGGTGCTGAGCTGACTGGTGTGCCAAAGCAGAGACAAGGTAAAGTCTTTCTGAATTTCCCCAGCATTATCCTGGAGCTTGCTGCTTGAAGTTTGGGGGTGTAGTGGCCTGGCTACAGGAGGTTTCTTTTGTGCTAGAGCATAGGCAAGCTCAGCAGTTGGTGAACCTCTTCCTGATTCCCCCGGCTGTGCTGAGGCACTCCTGGGGTCCTGGTGTTTGCAATTACTAACTCCACCCCCCAGGCCTCAGGATCTCTTCACAGTTTGCTGAGGTGGGGATGTCTGGGATATCTTTGGTCCTACATTGGTCTCCTTCAGTCATAGCAAGAAAGACCCCCTTTGTGATTTTCCTAGCCTTACAGGCTAAGAGATTGTTTACCCCTTCAGCTGATCCCACTGTTCTGAGATTTTTCCTGGGGAAATATTCTCTGGGTTTTTAGAGCTCAAGAAGGGAAAGGGTAGAACATTTACAGATTACTCTGCCATCTTGGCTCATAGAAGTTCAAATAGGTGACTTATAGACACTTCATCTGTGAGGTGATAGTCTCAGGAGTGGTTGTTGCTGTTGCCTGGGGTGCTGCACTCGGTTCTCACTCAGTTTCACTGGACTTCTGTCCTGGGATGATATGTTTGAGAATCCACAGTGCTTCTGCCACTTCAGACAGCCCTGAGTTTCCTGCTCACATTTCCTATGGTGAGATCTGTGCTGGTGCAGCCTATGCGCTGTGTGCTTTTCCAGTATGCAACAGATCCTTCCTCTTGACTTTCCAGGCTGTCCTGGGTTAGAAAACTGCCACACTCTTGTCTCCTATTGTATTCTGCTACTCTAAAATTTGTTCAGATTCTAGTTTTGGAGGTATCTGAAGGAGTTTGTCTTAGTGCTTAGCTGAGTACTTCTTCTCACTCTGCTGTCTCGTCTCTGCCCGAGGCTTTTCTTTATTCCTAGTACCTTCTGGCTTATAATTAAATATGTATGTACCATATCCTGTAGCAGACTGTAAGATCCTTGAAGACAGGGGTCTTTTATCTTTATATCACATTCATCAAGTTCCCCTCCATAGTTACTTTTAAATCTACTGTAACTGTTATATTTGATATCTCACTTTACCATACAATGGAATCATTACAATATTGATGTCTTTAAAGGGTTCTGTGCAGAGCCAAGATGGTGGAGTAGAAAGACGACCCTCTCCCCCTCACAGACTATAAAATATTTGTAAAAAATGATTCTAAACAAATTCTAGAGCAGCAGAAACCAAAAAACGACAGAGTGAAAGAAATTTCCAGCACAAGACAGCCTGGAAGGCCTACAGCAACGGTCTATTGCACTGGGCGTGGAGTGGCGTGCAGCCCAGCCTTGGCCATGCTGCAGGGGCAGGAACAGGACTGGAGCAGGCCTCAGGGGTTGGAATCCCCAGCAGTAGCTACAGTTCCAAGATTGCTCAACCCACAAACACCAAAGACTGACTCAAAAGGAATGTGGGTCTGGCCCTGCAAGCAGCAGCCACTGCAGTGGAAGTGTCCATTTTTGGAGGCCTGGAACTAAAGACCCTGGGGAAATTGAGCTGCTCATCTGGATCTCAGTACCGAGTGGCAGACCCAGAGTGAGGAAGAGCACTGGCAGTGAAGCTGGTGAAGACTCTGGAGAGGGAACCCTGCTCACAGATCCTGGACAGATCAGAGTACTTGTGGTTGCTCCATAGACGAGTTCAGACCAGGGAGAAATGAACTCTTCTCTCTTGATTGTGCCACCTTAGAGGAACTGAGAACTTACAGGTCCCCAGAGTATACCACCTTCTTGAAAAAGGACTCAAAAGTCAAATAACTGGCTGGGAAAATGCCACCAAAAGGGGAAAAACACTATAGAAAGCTACTTTCTTGGTGAACAGGTATTTTCTTCCATCCTTTTAGTTGAGGAAGAACAATGCATACCATCAGAGGAACATATAAAAGTCAAGGCTTCTGTATCCAAAACCTTCAAAGTAAATATGCAATAGAGTCAGGCCATGCAAGAGCTCAAAAATGATTTTGAAAATCAAGTAAGAGAGGTAGAGGAAAAATTGGGAAGAGAAATGAGAGCTCTGCGAGAAAATCATGAAAAGCAAGGCAATAGATTGCTAAAGGAGACTCAAAAAATGCTGAAAAAAATAACACCTTTAAAAAAAGACTAACTGAATTGGCAAAAGAGGTGCAAAAAGGCAATGAGGAGAAGAACATTTTCAAAAGCAGAATTAACCAAATGGAAAAGGAGGTTCAAAAGCTCACTGAAGAAAACAGTTCTTTAAAAATTAGAATGGAGTAGATGGAAGATAATAACTTTATGAAAAACCAAGAAATGACAAAACAAAACCAAAAGAATGAGAAAATAGAAGATAATGTGAAATATCTCATTGGAAAAGAATGACCTGGAAAATAGAACCATGAAAGAGAATTTAAAAATTGTGAGACTACCTGAAAGCCATGATCAAAAAAAGAGCCTAGACATCATCTTTTATGAAATTATCAAGGAAAACTGCCCTGATATTCTAGAACCAGAAGGCAAAATAAATATTGAAAGAATCCACAGATCACCTCCTGAAAGAGACCTGAAAAGTGAAACTCCTAGGAATATTGTAGCCAAATTCTAGAGTTCTTACATCAAGGAGAAAATATTGAAAGCAGCTAGAAAGAAACAATTCAAGTATTATGGAAATAAAATCAGGATGGCAATAAGATCTAGCAGCTTATACATTGAGGGATCGAAGGGCTTAGAAGATGCTATTGCAGAAATCAAAGGAACTAGGATTAAAACCAAGAATCACCTACCCAGAAAAACTGAGTATAATACTTCTGGGGGGAAAATGGTAATTCAATGAAATAGAGAACTTTCAAGCATTCTTGATGAAAAGACCAGAGAGAAATAGAAAATTTTTCTTTCAAATGAAAGAATCAAGAAAAGTCTGAAAAGCTAATCAGGAAAGAGAAATCATAAGGGACTTACTAAAGTTGAATTGTTTATATTTCTACATGGAAAGATGATATCTGTAACTCTTAAAACTTTTCTCAGTATTGGGTAGTTGGAGGGATAATACACACACATATACATATATATGTATATACAGAGAGCACAGGGTGATTTGAATAAGAAGGTATGATATCTAAAAAAATAAAATCAAAGGGTGAGAGAGGAATATATTGGGACGAGAAAGGAAGAAATGGAATGGGGCAAATTATCTCTCACAAAAGAGCAAAGAAAAAACTTTTTCAATAGGGGTGAAAGGGGGGAGGTGATAGGAAAAAAGCAAAACTTACTCTCATCCACATTTGGCTCAAGGAGGGAATAATATGGACACTCAATTTGGTATCAAAATTTATCTTACATTACAAGAAAAGTAAGGGAGAAGGGGTTAAGTAGGGTGGAGGGAATGACAGAAGGCAGGGCAAATGGAAGGAGAGAGTAATTACAAGTAAGCACATTTGGAAAGGGACAAGGTCAAAAGAGAGAATAGAATAAATGGGGTACAGGATAGGATGGAGCGAAATATAATTAGTCTTACACAGCATGACTATTATGGAAGTCTTTTGCAAAACAACACATTTCTAGGCTATACTGAATTGCTTGCTTTCTAAGTGGGGATGGATGAGAAAGGAGGAAGGGAGAGAAGTTGGAACTCAAAGTTTTAGGAGCAAATGTTGAGAATTGTTTTGCATACAATTTGGAATTAAGAAATACAGGTAATGGGGTGTAGAAATCTATCTTGCCCTACAAGAAAAGAGAGAAGATGAGGATAAGGGAAGGGAGGGGTGTGATGGAAGGGAGGGCAGATTGGGGGAAGGGGTAATCAGAATGCATGGCATTTTGGGGTATGGGGAGAAGAGAGATGAGGAGAAAATTTGGAGCTCAAAATTTTGTGGAAATGAATTTTGAAAACTAAAGATAAATAAAAAATAAAGTGTCCATTATGTCCTTTAGAAAGCTTGGACCTCTAAAGCAACTTTAAAATTTCCAGAAGATATCCCAGACTAAATCTTCTGTGCTTGAGTATCACTGCTGGTGTGACCAATAGCATTTTGAACTAACGAAGAACCAAGATAATTTGTATATGTATGCTTTAGTATACTAGGTAACTAGAATTATTACCTCAACTACAAAATATGTTCATTGTTTTTCCTGTAAATGCTCTATCAATCAATTTTACTATGTTTTCATTGAACTAACCACCTGAGTAGCATAAGGGAAATATGAAATATGTTCTTTACCTTCAAAGACCTTTAGCTTTGGAGAGACAAAGATCACATCCATGTAATAGTACTTTTAAAGACGTTTGACAGTATGCTGAATATTGAAATTATTAATGGATTCAAGTGGAAGGCATTATGTAATAACGTTGACTAAAGTGATGAGAAAAGGATTTAGGAGACAGGGAGGAACTTAAGCTTGAAATGAAAAGCTAGGATTTGAATACATAGAAAGGAGAGGGCAGGCACACCAGGGAGAGTTAGTATCATGAAAGATTTGGAAATGTTGGAATGGCATAGAAGGAAAATAGTAAAGAGCCTAAGAGTTCATATTGGGTAGTAATGAGAAATAAGTTTGAATAGAATAGGGTTAGATAATTTAAGGCTTTGAATAAGAAGTTAAGGAGATTGAGACCTTCTATTGCCAGTAGATTTTCTAGAACAGAGGACTGAAAAATAATTTTCCAGTATGCAAAAAGGAAAAAAAATATAGAATCAACAATGGGAGTTATAGTTTAACAATATAATATATTACACTTTTTATTTTTAAAATGGAGCTGCTGTAACTATAATAGGTTCTAAAACTAATGAACCTGGATAACTTCCCCTTTGATAAATTCCACCCCTTATTGATTTGCTGTACAATATTATCTTCTTCTTGAGTTAAATTCAAAATAATTCATCAAACAACAAAAAATGTTTTTTGACTTACCAGGAGGTATCTAATTTACTCAGCATTCATTGGTTAAGAACCTATTGTGTACAAAGAAGTATTCTAAAGATTGTGAGATATGTAAAAATGGCACTCAAGGCACCTAGAGTATACTAACTTTTACAAAAAGAGCCATATAAGCTAATTGTCTATTTGCATACATATACCTATGTATGTATGTGTAATATATATGTATTATACAGATATACATATGTATTACACATACATATATATATATATAGGATGGTAGAGTGTGTTCAGAGAGAGCCAGTACCTTTGGTGTGATGGCTGCTGAGCCCTTTTTAGGGCTCTTTCCACCTTTGGTGTCTACCTGTTCCACCTATCTCTTACCTCTAGTTCCAAGAAGTTGTAGCATGTGCAGCAGTCACACCCCTGTAAACCATTTCAGCAGATGGGCAAAACCAGGTAGAGGGTAACCAAGTGTTCTCAAACATATTGGTGAGTTAGGGGGGTGTCTACTCCAAGCACGTGAAGACTTCCTCTGGTGGAATGGGCCGATGAGAACAATTTGTTCCAATGGCCATGAAGGCAGATGAAGCAGGTGATGTGGAGCACTGAAAGCTTGGTTAGACACCAAAGACACCAAGGTAATCCACTGCATCCTGAGCCATTGCCAGCCATCTTGACTCTGTCCTGTCACTGGACTATGATGATTCTAGAATATGAGACTGACAACTTCGGGCAGCTCTGCCTCACTTAAGTTCAATTTATGCATGAATCAAAAGACATCACACATACCATTTCACTCTTATGCCTCAAAGTCCTGTAGTGACAGGCAAGTGATGAAGCAGCAGGTGCAGACACACTGGGAGCTTGTAGTCACAACCCTGCACATAGGCAGTCCAGGCCATAGGATCGTTTCTCACTGGAAGCAGCAGTGGGACTCAGTAACCCTCTGGGTGTCTGAGCAGCCTTTTAAGGATCACACTGCTCACCTTCTGGTGTGAGGAATGGGGCTAGAAAAGGTGCCCTAAACATCATCTGCTTACACAACCCTGGCCTGATTACAGTGGCAGGTGGGAAATCCCACTATGTGGTCGAAACATAAAAAAATGTACAAAATGTGCGAAAACATCTGCAAAGATGATTCCACTCATCATCGGCAAATGGAACATGTGCACACTAATAGATAACACAAAATCCAATAGACCTGAAAGAAGAACTCAACAGGTACCACATAAAAATAGCAGCCCTGAGTGAAACAAGGTTGGCATGAAGGCCAACTTAGTGAAGTTGGAGCTGGATATACCTTTTTCTGGAATGGGCACAGTGAAGGGAAATGTTGTGAAACCGGCGTGGGTTTGGTCATCAAAACTATTTTAATCAGCAAGCTCGTATGCTTGCCAAAAAGAGTGAATGACAGACTCATGACAATACAATTGCCACTCACAGGAAAACGCCATGCCACCATCATCAATGCCTATGGTCCCACCATGACAAACCCTGATGAAGTTGAAGAAAAATTTTATAAAGACCTAGAGACCCTTATCATCAATGTGCCAAAAGAGTACAAGTTAATAATTCTGGGCAACTTTAATGCTAGAGTAGGCTCAGACTACCAGAATTGGCAGGGAGTCCTAGGGAGGAACAGAGTTGGGAACAGCAATAGCAATGGTCATTTACTGCTGAAGACTTTGGCATCGCATGATCTCCTCATTACCAACACTGTCTTCCATTTACATAAATGCAATAAAACTTCATGGATACACCCTTGCAGCAAACATTAGCATCTAATAGACTATGTGCTTGTAAGGAAAAGAGAAACACAAGATGAGAGACTTACAAAGGCAATGTGTGCTGCAGGATGCTGGACTGATCATAGACTTATCCTTTCCAAGCTAAATATTCACATTCATAAAAGCTCTGCCCCCAAGGCAAAATGACTACAAGAAGAATTAATGTCAATAAATGAGAGCTCTTCTCTGAGCATGAACAGTTTGTTGCTAACTTGGAGAGAAAGTTGAGCCAACACACAGTTGGCAACAGTGGAGCAGAAAAGAAGTGGGCAGCTCTCAGAGATTTGGTGTGCAGCACTGCATTTGCTCATCTGGGTCAGAACACTCACAAACATCAAGACTGGTTTGATGAAAATGATGGGGAAATTCAGAAGCCACTAAATGAAAAATGAGAACTTCACAGGATTTACCAGCAAGATAGTTCATCCACCTTTAAGAAGGCAGAATTTAATTCCATTAAAAGCAAGGTACAAGCAAAGCTTAGAGAGATTCAGGATTCCTGCCATAGTAAGAAGGCAGATGAAATTCAGTTTTATGCTGATAGTAACAATCCAAAGCACTTTTATGATTCCCTGAAAGCTATTTATGGAACAAAAACCTATGGTGCATCACAACTACTCAGTGCTGATGGAGTCACATTGATTAGTGACAAGGACGTGATCCTAGAGAGATGGGGTGAACAGTCTCAACAGACCATCATCAATCAGTGCTGAGGCCATTGACTGTTTTCCCCAGGTTGAAGTCAATCCCTCCTTAGCTGAACTTCCAACTGAAGAAGATGTTTTGAGGGCCATTAGGCTCCTTTCATGTGCCAAATCACCTGGTGCTGAGTCTATCACAGCTGAGATTCACAAGGTAGGGGAACCATTGCTCATACAAAAGCTGATTGAAATTTTCCAGGTTATATCCCCCAGGAATTCAAGGATGCCTTCATTGTCCATCTCAATAAGGGTAAAGGGAATAGATTGTCCTGTGACAATCACAGAAGGTTCTCTCTCATATTCATTGCTGGCAAAGTACTTGATAGAGTCCTCTTTAATAGGCTGATCCTTCACTTGGAAGATGGTCATATACCTGAGAGCCAGTGTGGCTTTAGAAAGGGCCAAGGAACAGCTGATATGGTATTTGCTGCCCGACAACTCCAGGAGAAATGCCAGGAGCAGAACAGAGGTTTGTAAACAACATTTGTAGATATGACCAAAGCCTTTGACACTGTTAGTTGTGAAGGCTTATGGAAAATTATGTCAAAATTTGGTTGTCCAAAGAAGCTCATCAATATTATATGTCAATTTCATGATGGCATATTTGCCCAGGTTCTGGGTAATGGACAATGCTCTCTTGCCTTCCCAGTCACCAATGGAGTGAAACAGGTCTGTGTGCTTGCTTCTGTGCTTTTCAGCATGATGTTTTCAGCCATATTGGCAAATGCTTTCAATGAGGATGAACACAGCATCAAGGTCAACTACTATACTGATGGCAAGTTCTTCAATTTGAAAACACTATAAGCCAAGACCAAAGTGGAGGAAGTGTTGGTTCATGATTTTCTCTTTGCAGATGATTGTGCACTCAGTGCAGCCTCTGAACCTGAAGTGCAACCAAGTATAGATCAATTTTCTTCTGCCTGTGCTAATTTTGGCTTAATAATTAGCACCAAAAAAACACACGTGCTCCATCAGCCACCACCGCACCATCCATAAGTGGAAACATCAGCTACAACAAATGGAGAAGTTTTAAATGCTGTGGATAAGTTCACTTACCTTGCTAGTGTACTTTCCAGAGATGTACACATTGACAATGAGGTTGATGCACCGATTGCCAGAGCTAGCTCAGTGTTTGGGGGGCTCTGAAGAAAAGTTTGAGAGAGAAGAGGTATTAGACTGACTACCAAACTGAAGATCTACAGAGCGTTTGTACTGACTTCATTGTTATATGTTTGTGAAACACGGACAGTCTACCAGTGCCATGCCAAGAAACTGAATCCCTTCCATTTGAACTGTCTTAGAAAGATTCTGAAGATCACCTGGCAGGATAAGGTACCAGACACTGAAGTCCTTGCTCAAGCTGAACTGTCAAGTGTTCAAACTATGCTTCAGGAAACGAAACTCTGGTGGGCTGGCCACGTTGTTCAAATGCAAAATGTACTCTTGCCAAAAAAGACTATTTTTCAGAGTGCTTGCATGTGGCAGGCAACCATAAGGTGGCCAGAAGAAACGGTACAAGGACACTCTCACGGTCTCTCTCTAGAACTTTGGATTTGACTGTGCAAAAAGGGAGACACTGGCATAGGACTGCTCAGCATGGCATGCCCACATCAGAAAGGGTGCTGTGCTCTTTGAGCAAAGCAGACTTGAGACAGTACAAAGTAAACATAGGATGTGCAAATTTGGTTTATCCATCCCAAATATTCGCATGGTCTATCTGTGCCCAACCTGTGGTAGAGCATTCTGAGCTCATACTGGTTTGATCAGCCACAGTTAGACATACTGAAATTTCACTTTATCATGGTGTTGTCATTTTGGTCCTCTTTGAAGACAAACGACAGCAGCCAGACCATATAAATACACACACATATATATATATATATATATATATATATATATATATATATATATATATATATATATATATATATATATATATATATACATATATATATATACATATATATATATATATGTATATATATATATATATGTATATATATATGTATACAGACATAGAAAGACACCATGTAATCTGGTTATTTAAGTGACTTAGTAGGTATTTATATGTGTCTTATCAAATTTTTTTTTATTAAATGCCAATGTGGAGTATATCTACACATCCATACATTCACATACCTATACACATACACACATATGCATGTAATGAACAATCTACAGAATTTTATATGTAAGGCTGAATCAACACAGTGTCACATAGGCTAACAGTGATTTTGGCTTCCAATTTTAGACATGTACCATCTAATTTTAGAGACAGCTTGTTGTAGTTCATACAGCATCAGCTTTGGAGTTAGGAAGAACTAGGTTCACGTTTTACTTCTGACACCTACTCAGGCACTAAGTGCCCCCCAAAATTGTTTCTTACTGTACATTTCATAATAGTTGCAAATTGACCTTGGTGGCTGTAGTTTCCTTAAAAGGACTTCCCTACTATCATGAAATCAAGTCTATTTAAAAAATTATTTAAATTACAGGGACAAAATGAAAAGATGTATAGAATGCAGAGTTTGGAACCACAAAGATCTCCATTCAGATTTTGCATCTGAAACTTGCTAGGTTTGTGACAAGGGCAGGCAGCCTGTGCCTCAGGTAATTAACTGACTAGGACTTATATATTAAGACATTGATGTATTATGTTCCTTAGCAGCAGGGAATTTCCACGTAAAGACAAACTAATAACTCCTTGTAGCCTATAAATGAAAAAAATAAGCAAATGATTTGTTGTTATTACAGAAGCAACATAATGAATAAAAAATTTAAGGGTCCAGAAGATTTGGGTTCAAAGTGTTTTCCTCTAACATATTTTCACTGTGGGATAATAGACAAATCATTTAATCTCTCAGTGTCAGGAAACTCTTCAATTTATTGTCAAACTAGTCATCTGTGTACAAAGAAGGAATTTGCATACCAGGAGTTCATCTCTTATATCAGCAGAAATACAAATCAGAGTTCCCCCAAAATAGTTTCATAAAATAGTTTTAGTATTTTGAAAAGTACACTAAATATTACTACAAATAATACTTTGTGACCTCCCTGAACTTTGCTAATTTAGTCCTCAGAAGAAAGACAAACAATATATCATAAACTCATACTTGAAATCACTGCATGAATCTCACAGGTAGTCATGGAGAACCCAGACTCATTTCTAAGTCATCATGAAGCATTAGAGGAAATTTTGAATTGAGGACTTGTGACAGACCATAAGAGGAATTATTTTTTCTTATATTTTTCATTTTGCAGAAACAGTAATTATCTATTACTTTCAAAATATGTAGCACATTATTGTTATTACTTAAGTTGGGATCTTCTTGATGAAAACAATGAAAGATTTTTAGCCCAATCCATTTAACATGATCTAGTATTATGTAGTAAAGGACAGTTTTGTTAGATGGAATTCCCCTAGGCAATCCCCATGGTAATACAAAGACTGCTTCAAAATACATATTCAATTGCTATTTTCTAAATTATTGAATTAAGGCAATCAGTTTCAGCTCCAAAACTGGTGTTCGCATACTGATTCCTACCAAAAATATAATTTAGTGACTTAGTAGAAACTATTATCCTAACTTTTAAAACAGATTTAAAAAATTAAATTATTCATTTGAAGAGAATTGCTATTTTCCCAGGCCAGAAGCATGATAAAGTAGACCTGGGTTATAGTTAAAACCCTATCAGGAACTAACAGGGGTAATGACCTGAAAGTTATTGACATTCCTTTGATTTCAGTTTCTTCCTTCATAAAATTAGTATTTACACTAGATAACAGCATATAAGGTACCTTCTTGTCTAAAATACAATGATACATATGTAATTATTCATACATCTATCTTTGGATCAAAGAAAATGGTAGATTATTTAATGGACTAGAATAAGGAAAGCTGCACAATGACTATTAGTGGAAGAGTTTATTTTCTGCAGTACATGTGGGACATTTTAAAACATTTCACTCAATAGGATAAAGGCCCACACTAAAAGATAATGCCCACTTTTCCTTGTCTTTATTGTGTTTCCACATATAGGCATAGGTTCATTGTACAAAGATATTTGTTATAGGATTTTCATGTAGTTTAATTGGGTACTTTGTATTACCTATAATAGCCTTATTGTCGTTATTATTACTATTGTTTTTATAATAAAGAGAAGGACAATGTTGCTGATGTTGAGGACAATGATTGATGATGAGTATTTTTTCCTGTAAATTCTCATCATTATGTGGTAACAATGAAGAATTTAAGTATTACAATAGAAAACAAGGTCCTACCAAAATGGAAAGACTATGGGTCCAGCAATTTACTGTAAAATGATCAACCTAAGACTAGCTTTGTTAAGTGAGGAGAGGCACAAAATACTAGTGCTTTAACCACTGAGTGAAGAAGGTTCGAGCTATAACAGTTTAATAAATCATCTATTAAATGATGAAGGAGTTGTGGTCTCTTTTGGGGAACAAACAAAAATGTGGGATTCCTATATTGTTGAAATCTCTTTTATTTTGACTTAATTGACTTAATTGACTTAGTGGGTTCAGGAAGAGACGTGATAAGAAAAAAATAGAATATGTTATTTGAGAGATGAGAGAGATTATGCAAATAAGTACAGAATAATTTGATATAGTGTGAGAAAAGAGAGTTATATGGGAGGATGAGATTAGGGCAATAGCTTTATTGGTTCAAGAAACCATTACTGAAAGTTAGGTAGAATTTCAATTCTACAAACTGGAACAATACTGACCTTCTAGAACTGCCAACTTAGAGTGATTGTTTTGTGAGGAGTGACAAGTTCTTTTAATTTCATTTTTTTCCATAGGAAGTACATCTGTTTTTCAGATTCCAATATAGGGAGATGATAATAGAACCTACCTCACAGGATTGTTCTAAAGATCAAAAGACATAATATAGGTAAAATATTTTGAAAATCTTAAAATCTTTCTATACGTATTTTCTCTCTCTCTTCCTCACTCCCTTTCTCTCCCTCTATCCCATCTTTCTTTGTATCTATATCTATATCTATATCTATCTATCTATCTATATATATATATATACACACACACATGTATATGTGTGTGTATATATATATATATTTATATGTGTATGTATTCCGACACACCGATACACATAAAGGCATATGTAGTACTGTATATGTGTCTGTATATGCATGTACGTATGCAGTCACAGGCACAAAGTGCACATATATGTATTGTAGGGGTGTGTATGTATGTGTATATATATATGGAAAAGAGAGATATTAAACAACATTATTCAATAATTTTTTCCTTTGTATCTCTAATACATAGCAGAGTGCCTAGCATATGGTAGAAACTTAATAATTGGCTATTAAATTTAAATACTTCTCATATTTAATCTTAGAACAAGCTTTGTATATCATGCTGTGGTTCAGTCATTTTCAATCATTTCCAACTCTTCATGAGCCCATTTGGGGTTTTCTTAGCAAAGATACTGAAATTGTTTGCCAATTCTTTCTTCAGCTCATTTTGCAGATGAGGAAAAAGAGACAAACAGGGCTAAGTGACTTGCCCAGAGTCACGCAGCTAGTAAGTGTCTGAGGCCAGATTTGAATTCATGAAGCTCAACCTTTTTGATTCCAGACCTAGCACTCTATTCAATGCAATACCTAGCTGCCACTTGGGTATCATAGCATCCTTCAAAACACTGCTTATGTACAACTTCCTAAATAAGGCCTTTACTGATCCCTACCAGGTGCTAATATCCCCTCCATTTGTTTTATTTGTGTATGTATACTTTACATATGTTTTAAACATATTTTACTAATATACACGTGATATAAATATATAAATTACATTTTTATAGATAATATTTATTTAGTAATATATACATTTAAAATAAATATGTGTTAAATATATTATATATGTTTACCTTGTATTGCCTACAAAAGAATGTAAACTACTTAAGAGATGTTTCATTTTTGCCTCCATATCCCTAAAACGAGCACAGCACCTATAAGAATTGCTTAATAAATATGTGGTTAATGAACGGATGAATAAATGAGAAGATGAATGAATGAGTGAATGAAATGCTATAAAAAAGAAAAATTGGAAGAATACTCCTGTATATTATTTGTGTTTAGTTGCTCTGTGTAATCTAAATGAAAAACATGATTAATTCAGTGTCACTCAAAGGATAATCTACTAATGTGTACCTCTTTTAAATAATATGAATTTCCAGTTCTTTTTGTGAAGAGAAGGAATTTATAGTGAAGCATCGTAACTAAGGAATTATTCCTTCCTTTAAGATTAATCAGGTCTTATTATCAAAGCCAATTTTTCTTGTGCCATTAGTTCCTCATTGAACCAAACTCTGTTAGTTAAAAATTTTTGGCTAGTTAAGTAAAAATATTTGGATATGTGAGAAAAAAAAATTCTTTATTTTGTAGGAAGGCAAGAAAAACAAGCAAGGAAACAAATAGCCATAAATGTTTGTACTTTCACACATGGATAATATATTAATTTTCAAAACAGTTTAGATTAATTATCAATTTTTACATTTAGTTGAACATTTTGACCATATTCATGCTCTTATTTCTTAAACAGAAAGTAAACCATTTGAATAAAGCTTGGTAATTGAGCCAAAACTTAAGATGGCATAATTTGTAGTTTCAGTTGTTCTACAAAATTCAGTGGAAAGTAGCTGCTGATTTGAAGTTTGGAATTTTGAAGTAATAAGAGTAGAGAGAAGTTTTTAGAAAATAAGCAATTTTCCCAAGCTACTCTTTTTCTGGCATCACAATTTAAAATGGTAAAATTACTTAATTGTGTTCCTCTGTGTTCTTTGTCCTTTGATTATGAGTTGTTAATGGAATTATTTCATCATTCTTCCTTAATTCTGTTGTTACAACAAGTTATGGCAAAACACACTGATGACGTTACTGCTTCTTCATCTAGACAAGTCAATATTATTTTTTAATGCGTAAGTGAAACAGGCTCATGTTTAAGTTATTCCTTAAATTTACATAGATGGGCCACATCATCTGCCCGAAAAGTTAATGAAGGAGCACTGGGTTATTTAATAAGTGTTAAATTGGCCTGTTATGTTTTAAATTGGCTATAAATAATGAATAGACAAATGGAGTTGTTTAAGCCAGAAATTATTTATGGGTGAGCTGAGCAATCAATCTTATAAATGTTTATATGAATGACTCATCATACTATTCAAAGTTGAAAGAAAGATTTAATCACTTGACTCTCTGCAGCACACAATAAACATAGTTTGATTGGAATGAATTTTAAATTTCAGAAGGAATCAAATTAAGTTCAGAAATGTGCTTTATTGACTGTTTAAATAGGACAATTTGATGATATATTCCATCCTGTAAGGTATATATTAGGAATAATTTCTGGTCTTTCACAAATAAATGTCTACAAACTCATTCCTTGTGATCTATGATTACAAATCATGGAATAAGGAAGTCTCCGATGAATCAAAATTGTGGGTAAGACAAAAAGGAAAATGGAGAGATACATCAAAGTCTCAAATAGGCTGAAACATGTTACCAGTGAAGTCTTGTTTGCAAGAAGTGACCTCGAAGACATCATAAGCATACTAACATATAACTAGAAAAACTGGTAGAGTAGTCATAATGTGAATAAAAAATAATAGATGAACATCCCTGGTGCTACACTGTTTTCTAAGACATTACAATACATAATGGACTTGGTAAACAAATGGTCAAAATTTATGCTTTATTAAAAAAACCCACATAAACATGGTTCAGATAGATAACAGTAGGACTTAATTTTAATAAATTAAAAGCACTTTGAAGTTTTACCCCATATGATACAAAATGATAAAAGAGAGGAAAAATTGGAATTATCAGCATTAAATAACCTGTACAATGAAAGACAGAATAAAAAGAAACTTGGTAGAATTGTGAAATGGTCCAACCATTTTGGATATCCATTTTCAAATACATAATATGTTTTACTTAAATGACCATACAATTCAGCTAGTAGCCTAACAGTAGGCACATAATTTAAGGATGTTCAAGTCAAATTAAACAAAGGTCAAATATATATATATATGTATATATATGTATATATATATATGTGTATATATGTATATATACACATATATATATATACATATATATATATTTAGGTTTTGTGCTTCAAAGAACTAGAAACAAAGTAGGTAGGTACCCATCAATTAGAGAGTACCTGAAAAATGCTATATAAGTAAAATAGATATAACATATTGTAAGACTCCATGCATATGATGAAATGAGAAAAAAGTAAAATTTCTATGAAAGGATTCAGAGAAACATTTTAATAGAGAACACTCTACAATTTGACTGCAACAATTGAATGAAAAGAACACTTAGGAGAAGTTGAACACCATGTAAATGAAAAAAAAGATAACAGTACTGAAGGTCAGAAAATAATACCTCCTACCTAATGACAGAGAAACATCCATTTTCATTGTCTAAGAGGACAAAGTGAAGATACTGGCAAAGGCTGTCACTATAAGGTCTTTTCTCTTAATCATTCTTCATTGTCACTAGGAAGGGCTCAGTCTGGTGGAGAGTATTGAAACTATTATGATGGAAAGACAAAAAAATGCCATCAATTAACATGTGTAGACACACATACACACACACACACACTCACACACACAAACTAAAGGAATATATCCAGCACGTTTGATAGATCCTCTATAAGAGACTTTTGGAGAACATAGACAAGAATCTCACAGGATGACAAGGTTTACTTGATATTGATACTGATAAAAGGTTTGGCCATAATGAGAATCGGTCATATCATTTAACCATTGAAATGTAAAAGGGTATACAGGCACACATTCCTTATTGGAAACAAATTAACAGGTGTCTTAAAATTTTCACGAAATATGATTTTGTTTTTCTGCTTTTGTTTTGTAAGTGAGATCCAAACTTGAAGCAGATTCCATACACACACACACACACACACACACACACACACACACATAGTGCATTCATTCGTATATTGCTTTTTGTGGATGACATTGTACTAGTTGCATCAAACCTAGAAACATTACACATTAACATTAATACTACTACTAATAATGATAGCTAACATTTATATAGCACCTTTTATGTGCTAGGCATCCTGTTAGGGACTTTACAACTATTATCTCATTTGATCCTCATGACAACCATAGTAAGTGCTATCATAGCAAACAGACAGAAAATAAGTGACTTTCTCAGGGTCAGATAATTAGTGTTTGAGGTCAGATTTAAATTTAAATCTTCCTGACTCCAGGCCCAGTCAGCGCTCGATTCATTGTACCATTTGGCTAACCAATGGTTCTGGATGACTCCACAACCATTTTAAAAAAAGACTACTTACATATACATGAAAGACCAACTGAATAAAGAGTGAGGTATACAGTCTTTAATTTCCATTTATATGCACATATGAGTATGTATGTGTATGTATATATGTAATGAGTGCATATATATATAGATTATATATATGTTATATATAAGAATACATGAAGTATATTGACATATATATGCTTTATAATTATGTATTTATATGATGTTCTATATAAATTTTTGTTCATTGTTTAGTCAATCAAATTCTGTTCGATTCTTCCTTACTCCATTTTTGGGTTTTGTTAGTAAAGATCTTGGAATGGTTTGCCATTTTCTACTCCATCTCATTTTACAAATGAGGAAATTGAAGCAAAGAAGGTTAATTTGACTTGCCCAGAGTCAAATAACTAATAAGTGTCTGTGGGTGGAGTTGAACTCAGGACTTCCTGACTCCAGGCCTACACAGTGCTCTGTCTACTGTACAAAATAGCTGCCATATACACCCATCCATATATATGTATATATATATACATATATATAGATGCATATGTGTATATATTTATATATATACATATATAGTGTGTGTATACATACACACACACACACACACATATATATATATATATATATATATATACATGTGATGTAACATCATCAAACAATACACTGCAAAAAAAGTAATGAATGTCAATAATGTATTTTTGAGAAAGAAGATGCATTAATCACATAGTAACAGTGGGGGCTGGCCATTGAAAGATCCATGTACTATATCCTCAGATTGTCAATATTAAAGAGAAAATCTTTTAGCGCATGAGGTACCCTTGTGACAAATATGGGGAAGAACAAAGAAAAGAGTCATAGGATGATAAGAAGACATGGATGGCTTGGAACCTTTCTGGAGGGAATATTCACTTGAATAACATTTAGTTATACAAATGGATATACTAATCAGAATTAGGAAGAAATTTGAAAAGCAACATTTTTCATGAATTTTTCGTAACTGTTTGTAAATACTTTTCAATGAATAGGATCCCAAAAAAGGTATTATCCCACATCAATTTTGCATTTGTTTTAGTTTTCCTTGTGGAGATGATATTCATAGGCATACTTAATAGGAAGGATAAGGTTTGAAATCATCTAGTACCTTGGTCTCACTTTATACAAGAGGAAAGTGGGGCACACAGAGTTGAATTGACTCGAGTAAACTTATAGAGTTCATATGGAATTCAGTCCCAAATTTTCACATTCTAAATCCATGACTCTTGGCATTATACATGACTTCATTGGGGAAACATTATTGTCATTAACCAGCTGTAGTCTTCTTTTTGCCTAAGGGAAATGACTTTTAGATTTAAGGAAAAAAAAAATAGAACAACCTTTCCACCACCAAATGAGAGTGCAAGTGAAGAAATTGTCAGGCAACATCTAGTTGAATTAGTGTAAATGAGTTTTGAACCCTTATGTATGATCCATTTCCATGGCATTTGCCCTTAGTCAGATAAGAAAACTGAGGCTCAGAGACTGGTCCTATCCAGGATCAGCTAGTTATTCAGGGTCTGAAACATTCTGTGAAGCCAAAGCTTTCTGAATCTAAGTCCAGAGTCCTATCTGTTACATCATATCCAAAAGACCATCATTGGGCTCATATTTCAAAACTTTCTACCTTGATAGATGCTGAATTCCACTGACAGTACTATAAATATCCTTGGTGTTCATGTTAAAATGAAGCACCAGATTATTTTTTTAATGAGAGAATATCATTAAAACACAATTCAGTGTTCCATATGGCTTCTAGTTTATGACAATTTAAAGCTTAAGATAATATTCAGATTATCAATAGTAACAGTTTCTGTTCCCTCCCAGGTTGATTTGGTTATTTTTTTTCTTTTGTTCATTAAAAGGGCCTGACTACTTCTTAAAGAGGTCTATTCTTTCAATTGCTCCTACCTCTCTCCAAGTGAGTACTTGGATCCTGGGCCTTCTCCAGTCATCCCAGTGAATATCTGGTCACTGGATCCAGATGTCTCAGGAGGAGAAGTGAGGCTGGTGACCTGCACAGCCCTCCCTCACTCAAAACAAAGTCAAGTACAAGTCATGTCATCATTTCTCTGACATGGCATGGTCTTCTAATAAAAAGGAGGATGAACACAACAACATCAAGAACAATTTAAAGGTTGAAAACTCAAAATTTCTCATCACACTTTCTTCAGTTTCTTAACATGTTCATGAACTTTCACTTGAGGAATTTTCTTGTTTCTTTTTAAAGTCACTG
Organism: Notamacropus eugenii; assembly: GCF_028372415.1. Lineage (NCBI taxonomy): Eukaryota > Metazoa > Chordata > Mammalia > Diprotodontia > Macropodidae > Notamacropus > Notamacropus eugenii. Next base: position 568,322,973 of record NC_092872.1, read on the forward strand.
TTGTGCTATTTTTTAAAAAAGAAGGTACCAATCGTATATGGGTATTAATTTGGCTACTATGGAGTTCCATAGTCCTAAAATAATTGAAATTAAGGGTCTTCAAAAGGGTACTAAAGAAGTGACTGGTGGTCATGAACAGGGTGTGATATATAACAAATGAATATTATATTTGATAGGTAGTATAAAACATATCTGATATATATATTATATATATACACACACACACACACACACACATATATATATATATATATATATATATATATATATATATATATATATATATATATATATATATATATATATATATATATATATATATATATATATATATATATATATATGAAAAAAATGGATGGGCTGGTCACTTAATGACAGGTTTAACTAACAGGAAGATCATGTATGCTATTAATACCCCATCAAAGCAAAGAAAGGTTACAGGTATGTAGGAGGATGCCAGTGGAGTATTTACAAGAGGATGATAGCAAGAACCATTAAGTAAGACCAGTCATATATGGGGTATGGGAGTCCTTGTAGATATATCCATATTGATAAGAGCATAGACACACCACAATTACTAAGAATCGAGTTGATAAGAATTAGATAAGGAGTACAATACTATTATATCTAAGGCAAAAAAACACAGAAATATTCTGGGGCGATAAAAATTTATACTGGCATTATTTTCTTCTTACTTGTTCCTTCACTTAACACATGTATTGAAATCTCTTTTATAAAAGTCACCAAGCTAAATTGTGAAGGGGATTAACAGATAAAGAAAAATCTTATTATCCCTGATACTTAGCAACTGTCTATCTAAAATAGACGTAAAGGAGGCCACATGGCACAATGGAAAGAGTTCTGCCTTTGGAGTCAGAAGATGCAGGTTGAAATCTTGCCTCTGGAACTAGCTGCTTGTGTTTGCTTGTGCAATTCACTTAACTACCCTGAATCTTATTTTCTTCATCTGCAAAATTAGGGAGTTGGAATAAATGACCTTTGAGGTCCATCTATGATTCTAAATATTATATAGAATTAAGGTACGAGGGAAAATGTGAAAATATTGTAAGAGAGAGAAAGGCATTAGCTATTGGTCATCTGCTCTACTTTGGACATAATGGCTAGCACTATTGTACACATGAGAAATTTGACAAACTGGAGTTTGATTGGCCAAATGGAAAAGGAGATACAAAAATTCACTGAAAAAAATAATTCTTTTAAAAATTAGAGTTGACCAAGTGGAAGCTAATGACTCCATGAGACATCAAGAAATAATAAAACAAAATCAAAAGAATGAAAAAGAAAATAGAAGAGAATGTGAAATACCTTATTGGAAAAAAAACTGGACTGAAAAATAGATCAAAGAGAGGTAATTTAAGAATTATTGGACCATCTGAAAGCCAGGACAAAAAAAAAGAACCTAGACAAACTTTCTTAGGAAATTTTCAAGGAAAACTTCCTGACATTCTGGAGCCAGAGGGTAAAAGTAGAAATTTCAGCCATCTGCTGATCAAAGAAATCTCCAAATGCAAAGTCCTATTAATATGACAGTCAAATTCTAGGTCTCTCAGATCAAGGAGAAAATGCTGCAAGTAAACAAAAAGAAACAATTCAAATATCATGGAGCCACAGTAACAAAGAACTTAGCAGTTTCTATATCAAATATTGGAGGGCTCCAGTTTTTCAGGGTAGTTTTGTTACTACTATGAAATCTTAATATGTACTATAAGAAAAACCAAACCATATATAAAAGTTATCATTATATTTAATTTATATTGATATATAATAGGCATACGAGCATATATTAATTATATTTTAACATATTGTGTTAGTTTTATATACATGAATATATGTTATATATTTCATATATATGTTATTATTTCATAAATAATACAATTATCTACTTTTTATATGTGAAATGTTCATGTTTTCTATGTTGATAATAAAAAGAAAGACATTCAAAAGAAAAAAGAACTAAAAAGAACTCTTTATAGGAGTTTATAGGAAGTCATTAGATTTGATTGAGCAGGATGAATCATGTGAGTTTAAAAAATATATTAATACACATATGTAGAGTGGACTGAAGTTTTGAGAGAGTCTTGAAGCAGGGAGATGAATTTTAAGCTATTGAAATAATCTAAGAGGTTATGAGAATTTCACCAAAAGTAAAATCAAGTCCATGCACAGTGTTTTGTTTTGTTTTTTGACCATTTTTAAAAACCATTCTCCAGATATTCCCTGATTCTGTGAGCCTGGTTGTTTTGTTGGTTAACATTACTTAAAAAGTCTACCTTGGATTCTTTCTGGTCCACTTAAAGTTTATTCTTTACATCCATATAAGGTTTGTTCCCTTTTTTGTGCTTTTGTTTATTTTGTTTTATGGTGTGCAAGGAGCTAAGGAGTTAAGGATGGGGAACTTAGTTTTGTGGGTTTTTTTATGGGTCTCTCAGATCCCAAGTTCTATGAATGATACCACGTCTCTACATACCAAGTTGTGTCCTGAACCTTTCCAGAAAGATGACTGGCATTAATCACTGAAGTGCCTATCAGCTAGTTCTGAAATGTGATGTTGGGTATTTTAGGGATAAAAGATGCATTGGCTGTACAGACTTGGTGCTTCTCAATTCATGTTCTCTGGGAAGTTGCCTACTTCCCCAATAAATAATTAGGGCTCACCCTACTTACTAATTAAAGATGGCTTTCAAAAATAAAAACCAGCAGTTTTATCTTCACAACAGACATCCTAGTGGCAATTATGATGGACTCATGACTTTTTAAAATTCTGATAATTTAGTTGGCTCCTATAAAACCGTTTGACATCAAACTCTGATCATGACAATCTGCAGTTAAGATAGAGTATATTCCTGATTAAACATTGTGGAAATTGGAAATTTCACTGCTATGAATTTGGAAAACAAGTTATTTGATAAGTTATTGATTATGGTCTCAGGAGCGGTCTAGTCATTCAACATAACATAGAAAACTTAGTCAAACCTAGATTCTAAGTCCTTGATGTTAGAGGATCTCCACTGATTTTCATTGTAGCTCTTTTGGTTGTGCTGAATTAATTACTACTTATCCTCAGAGACAAGTCTGATGCCTAAAATTACTAATTTTATTTTCCTTTGAAAAATTGACATCCTACAAGCACAAGCTTTGGAAAATGCCAAAAATATCACTCTAGTATGAATGCATTATCAATGCACTAATATAAAACTCAGTGTTCTAGGACTTAGGGCAGTAAAAGGTTGCTCAGCTTGTTAAATATAGAATGTGACATTTCTAGAATCTCTCATGTGCTATTTCTACAGTCTGGGTGCTTTGGGAGTTCTTCAAATACTGTGGATTTTTAGGACCCTGAATGTTATGCACTATTAGGGAATAAGAAATCTGAATGCAGTTTCTTGGATATGAATTTGTTTCCTTAAAGAAAATTGATCCATATACTATCTTTCAAATGTTTAGACAATTTACCACCTTAGACATGATTAGAAATGCTATGAATAGTTGAAATATAATTTTTAATTTGAAATATAATAAATATAATGGTTTAAATATTATTTTTCCTGCTTATAGTTTTGATCAACATCTCCAGGATGATGCTTAAGCAGGAACTTAGCATGCAACACTGATGATTCCTTCCTTTCCCTAGCCTCCTGTGTCCTAGTCACAGACCTAGATGTTGATGGAAAAGTTTTATAACACAATTTATGAATCAGACTGTGACTAGTTAATATTAGTAAGTATCTGTGTCCACCATGGTAGAATTTATGGGTACTGCTTTAAGGGAAAGTAGGCCACTCACTTGACCAAGAAGCATTTGGTATATATTCTCAATTATAAATCTGGGAAACTTTTCATTTGTTGAGTTTGTTTTTTGTTTTTTTGTTTTTCTTGGAATGGCACCCATCTTTGAAAAGGTGAAAATAAGAAATGTCAAGAGAACAAAAATTTCATAATGGTATAAAAGAAAAATGTTCAAAGGGTAGCATGGCTGCTTTTTTTTAGATTTCACAACAAACTGCAGTTAGCCAGTTTGCCAAATAGACTGCCACTGAGGAGAGATAATGGGACAGGGCAGTCCAGACTAGAAACAAGCTCATATGGAGAGTGAAAAATCTAGTGATATTACCTTGACTAGAGAATGTTGAAAGCTTCAAGTGCTCCTGATTGCTTGATTGATCTGATGACTAATGAGTTTCACTAAAGAAAATCAACCCCTAGGTCTCTAAGTCTACCCTGGTCCAGTTCAGTTTCACCAAAGGAAGGGCAGCTTATTCTTTAGAAAATTTAGTCTATATGTCTGTAACTCAGCCACAATCTTTCTCTCCTACCAGTGGATGGAATAGGTGAAGGCAGAAGGGAGAATTATAGTCAACGGAGGAATGTGGGCTCTAGAAAGAGAGGGGCACAGTTAGGAAATGAAAAGGAAAACAAAACAAAACCCCCTAAGGCAAGACAACCTATGCTGACAAGAAGGAGCAAGGTAGCTTTACTATGAGTACAGATGGCTATAACTTTGAGACCAGTGGCACAAAGACAGAAGAACCTGTAAGAGGAGAAAGCAAGTTCCATAGATTCACATTCCCCAGTTAGCTGCCTCTTTTCTAAATTCATTCATCAAAAGTCTTGCCAGTGATATGCCAAAGTCCTGGTAGCACTGCCCTAGTTGCAACACTTGTCAACATTGTAATCTGGCTACAGAAAATTGTTCATTCCATATTAGGATGAATTCTTAGAATGAAAAAGAATGCTACACTGTATTGTTCATTTTAAAGATGACATTCCAGCTCAAAATCATATGATTCTAGTGAAAGTATACCTTAAGCATCTCAGATAGGTTCTTAAGATGTCAGATAATGAATGCTTATTATTAGGATAGGGACTAGAACAAAAAGTGCCAGGTGAGTAACCTTCCTCTACTAATGTAGGTCAGTATCTTCTCTGGAACTTATAGTCTTTGAGAGTTCCTTAGAGCACGGAAGTTTAAATGATTCAGTTAAGGGGACACATCCATTATGTGTCATAAGTGAGATTTAAACCCAGGTTTCTTAGATTTTAGGCTACCATTCCATGCACTATGCTATATTGCCCCTGAATAGCATTGGTTGTAATTGAATCCTATCAATTATTTCTTAATTCTATTTTGACCATCCATTTTTGTCCTGCCATTTCCACTCCTAGCACTCTAGCAAGGATATTGTTAATTTACATTTGAATTATTGCAGCTATCTCCTGATTGATCTTTTATCCTTAAATTCTTCACTTTTCAATTCATTCCGCAAAGGCTTTTTCTGCTAACATTATCTATTCTTCCTATGATGTGTTCTTTGAGTCACATATTCTTTAAGGTTATATTACTAACCTTCCATTTTTATGAATCATTCAAAATCATTTATTAAGTCCTTATTATGTGTTAAGCAATGCACCAGTCACTGAGGATAAAAGAAGGGAGAAGGCGGTCGCTGTCCTCAAGGAAATTTTTCTCTAATCAGGACCAAAAACAAGCACATAAGTTGATATAAGCATTCTGTATACAGAATAAATGGCGTGAGAGAAATAAAAGAGGGAAGGCACTAGAATTAAGAGGGAATGGGAAATGCTTTATGCAAAAGATGTTATCTTAATTGGGACTTAAAATAAGCCATGCAATTGGAGATATGACATTGGAGATTAGCAAAGAGCTTAGGGTAGGATAGATAGATTTAAGAAAACCGAACTGGAGATGGTAATTAAATCCATGAGGAACTGATGATATCATCAATCAAAATGCATACATTTATATATACATATACATACACACATACATATATAATTTTTTATATATTTATATACATATGTCCATACATACACACATGTATGTATGCGCACACATATTATGTGTATGTGAGTATACATATATGTGTGTGTATGTATATGGAGAGAGAGACAGAGAGAGAGAGAGAGAGAGAGAGAGAGAGAGAGAGAGAGAGAGAGAGAGCTCCAGGGCATAACTCGGGAGACACCTATAGTTAGAAGACCTAGTTGGGGTCTGGATGAGGTTACAAGACAGGAGGCAGAGTGATAGGATAAGCAGGAGGATAACTAGGAGAAAGTGGTATCCAGAAAACCTAGCTACAAAAGAATATCAAGGATAAGAGTGAGATCAACAATATGTAAGGCTGAAGAGAGATCAAAGAGAATGAAGACTGAGAAAAGACCATTGTATTTGACAATTAAGAGGTCATTGGTAATATTGGAGAAAGAAATTTCTATGGAATGGATTATCTTATAGGTTAAGAAGAGAGTGAGAGGAGAAAAAGTAGGGATACCTATCTAGATGGCCTTTTTAAACAGTTTAACTACAGAAGACAGACGAGATTAAGGATGATAATTACACAGCAATGATCAAATGAAGAATTTTTTGTTGTTTTCTTATGATAGGAGAGATGTGGTCATGTTTGTATGCAATAGGGAAGAAGTCAATGGACAAGGAGAGATTAAAAGTAAGTGACAGAGTGGTTGTAACAGAGAAAGAATTTGTTAAAGGAGATGGACTGGAATGGGCTTGCTTGTACAGGTATGAGAGTTAACCTTGGTTATGAGAAGTTACTTTTTATGTGAAGAGGTGTGGAAGAGGAGATAGAGGCAGAAGGTATGTGAGTGATATGAGAGGAGGAAGAGGGGAGAATTATCTCACAATTAATGCCTCAATTTATTTTCTGTAAAATAAGATCAAAGATTCTCAGTTGAGAGAGTGGTTTAGAGGGTACCATGAGAGTTTTAAGGAGGGATGAAAAGATTTGAAAGAGCCAGTGCTTAGAGAGTGATCATGATCTGACAAAGAAAAATATCTGTCAGAACAAGGGCTCAGTTAAGGATGTAAAACTAAAAGTTTTAGTGGGCCAAATAAGAATAGTGTGATTTTTCTCTACTTTCATTCAGCAGCATGTATGTGTAGCAGAAAAGAAGGGAGATGGCTTGAAACAAATACACATAAAACTGAAGGCACAAGTGAGATTATTAGATGAGAGTCCCTGTTTCATGACTATTCTTTCAGGGCTAGAGATTAGGAAGGAAATGTTGCAGTAGAAAATGCCTATTGCAAGTCAAATCTGCAGAGCAGGAGATGGAAGTCCAACTCCTCACTGATTCTTCTCAAGGGGCAGACAGCAGCAAATGTAAGGCCTCAGGTCAAAGGGCATGTTGCTTATCGTTCTGCTAGAGTAAGTGTGGGGAACCTGCAGTCTTGAGGTCCCATGTGACCCTCTAGGTCCTTAAGTGCAGCCTTTTTACTGGATCCAAACTTCACAGGATAATTATTCAGTCATAGGGCCACATCTGAGGACATAGAAGGCTACACATGGCCTCCAAGCCATAGGTTCCCCACCCCTGAATAACAGGTTGTTTTCACATCTCAGTAGGAAGATTATTAGTAGCTGATGTCTTATGCTGGTACAGATTTAAGGTGATTGACAGACTTCTAGCAGTTTTCCCTCAGGGGACACATGCATCCTTCATGATGCATGGTCAGAGTAGCAAGGAAAACACACATACACACACACACACATACACACTACTTATTTTACTAGATGTCCAATAGATAACTTAAATTCAACAAGTTCAAAACTGAATTCACTCCCCCCCCCCAAAAAAAACCCAACATACACACATACCTTCCTCTTTTTGAATCTCTCACCTGCTGTCAATAGCATCAAAATACTCTAAGTTACCCAGGCTCACATTCTGGGTGGTATTCTAGAGTCCTCATTCACTCTGACCTCACAGAACCAATGTATTGCCATGTGGCTTGTTGTTTTATACAGTTCCTTACACAGGACACTCTATCTCCATGAGAAACTATCTAAAACCACCATCTCCGTTTCTTCTTTTCTCAGTTGAAGACACAGGTAATTCCAAAGAGAAAACAGTAGTGGGAAAGGTTTGAGCTGAATTTTGAAGAAAGTCAAGGAAAGCAGTTCAGAGACTGGAGATTTCCCGTGAAAAGGTACAGACTGATGGTTTTAGATAACTTTCTCATGGGATTTAGACACAAAATGAAGGAGTGATAGAGGATAATAGCAGAGACAGATCAAATGAGAGAGGTTTTGGTGATGTTATTGTCCTTGTTGTTTGTTTTTGTATGAAGAGATATGATTGTGTTTGGCAGAAACTGGGAAGCAGCCATTATATAGGAAGTGAGTGAAAATTAATGGGAGGGGGATGGTACTGGGGGCAATCTTCTAAAGAAGAAGTGATGGCATGGGGAAAAGGGTATGCATAAAGTGGTTTGACTTGGTAAGAAGAAATGATTATGTATGGTTATGGCAGGACATTTTGAGCACATAAGGTTAATACTGATATAAGCATGTTCCCTATGGTTCCTGTAAGCCTAATGTGATTCCTTTATCTTTGTTTATAATACACACCCATGTATATATAATATTTACTTTATTAGATAGCCAGTTACCACTACTGCAATTTTTGATTCATTGATATGTAGTAAATATTCTTCTATACATTCACATTGTGATAGTTTTTGTTGAAGATATTTTTCTTGTAAGCATTATACAGTGACATTTTGTTTTCCTATCTACTTGATCACTCATTCATGTTATTGGATTGTCTAATCCATTTATATTTAAATTCCTAGTCAGGTACATACTTTTTTATGTATATCAATTTTTCTTTATTTTTATACATTAGGATATTTTGCTCCCCTCTTTAAAAAAACAAAATTCTTTGTCCCTACAATTAGTTTTGAATAGACACCTCTTCTTATCTCATTGAGGTCTCTTCCTCCCTCATTTTCTTTTTTTTGTCATTTTTTCCTTAGTAGTGAGATTTTATTTCATGCAAATTACTATTTAAACTTAGTAACTCTTTCTCTTTTTTCTTCAATACATATTTATTTCAAAATAACCATTTAACTCTTCCCCTCCAACTTTTCTTTTTTGAAGTTATTTTGCCGTACTTTTTCATAAGGAATTTTTTACTTTGTGATCTTCAAAAATTATTTTTGTCTTTCTTCATATTCTAATTTTTTTTCTGATTCATACTGTATGTCTTTTTGCATTTCTTCTTTAATTCCTTGACTTTCCTTGTGGAATTAAAGGGTCTGAAATATCAAGTTTGAATAGCATCTTTTAACAAATTTTTGTTATTGATTGGATACAGCTAATGAAATTGTCTTTCTTCCTGTTTTCCATCTAAAAAGTAATTATTTAGAAGAGAACTGATGGTAATACAAATAGTGGTCAGTGGTGGAAGTCACCCTGTATCACATCCTGTGTTGTTTAATTCTATACACTTACCTATGGCCACTTTTCTTACCATTTACCATATCATGTCTAGATTCATATCCTTCTATGATTTCAGGTGCTGGAAGTTCTGATTTTCCTTGCCTTGAAAAAAGGACATTGCTTTTTTTTTTCCCTAGAGGTTAAACACTTTCTCAGAGAAAGTGATGTTGCAACAGACCAACTCCCTCAAAATTAGACACATGGTAAAATTTTCCATCACAGATATATACTTATTCCCTCATGGAACTTTTTCCCAAGTTAGGTTGACACTCCCCATTTCATTTTTTTTTTAAATTAATTAATTTATTTAACTTTTAACATTCTTTTTCACAGAATTCTTGGGCTCCAGATTTTCTCCTCCCTTGTCCCCTCACCCCATCCCAAAACGCCAAACATTCCAATTGCCCCCATCACCACTCCATTCTCTCCTCCATCATTCCTTTCTGCCCTTGTCTCCATCCTCTCCTCTGTCCTGTTGGGCCAAATAACTTTCTATACCCCTTTACCTGTATTTCTTATTTCCTAGTGGCAAGAACAGTACTCGACAGTTATTCCTAAAACTTTGAGTTCCAACTTCTTTTCCTCCCTCCCTCCCCACCCCCTCCCTTTGGAAGGCAAGCAATTCAATATAGGCCAAATCTGTGTAGTTTTGCAAATGACTTCCATAATAGTTGTGTTGTATAAGACTAATTATATTTCCCTCCATCCTATCCTGCCTCCAATTACTTCTCTTCTCTCTTTTGATCCTGTCCCTCCCCATGAGTGTCGACCTCAAATTGCACCCTCCTCCCCATGCCCTCCCTTCCATCATCCCCCCCACCCTGCTTATCCCCTTCTCCCCCACTTTCCTGTATTGTAAGATAGGTTTTTATACCAAAATGAGTGTGCATTTTATTCCTTCCTTTAGTGGAATGTGATGAGAGTAAACTTCATGTTTTTCTCTCACCTCCTCTCTTTATCCCTCCACTAATAAGCCTTTTGCTTGCCTCTTTTATGAGAGATAATTTGCCCCATTCCATTTCTCCCTTTCTCCTCCCATATATTTCTCTCTCACTGCTTGATTTCATTTTTTTTTAAGATATGATCCCATCCTATTCAATTCACTCTGTGCACTCTGTCTCTATGTGTGTGTGCGTGTGCATGTGTGTGTGTGTAATCCCACCCAGTACCCAGATACTGAAGAGTTTCAAGAGTTACTAATATTGTCTTTCCATGTAGGGATGTAAACAGTTCAACTTTTATAAGTCCCTTATGACTTCTCTTTGCTGTTTACCTTTTCATGCTTCTCTTCATTCTTGTGTTTGAAAGTCAAATTTTCTTTTTAGCTCTGGTCTTTTCATCAAGAATGCTTGAAAGTCCTCAATTTCATTGAAAGACCAATTTTTCCCCTGAAGTATTATACTCAGTTTTGCTGGGTAGGTAATTCTTGGTTTTAGTCCTAGTTCCTTTGACTTCTGGAATATCCTATTCCATGCCCTTTGATCCCTTAATGTAGAGGCTGCTAGATCTTGTGTTATCCTGATTGTATTTCCACAATACTTGAATTGTTTCTTTCTGGGTGCTTGCAATATTTTCTCCTTGACCTGGGAACTCTGGAATTTGGCCACAATGTTCCTAGGAGTTTCTCTTTTTGGATCTTTTTCAGGTGGTGATCGGTGGATTCTTTCAATATTTATTTTGCCCTCTGGTTCTAGAATATCAGGGCAGTTTTCCTTGATAATTTCATGGAAGATGATGTCTAGGCTCTTTTTTTGATCATGGCTTTCAGGTAGTCCCATAATTTTTAAATTGTCTCTCCTGGATCTATTTTCCAGGTCAGTTGTTTTTCCAATGAGATATTTCACATTATCTTCCATTTTTTCATTCTTTTTGTTTTGTCTTGTGATTTCTTGGTTTCTCATAAAGTCATTAGCCTCCATCTGTTCCATCCTAATTTTGAAATAACTATTTTCTTCAGTGAGCTTTTGAATCTCCTTTTCCATTTGGCTAATTCTGCTTTTGAAAGCATTCTTCTCCTCATTGGCTTCTTGAACCTCCTTTGCCAATTGAGTTAGCCTATTTTTCAGGGTGTTATTTTCTTCAGCATTTTTTTGGGTCTCCTTTAGCAGGGTGCTGATCTGCTGTTCATACTTTGCTTGCAAGTCTTTCATTGCTCTTCCCAGTTTTTCCTCCACCTCTCTAACATAATTTTCAAAATTTTCTGAGCTCTTTTTGTGCTTTTCCCAGGTCTGATCCCATCGAGTGGGCTGGGATACAGAAGTCCTGACTTCCATGTCTTTCCCTGATGGTGAGCACTGCTCTTCCTCATCAGAAAGGAGGGGAGGAGAAATCTGCTCACCAAGAAAGTAACCCTCTATAATCTTGGTTTTTTTCCCTTTTCTGGGCATTTTCCCAGCCAGTGACTTGACCTCTGAATATTCTCCTCACACCCACTTCGCCTCCAGATCCTCCCAGCCAGCGCTTGGGGTCTGAGACTCAAATGCTGCTTCCCAGCCTCAGGGCTTTGGGTGGGGACAGGGCTGCTATTCAGTGTGAGATCAAGTTCAGCTGCCCAGGAGGGGGCAGGGCTGCCTCACGGGCTCAGTTCCCTCAGGGGGTTTATGCAGAGACCTTCAACAATGGATCTGGGCTCCTGCCTGCTTGGGGAGCCCCAGTCTGCTCCCACCTCTGCTGGTGCCTCCCGAGGGGGCCTGAGTCATGGGGGTTCCCCACTTCCCTCTCGATCCGCCAAGGAGACCCTCTCACCGACCCTTGTCTTCTGTGGGTGGAGGGACCTGCGCAGCTGCTGGAGATTCTGTCCCTGAAGCCTGCTCAGATCTGCTCCCTGCTTGGATCCGCTCCTCTCAGCACTGGGCAGCCACGGCAGGGCTGTGCTTGGCTCCCAGTCCGTGGCATGAAGAACCTTTTGCGAGAGGTTTTCAGGCTCTCTGGAACAGAAATCTTGTCCTCTCCGCTGTTATGTGGCTTCTCCTGCTCCTGAATTTATTGGCAGCTCTTTTCTACAGATATTTCATGGGCTGTGGGTTCAGAGTTAGTGTATTTGTGTGTTTCTACTCTGCCATCTTGGCTCCGCCCCTCTCCCCATTTCATTTACCCATTTTCTAATTCTCCGTTTCCAGGCTCTGCAATTCTCCTGCGACCTATCTTCTTGAAGAAAAACTATGGGAGTTATCTTCTTATCATTGTTCACCCTAGGACTTGATAACGAAATGTCACACATTCCCTTCTGTTTTCCAGGTTTCCTCTTCCTATTAATGTGCCAACCCATTCTTACATTGTGTAACAAACAATACCTTGATTCATCTCTAGAGAAGTGTGGGGTTTAGTCCATGATGTTTCAGTTCTTTTATATCTTTCCTCCTATTTTAAATTCTACTTGCTGTTGTATCACTTTCGCATTAAAAAAAAGTCTTTACTTAAAAAAATAACCAGATGATTCTTTTTTGAATATATAGTCATAAAAGTTCAGTATTTTTCTTTCCCTTTTAAAATTATTGCTACCGAGACAATTTTTTTCCTTGCTTATTCTTTGCTTGACAATTGTAATTATTTACCATTCTTGTTTTTCAGGGTTTGGTTTTTTTTTTTTTTTGTGGTGAAGATTGTGTCACAAATTATTCTATTCACATATATATTTTATTAAAAATATTTTGAAGGACTGCCTCAAATGCTTTCCTTGTTTAAATGTCTCATTTTGTTTCAGTGATTAGGATCCAAAATTGTGGGATATGTCATTTACAGTATGTTATTTCTAGAGGTCATTTTCTTTTCAAAATATGTTATTCCATTTTCTCTTGCAATTTTTTTCTGTACAAAATACACTTGTGTTATTCAAATTTCTTTTACTTGACATTTGAAAGGCTACATTCTGGATGCTTTCAGAATATATTGTCATTAGAATTATTAAATAAAATCACTATTTATCCTAGGGTTTAAAATGTGAGATTTTTTTCCCCCTAAAGGTGACCTTTGGATTTGTTTTTTTCAATTGAGACTTTATTTTCCACATGCAAAAGTTCTGGGCAAACATTTTATATTATTTCATGCCTTATGGTATTCTGATTTTTCATTTTTTATGTTACTCTGGGAGACTTAAAATCATAAAGTTGTCTCTATACCTCCTATGGTTGAAGTCAATGGCTTACAGATTTTCCTTTACTTTGCTTTTATTTTGAATATTAGAAATTTGTTTATTCCATCTTTTACTTCTTTGAAGAAACTTGGCATTATTGATACATTATTTCTGCTATCTAAAAGCAATAAAGTCTGAAAGTTGTTCCTTTCTACCTTCTTTACTGCTTGTCATTGCTCTTTCATACTGTTCTGGAACATCTTATTGTTGTTCCGTGATCTCTTAGAATTCAACAGGATTTTGTTTTTCATGAGGTATTAGTTCAATTCCCTTTTTACAAAATGAAATGAAAAACTAATATTTGTTAAGCAAACTTTATAATTTATTTAAAGACTTAATATTGCATATTTCCTTTTAATTTGACAACATTTAGTTTATTTGCATTTTCTCTAGATTTTAATTGGATTTTTCCTCTTGAAACATTCGATATTTAAGTCTTTTTCCCCCTTATGCATTTTTTGGTTTTTAAACTTCACTGCCTTTTATGATAGGTGCATAATAACATGGACTAGAACAGGAAAGTTGCCTTAGCCTCATACTACGCAGAAGAATTGTTGATCAGCCTCAGATCTTGCCCTATGTAGCTTCTGGGAGCAGGATTGACCTTATCTATACTTCATTCCCCTGCTTTTTAGGCTTAGGGTAGACAGACACAATGGCTTCTTACACCAGTTTCCTCTCTCTCTCTCTCTCTCTCTCTCTCTCTCTCTCTCTCTCTCTCTCTGCCTCTCTCTCTCTTTCTTTCTCTGTCTCTTTTTATCCTTCTCCAGCTTCCATGAACCAGCTTCTGTTGCTTTTTGTAGGTTTGGTTAATGGCTGGGAATAGGGGATGTATGGAGAGGGAAGGAGTTTCTAGGCAGATTTTATGTTTCCTTACTTAGGAACCATCATAGAAAGAAGGGATCTAACAATTTTATACCACTCACTCCTCTAGGCAAAATTTCATGTTATGAAAAAGAAGCAGTTTGCAAAACCATTACAGTTTGGAAAAAAAAACAGAAAAAATAAAGTGAAAATAATATGTTTCTATTAGCATCCAGACTTTATCAATTCTTTTTCTGGAGATCAATAGCATTTTTCATCATGGCTCCATCATAATTGATGTACACCAGTGTATTATTGAGAAGGGCTAAGTTATTCACAATTCATTGTCATACACTATTACTGTGACTGTCTATATTGTCTGCCTGGTTCTACTCACTTTGCATCTGTTCATGGAATTCTTTCTAGGTTTTTTTTTTTTCTTTCTGAAATCTGCCTGCTAGTCATTTCTTTATAGCACATTAGTGTTCCCTTACATTCAGACACCACAACTTGTTCTGCCATTCCTCAGTTGATGGTCATTCTCTCACTTTCCAATTCTTTGCCACCACAAAAAGAGCTGCTACAAATATTTTTGTACAGTTGAGTCCTTTTCCCAACCTAGTAGTGGTATTGCTGGATCAAAGGGCATGCACAGTTTGATTGCCCTTTGGACCAAAAGCCTATGAATTCCTGACTGTGACAGTATAATATTTGAATTGTTCCTTTCCGATTCATGATATATCACAGAGTCATTAGCTTCTACTTGTCTAATTCTAATTTTATGGAATTATTTTCTTCAGTTAGTTTTTGCACCTTCTTTGATATTCTCTGTGGTCATAGTAGCTTTCTATGTTCAGGGCTCTCCCCTACCCTATTCCCAGTCCATTTCATGACTTTTACAGTTAATCTTTGTTTCTGGTCTACAGGGGCACGATACAAAGCTGCTTCTGCAGGGGCCAGGAAGTTGATCACTGGCTTCCTGTGCCTGAGCCTCTGGGACTGGCAACCAACCTGCCATGCTGGTGTCACATGGCCTAGTCTAACCAGCTGTGCCAGGGCTTTGGGTCCGCCAGACTTGACCACTAGCCTGCTGCATTTGGGACTGGAAGCCTCACAGTTGGTTCCTTGTGCTGCTGGCTTGTTGAGTTGGGCTTGTGGAACTTGATTGCTGATCTGTACTGAGGCTAGGATCTTCTTACTGACTTTTCTGGACACTGCCTGCTTTAGTCTCTACTCCCTTCTTCTGCAAGTGAGACAGACCTTTCCTGCAGTTCTAAGTTATCTTGGGCTGGAAAATTATTTTACCCTGTAATTTTTGAGCTTCTGTCACTCCAGAATTTGTTTTGAGGCCTGACTTAAAGATGTTTTCAAGGAAATTGGGAAGAGCTCAGGCAATTTGCTGACTTATCTCTTGGCTTTGTCTCCCACGTGATAATCTCTATTTGAATTGTGAAGCATCTACGTGACTGTGACTGAAGAGGATCTTTCTCACCCATTGTCTGGCCTGTGAAGATTTGTAAGAAGGACCATGCGCTTGGTTAATGAAGCACTGGTTCTCAAGGGATGTGATGCCCTCTGGCTCTAAAACATGTATGAAGACTCAGAGGTATAGTTTTATTTTGGGGTTTAATTTTGGTAAGAATGTTTGAGTGCCAGATGAGCACTCTGGGAAGCCATTAAAGAGCCCCCTGGCTTTGAGAACCCGGATGTCATGCTTCCCTCTCTGGTAAATGGTCTGTTGAATTATGGTCAGACAGAGGAAGCCACATCTGTTTATTAGTTTGGGGTTCAGGATATTGACTCCCCTGAACTAGGTGAATGATACATGCGCTTGACTAAAAGACTGATGCATATGTTTGATTAAAGTGATTATTAACCCATCAAAAGTTGCCTTTCCTTTTATGAATGAAGATCTAAAAACCTGTGATAGCAGGTCCTCCTATGTATGTTGGGGTGCTTACTGATACACTGTGGCCCAGGTTTCTTCTGGCCTTTTCTACCAAATGGTCTTAACCCTTGGAATATACCCTTTCTGGTATAGAGATACTCAGTGGTGTTAATTTATGTACTGCTTAGATGACTCTATCTTCGTTTTTATTAGATATCCCTCAGGGAAGTTATGTTGGCTTAAAACTTTTCATGTAATTCTCTTAATTGGAAATCCTAGTGAAAATTCTGCAGTTTATATTTCTAAAACACTTCTTTCATCATATGCATTCCCTAAAACTAATTCATGATCCCCCACAGAATAAAATCTGAACTCCTTGACTTGATGTTCAAATTCTTATATAATCAAGGTCTGTTTTGAGGAAGAGGATGCATCATTCTAGGACCAACTCAAGTGCTACATCTTAGAAGTCTTCCCTAAACACTGCAGTTCACAATTATTGTCTGCATCACTATTGGAACATCATATTTGCTTCCTTTTATTTTTGGTTAATATACTGCTCAATGCTCTTAAATGCTATATTGCTAGCTATTTGGTTCATGGATCACTGCTTATATTTCTTTCTGTTTCTCATTGTACCTAACATAGTACATTGTACTTAACATAGTACCATAAAAAAGCTAATATTCATTATCCACATATATAAACAGATAATATAAAGATATATAAGCATATATATAATATGAATATTTCTGAAGCAGGAATGTTTTTTTCAGTCATAACCCTTGAAAGATCTTTTTCTTAATATGTTTTTTCTTCTTTTGTAGCTAGATCCCCTTTATAACTTGATGACTAGAGTGGAATGGTCATTCAGAATTCCAACTCAACTAATAATTTACATGGAAGCTTTGATCTGTTTCATTTCCAACCTAAGATAGTTGGCCTCTGTTTTAGCAGCTAAGGTTCCTCCTTCTCTGGGGGAGGAGGGCACTCCTCATTAGTGCAGTTAATCAGCTATAACCTTATTAATGCTGATTAGTTCAAATATTCAATCACTTATAGTCCTACTGTTCCTCAAAACTCCTGAGATCAATTAATCTATTGGCCTCAGCCTCCTTCAGGAGTAGATGTGTGTGTGTGTGTGTGTGTGTGTGTGTGTGTGTGTTTGTCCTTCATTGTTGAGGAAGACCATGCCATTAGAGAAATAATGAGATGCCTTGCACTTGACTTTGTTTTGAGTGAGGAAGGGCTGCGCAGGTCAGCAGCCTCACTTCTCCTCCAGAGCCATCTGAATCCAGTGACCGGATATTCATCAGGATGACTGGAGATGACCCAGGATGAGGCAATTTGGGGTTAAGTGACTTGCCCAAGGTCACACAGCTAGTGAGTGTCAAGTGTCTGAGGTGAGATTTGAACTCAGGTCCTCCTGACTCCTGCATTGGTCCTCTATCCACTTCACCATCTAGCTGCCCCTTAATGTTGAACAAGAGAACAGCACAATGGTGACCCAATGGATTATTCAAAATTGGAACAAGGTTCTGCATACAGGATAATAAATTACTTGACCTTCAAAAACCTTCTTAATTCCATGCAGAGTGAAGTAATAAATTTAGTTGAAGAGCACCAGTACACTAACTATGTTAACAGTATTAAAAAAAGTATCAAAATAGAGAGGAAAAGATGATGCTATGCTCAGATGTATCTTTACTGTTTGAGGAAAGTAGGGCCATAGAAGGTGGCTCATGGCACTTACTAATAGCCATTAACATTTATACAACTTTCTAAGGTTTGCAAAATGTTTAGGTTAACCTGTCATCTCATTTGATCTTCACAGCCACCTGTTAAAGTAGGTGATATTTTCATTCCCATTTGCAGATAAGGAAATTGAGGCTGAAGACGGTTAAGTGACCTTCTCAAGGCCAAAGAGCAGTCAAGATTTGAACTCCTATCCAAAAAGGGAAGGAATATGATCAGAAGTAGATATTATTGACTTGCACCATCATGACTTGGTGAAATCTAAATTTCACAGTAAAAGGAGAGATATAATGTGATCTGCCACTTGAGAGTGTCATGAGTCAATGAATTGGACCTGTAGTATGGTCATTCTCTCATTCACTGACATGAGAAGATATTTACCTGTTTATGTTTCTAAACAATTTAAACTTAATAGTGTGGAATTATTTAATATCATCACAGAAGGAGAGAAAGTGGTGGCACTTAAAAATATATGAACAATTGAGATAAAAAGTAAGGTAGAAGAGAACTATGCAAGGGAGATAAAATTAGTTGGATTGATGTATAACCACCAGATTAGGGATGCTTCACTTGGGGTTCATGAATTTTTTTAAAATAGGTATTTGTATTTCAACTTAATTGGTCTCATTTGTGGCCATCATACATTACAATGCAATTATTTTATGCATTTAAAAACATTATAGAACTCAACAGAAAATTAGATATTAATGATCCAGGAAAAATATAAAGAAAACATTAAAGACTAATTATGAGTCACTCATTAAGGTTAAACAATTTATGTAGGTATATATGTATATGTGTATATATGTATATATGAAAAGGTCATTTATATATATACATATATGTGTATATGTGTATATATATGTAAAAATTTATATATGAAAAGGTTTTATAAATATACACACACATATATATCATATATGTGTGTGTATACCTCTATATCTATATGAAGAGATTACATATATGAAAAACTATTATCTCTACTCAGGTAACTTGAAAGAAATGTTGGGGCTGACTCATATATGATGAGCTGATTCTAAAAAAAGTCAGAATTGTAAGAAAAGGTAAAAGGGAGCAGTTATGTTATTCAAATAGGGGGTGAACGGAAGAACTAATGCAGAGGATGCAGGTAAGGGTGGAAGCCTGGGAATGTTGGAAACTTGCTGTCATCTGGGTTGAAGAAGAAATATGTACATCTGGAAGGGTGTAGAAGTCTTCTGAACATGGAGAGAGGAGGAAACTGGGAGACAGAGTGGGAGAGGAACATTTAGAGGGTCTATAGATTGGGATTTGGGAGGGTGGGGAGAGACAAAGTAGGAGGGACTTTTGGAGGGGTGTGTGGATTGGGATTGGAAGTCTGTAAATTTCAATAGACTGCTCATAGTATCCGTGAGATATAAAAGTTAAGAACCCCTATATTAGTAGATCACAACATGGTATGATTGGGCACATTTAAAATGCCTCAAATTCTTTAGAAATTTAATCCTTAAAAGTATAGATATGCAATATCTGAATGGCTAGTGCTGGTGAGACTAAAAAAAGAATATAATCTAACAGTAAGCTGGGGCTGGGATCTCAGATCTGTTTTAGGAAAGGTCACTCTTTCCATTTAGCTCCTGGAGCTCTTCCAAAGCATCCCCTATGCCTTCAACAAAGAGAAACAAGGAAATACAAAGGACAATGTCAACCAGAAATATTTGTGAGAAATAAGGTCAACTATTTTAAATGCAGTCTTAAACAATTAAAAAAACTTAGAAATGTAAAGATGTCTAGAAATATAAATTTTAAATAAAGATAATAAGGAATTGTCAGTTTCTCCATTTTTAAATAAGTGTTTTTTGTCGTTTTTGTCTTTTCTCCCTCAACACTCCAGTCTTTTGTGATAGAAGTTTAAACATACACATGTATAGATGTACACACACACACACACACACACACGCACGCACATGCACAGACATACACGCAGACACAGACACACACTCAGAGTCATACACCTTCCCATTTTAGTTTTTGCTCCTATAATCTGCAAGTACTAGGCATGTTGCTGCAGCTGTGGCTCTACTACTCCATGAGTCAGGGAAGCCCAGGACTTCTCTTTTCTTAGCTCTAACTTGAGATCTTTAAAGGTGGCATTGTAGGGGGAGAAACCCTGCTCTCTAGTCCTCATCCCACATTAGCTTTCACTCTTTCCATGTTGGAAAGAATTATAGTTCCCAGAGTCTTCAGCAATCTCGCTCTTCTGGCAAGGCAGCAAGTCCAAGCTTTGCTAGAGGAATGTTACAGAGAAAAGGCAGTTAAGGAAAATGAGAATAGGGAACACAAAGAGCATTTGTAAGGAAATTCTTTAATGGATTTATCCCACTAGGGCAGGCACCTAATGAAATGGAACTGATGTTCTAGTTGTCTGAATCCTCTCTTAGAGGATTCCAAAATGTTTGCTAGGATAATTAAGTATGCCTATGTCTATATTGACATTCAATGTCAATATCTATTTGTATATATTATATCTCCTTCTAAGGCTAAGGGTATTGAAAAGCTTAAAGATGGAAGAAATTAGCATTTAAATGAAGAATACTATGTTACATATACTGAAAAAAATGAACTTAGAAATTAAAGGGTAGTGGACAATAAAAGACTCAAAGCCAGCTCTGATGTCATTCAAAGATTATGAGGCCTTTGTACATGAGCATAGGTGTTCATACTCTCTCCCTTTCAAAATAACATTTTATTTCTTTGTAAATACTTTAAAAGAACACTTTTATGTAAGCAACCCCTCAATGAAAGTGACTAAGTGAGCAAACTGCTTGAGGGAGTGAACTACAGTGCTTCACATATAGGACACAAAATAAATGTGTGCTGACTTTAACTGAATTCCCATTTTCCACATTTTTCTTCACCTTACCTGATCCTTATTTATAAACAATACTGACTTCACTTCATCTTTCTGAACAGATTGTTGGCTGGGATTATTATTTTTTTCATTTCAAACAAATTTATCTGTCCTTCAGAAAAATGGCATGATTATTGTTATATTGGTAGGTTTTGTCTTATGCGTGTTATGCTATGCATGTGCCAAGAGAACAAGTGACGGATGCATTTTCATAAACTTTATACAAACATAATATTTGTAATAAAAATCTTTATATTGATTTTAATTGATAATCCTGGAAGAGATGCATTAATGGATATTGTGCATATATAATATTTTGTAATCACAGGCAATAGAATTATCAAAACAGAAAAACAAAGAGCATGAGTAAAAGTTAGAAGTATTTCCTTAGGATTTTGCTAATGTACAGTGATATGATAATAAAAAGATAAAGCTCATGGTTTTGTGTGAGAAGAAATTGCATCTCTTAACATTCTTTAACAGTTAGACCAAACCACAGCTCCAGAGCTTTCTATTTCTGAATTTTGTCTACAATGTCTATCCCATTTCCAAAGATGCTGACTAGATGGGGTAATTTTAAACATTTTAGATTTTTTTTAACCATCTCTTCTTTCATCATGCTCTCCCTGTGCCCCCACTCCCCCTTTTTGAGCTCTAATCAAGTTGCATTTCTCTTTGTTTGGTTTTTCATTCTCAGTATCTAGATCTTCTGGACAAATACTTCCCACAACACCATCTTTGCTGTTATCACACTGTCATTATCCTTATCAACACCATTATAGAGTCAAGTACAGGGGACTGATTAGCTCCTTTCATAATACTCAGCATGTGATCAGGGTTCACATCTATGAATCTGATTAGTCAATCTTCTCAGTGCCCTGTGACAGAAATTCAGTATTATTTTCTTTACCATATAGAGAAGCAAGCTAAAAACATAATGACCTCTTTTGAAATAATCTACATTTATGCATTTAAAAGGTGCCTTACTGCATATAATGTTAGCCTTTTTTTAATGTGTTGGCTAGTTTTCCTGATTTTTTTTCTTTTATATTCTCTG
The DNA here is from genome assembly GCF_028372415.1 of Notamacropus eugenii. Classification (NCBI taxonomy): domain Eukaryota; kingdom Metazoa; phylum Chordata; class Mammalia; order Diprotodontia; family Macropodidae; genus Notamacropus; species Notamacropus eugenii. The sequence goes on from NC_092872.1 coordinate 568,344,780, forward strand.
TTTTAAGGAATGACAGGGTGGGAGCAGGTGTATATTGATGCAAAAATGAAAGCTATCGACAAAATAAGACTTTGAAGACTAGAGGACAATGTATTACTAAAAAAACACTGTGTAGCATAGTGTAGGATTGGCACTAGAATGAGAGTATATACATATATATGCATATGAATATGCATATATAGATAAACACACACATTTATCAAACTAGAAGTAGAATTCCTGCTTGACATTTCAGCTCCATGTTAATTATAGGACCGAGCAAGTCATGTAATTCTTCTGAGTTTCAGTTGCCTCATCTGTAAAATAGTGATAGGTCTGTTGTGAGGATTTAATGAGATGATGTACACAAAATATTACATTACAATTAAGTTCCATATAAGTGTGAATTATTGTTACTGTTCAAACATTACTATGATATCTTTAAATTTATTTTTGACATTTGCATGGAAAATTAAAAAAAAAAACCCAAAAATCCACAGACTTATAATAGGGTAAGGATTTGTAGTTTAGAGCTAGAAGAGATGTTCAAAGCAACATAGTCCAATTCACATTTTACCAATGAAATTGGAGCATAGAGAAGTAAATGACTTACCAAAAAGTACATAGGCAGTAAATATCGGAGACGAGAACTACACCCAGGTCCTCTGATTTCAAAAAACAAATATTCTGCACTTTTCCATAAGATAAATGATTAATTTGAAGATGTAAATAAACAAAGTCTTCATTTCTGTTTCACTAATTCTTAGAATTCAAGTCTTTAAATAAGTAGTGGAGTCACAATTTCATGAATTTTTTAACAGAAGCACCGAGTTTTAATAACAATATTAAGATTTGGTCTTCTGTATTTTAATGTTGTATTGGGTAGTGTTTCCTACATAGGAATGAAATTGTATATGACTTCTCAGAAATAGGTCAGCACAACACAGGCTGCCTAGCAATGGACTGGATGAAGGGCTAGCAATATTTGAATGCAAATTGCTAATTCCTTTTTCTTATAGAAGATCCAGAAAACTGAAAAGATATTCTTTGAGACTTGGCAAGAAAACTGTTGAAACCACACCGACATTCTACAGTTTGGAGTTTGTGATTCTGACTTAGTAGAATTTAAACTAAGGAAGTAAATGACCTAAAAATTTCCCCTTCATAGTGGGTAACCTGATGTATTTCTTTCCCAACTGAATCTTAAGTAGAAACAATTTCTCCTCATCATTGCAGTTTCTAAGCAGATCTGAAATGGTTCTGATTACTCTGTTTTTAGATAATTATAGAATTTGAGTTCAAAGAAACCTTAACAACCATCTAGTCCAAATCATAAACCAAAGGAATCCCTGCAATACAGTTCTGAACAACTGGACATCTAGCCTTTGCATAAAGAAAGGAATGACTATTTACCACTTTTCTAGGCCAGCCCATTCCTGTTTTTGTTAGCTCTACTGATTAGAAAATTTTTGAGTAGTATGGTACTTTTGAATGAACCTTGTCTTCAGAGTTCTATAGGACTTGATTTCAACTTTGACACTTGCCACCTCTGTAGCCTTGGTCAACTCACTTAACTTCCCCAGACTTCAGTTTCTTCATCTATACAATAAAGGGATTGGACTATTTGGCCTTGAATACCTCCCCTACTTTTAGATAAATGAGCCTATGATCTTGTATGAGGTCTAAATTTCCTTCTTTAAGAATATTATATTAACAACTTACTAGAAAGTGGACAGGTATGTAGAGAGGTGAGGCACAAAGTTCAACCAGATGGCTATTGCCATAGTCCAGGAGTGAGGTGATGCACCAACGTGGAATATACCAGGATGGTGGACAGGCGAGTGTAGAGAAAAGGGTTTATAGGAGAGACAAGTGAAGGTAGAAATGACAAGATATGGCAACATATTGGAGATGTGAGCTCAATGCCAGTAAAGAGTCAAGAATGACATCATGATTGTGAGTGTAAAACACTGGGAGAACGGCAATGCCCTTGGCAAAGAGAGGGAAGATTATAAGAGAGGATAGAATGGGGAAAAATAATTAACTCTGTTTTGGGCATGCTGAGTTTGAGATCTCTGCAGAGTATCTGGTTCAATATATTTAACAGGCAGTTGGTAGTGTAAGAATTGCCATAATTAAGTGGTTACCATTGTTTGAGATCAACTGAGAAGCAATGATATTTGGTCAAGAAGGACATTTTGAAGGTTCCATTTTATGTTGTAAAAATATGTCCCAGAAAAGCTATAGACTTCTCTATTGTTATCGGATTGACAAATAATGGTGTCAGTATGCTGGAGCAGGGAATCATGAACTAGCACTACTCTTCTTATGCTTCCTTTATGTATATAAGCCTTCATGTAATAGATTATATGCCTTTATCTTTCTCCTTAAACCATCTTATTCTTTTCTTGAAGAAAAGTCTCTGATTTTTCTTTTAAGTTCTAATTGTATAAGTGCCCTTTCACTTCCTCTTTCATATAACACTCTTCCACTCTCTATCTTCTAGACAAGTGTGAAATCTACCCTTTTCTACCTCACATTTCTGTCTTTTTATCCTTTCAAACTTTTTGTTTACTTTATGAATCTTTATTTCACCTAACAACCTGGAGAATGAAGAAGCTGTTCTGTAATTCCCTGTAATTCCCTTTACTTTTTCCTCCAGGAGGGAAATTATCCTAGAACATAAGTAACTTTCATTTGACTATGACAGAAACGGAAATGTCCCACAACCTGGGATCAATTTCCATTATCATCCATAAAATTTGGACTTTTCCAGTCTCGTTTATTGAAACTACTGTGGGTCTTTTCGTTTCAATTTTAAACACATGGTTTAAAAAAGTCTTACAACTAATTATCTCTACACTAAACTTCTTTATTTTATTTCAAGAACTCCACAGTCATAGCCACAGCTACCTACCCTTTAGTTTTGCAGCAATCTCATCTTTTGTTCTGAAATTTGGTAGATACCCTAATCTACTGTATCAATTTGCCTAACTCTCTAATTGTTTCATTTTTCTTCTCTTATATAATTTACCCTATATTACCAATAGCTCATTTTATATCCTTCTGGAGTCTTCTTCTTAGCTCTACTCCTTAGAATTCATTAGTTAATCTTTTTTGATCCTTCATAATCTGCTTTTATGTCCTCCAGAATTGTTCATGATCTTATATCTCTGTTAAATCTGGAAGAACAATTTGAGAAGTTTATGGACTTAGAGATTGTTACTAAATTTTATCAAATTTGCCTCAAATCCTTCTGTCTCTTCTTCCACTCTTACATACCCACAGAACTGGAAGTAGGATACTCCTTTAATGTTTTCTAATAAAATAATCTAGTTTATTCTACTCCAGTGTTCTCACTATGTAATTATACGTGCATGCATATAACTGTGCATTTATGGGATTCCAATAGAAAGTTGGAAATCATTTAGGCCTAGGGTTCTTTACATTTTTTATACCATGGAGCACTTTGGCAGTCAAGAGAAGCATCTGGACCCCTTCTCAGATTAAAGTTTTTAAATTTATAAAATAAAATACATATAATAATGAAAGAAATTAGGTTTAAAAAGATTCATTGAAGTATATTTTTAAATATCATAGGGTCTGGGTTATAAACCCTTTACCTAGTTAAACTTTTTAAATTTTACATGTGAAGATTATTATACCCAGAGTGAAATTCACTTGTCTAAAATCATGTCGTTAAAAATAATGGAGACAGAGCCAGTATTCAAGAACCAGGTTGACTTGAAATGAATCCATTTTAGCACACTGCAGTACATGTGCATCATGTATCATGTATCAATGTGTGAGTATACATTAGACATATATGTGCATATGCATGCATATGCATATGTATATATGTAATATATGCACTTGAATATATTTATACATATGCATATAATGGGTGATTTCATTTATATTAGGAAAACATGATGAGCGAACTTCCTTCTCCAGTGCAGTTTCTTTGGAGGGTTAACACAGACACACAACACACATATGTACATATGTTAGTTTGGCATTGTAGCTAGAGGACTGGCCTCTGAATCAGGAAGGTCTGGGTTCAAATTTTCTCTCCCACATGTGCTAGCTGTGGGATCATGGGCAAATCACTTAACCTTTCATTATTCTTGGCAACTATCTCTTTTATATTATAAATTACAGTTAAATTGATGATCTATAGAAGCTAAGTGAGATTCTATATAGAAATTTCCTTCCCCTATACTAATGAAATAATAAGACTGAAAACAAAATCTAAATATTAGTCACACTTCAGATATATTCATTAAATTCTACTTATTCTTTTGAGACAAAATAAACAATTTTAATATTTTATTCTTCTTTAGAGTCAGCTAGAAAGCACAGTGGATGTAGTGTTGGACTTAGAACCTAGAAAACCTAAATACAAGTGCTACCTCTATACATATTGGCGGTGTGACTTTGGGTAAACCCTCTAATCTCTCTCAGCCTCAATTTTCTTATCTGTAAAATGAAGATAATTGAGGTATTTCCCTTGCAGGGTTTTTGTTCATATCAAATGAAATAATATAAGTAATGTAGTATGCAAACTATAAAGCAATTTTAAATGTAAACTATTATTATATTGGAGATAATTTGGGGATAGATAGAATTATTGTCTTTTTTTTCCATTCCTTAAATGCTCAGAAGCAATTCTTCTGAAGGCTTTACATAAATCCAAACCTCCTAGATCACCCAAAGAGACATCTCTTATGAACTTCCTTTGTATATAAAAATAATCACAGTGATCTTATTGTTAAAGACTACACTAAGTGAAACCATTGCTTACCTAAAAATTGTGATTTATTTTTTAAATGAAGAGACTACTGAGTATAAATTTAAAAAACAAAAAAGTATTTACACTGCACTTTTCCATACATTTCCACCCCCTCATTAATACGGATTATCTGCTTCTAACATATGTTTGCAAACTTAATTCCGGAAGGAATGGCTTAATGTGACTGGTCTATTTACTAAAAGAAAGGACTAAATGAAGCTACTTCATGGTCTCCCCAGCCCACTTTTCTGATGATATTATTACATAAAAATTAATATTTTAAGAAAAGAGTACTTTGATAGTCCTATAAGGAAAATATATTTCCATATAAAAAGGAAAATTGCAATCTATTCCAGAGCTTTCTTGGTAATATTGTACTTTCTCAGTCAATATTTGCTAAGATTCCTTTCCTTTATGCATTACCCTTTACCTCCTCCTCAATACCCCCCAAATCTCATCTATTTCATGAACTGCTCCCCTTTGAATCATCTACATCTTTTCAGAAATATGCCCTAAACTTTTAGGACATTAGGACCTGGTTATCTCTTTTACAAATATTGTAAATTTTCATGATGTCCATGACACTTAACAAGTAACAATAAAAATATTATGAAAGAAGGCTAAGATAAAGCCACTTCTTGTTGAGTAGTTAAGTCAGAGTGCAATATTAATTTCCTGTTTAGAGCTGAGCGAACATTCATATTGCATAGCCTCTTTGGCAGATCCAAAAATATTAGTGACATTGACCATGCAAATCACAGATAAGTCATCATCAAATCTCATTTCCTTGTCTAGAAATAATGTTTCTTTTCCTTGATGCAACCCCATCACTCTATTTTGTGTCAGAGAGAGACTATAAAATATACTACTGGTCATTCTTCATAAGGTTAGTATCATGTAGAGGGATAAACTGACTTTTCTGTTAGGAACAAAAGGGAACAAACATTTATTAAGCTCTTACTAAGTGCCAGACACTATGCTAAACACTTCACAAATGTTGTCAAGTTTAATTCTCACAACAACCTTGAGATGGAAGGAATACTGATGAAACCAAATAATTCCAAGTTCTAGCTTGCCACTACTTAATGGCCATAAAGATATACACTTAACCATAAAAGTTAGTCAAGGTAAGATTTTTAAAATAGTCTTTTTCTCTCCTTTCTTTAGGAAACAATGTGAGGAAAGATTTTGATGAATGATAACAAGAAATTTAGTTGAATAGTTTTTTTTCTTTTGGTTTAAGTGACAAGATTTAGTTGGAGATTTATGCCAACCCATTCACTATATAAACGTTAAGTTAGTCCTTCTGTGTGCCAGACAATGATGGTTAGAGGATCATGTATATAGGTCTGGAAAGGTGTTTATATGCCGTCAAGTTGATTTCCCTCATTTTATTGAAGAAGAAACTGAGACCCAGAGAAATGAAGTGGTTCACCCAAAGTCACTCAGGTAGTAATTGGCACAATTGGGAACAGGATTTAGGTCCTATTTGTCAAGCTGCAAAGAAACTCAGAACAACTAGGTGATCAATAAGTAAAGAAAGGCATTTATTCAGGGTTAAGGAATTGTAATTTGGTGCAGGGGCACTCAGAGAGGGGAGTTACAATAGTTATATACACTCAGAAGGGGTGGTTAAGTACATGGATAGAACAGTAGCTAACAAATTATTTTAACTGTGAAGTCAGTTAAAATGCTGACTTTGGGGAGGGGGGAAATCATCTATACAGGAAGGTACCAGTCTCTGGAGGCTGGTTTAATCAAGTTCTGTTAAGTTTGATAACATAGCCTGGACTGGGTCACAGAAGTCACAACAGCCTTGATGCAGTTTTTTTTTTTTTTTTAACATTGTTAGGTCCTCTGTCCTAATAAGGCAGTTCAAAGTCCATAAAAAAGGAGATTTTTCTAAGTCAGTTTCACATTCTCCCGTTTTGGTCAAACTGGTATCCTAAAAATAGATGAAGACCAATCAGGAGACATAAAAGGATCAACCTGCTATTGAACTAATTGAATCAGAAACTCAGATCCCAATGCTAGAAGGGACATGTAGGCAACATTTCATCTCCCAAAAGAGGAACAAGACACATACAAGGAGAGAGAGGAGTCCTTGCAAAGTGGATGGATAACATTCTTCAGGCCAAAAGAACCACCAAGAGTGGGAGCAATCAAACTGAACTTTGCCATGGAAAGAAACCAGGAATGCCAAAAGTCATATCTCTCCACCAAGGGGTTACAGGTCAGAAGCAACAGCCCCAAATGGCCATTTAATCAGTACATTTCACCTTGAATATCAGATGTACTTGGTTGCTGTCTGATCTCTGGAAACACCTTCCCTCAGAACTGTTCTTAAGTAGACTACTCTTTAATAGATTTAGTTCTCTGGTTCCATATCACTTGTACATCCTTGGATGTTTTTGCTAAAATCCCTTACAAAGCAGACTTCAATACAATTTGGTATAACCCCTTAAACAATACTTCTCCAGTAACTAAATCATGAGGTGATAACTGGTTTAAACCTTGTGATTCTGACCATATTAACAATACAGCCACAAGCAAAACATGAAATTAGGAATCTATAGTTCACTTGAAATTGCAGACAATTTCAGTTTTTAAATTCTTCTTGATTTTTTTTCTAAATTCTGTACCCAAAATATTGTGTACAGATAAATTGAAAAATCTTTAAAAATCTGTGAGAATCTGGCTTGAAAATTAGTCCTTCTGATTAAAGATTTAAATTTTTACCAAAGTAGACCTATAATCTAGGGCTAAGAGTATTTTTCTAAATTGCCATTGACTAACTTCCTATGGTGTAAGTCGGCAAACTGTTACTTTGACATAGTTAAAAATTTCAAAAAGAAACTTAGAAATCAAAAGCTAAATAATTTAAAATGCCACCGAAGTTAAAGTTCTTAAAACCTTTTAAGTCATGTGTGTACACACACACATACACACATATGTATGTATATATATGTGTGTGTATGTTCTTTTCTCAAAAATTTCACTCAATCCCTTTGCAATTATTTAGAACTCCAATTAATCCAATTATAATTACATTAAATTGATTATTATGCATCTATTATGAAATATAAAAAGGATATATACATAGAGGGAACATGTATAAAATAAATGATGTCATGTTAAAATATGATTTAAGCATGAGAAGGGATTGTAACAAGAGGTGTGAAAAGAAGGAAGCAGAAAATGGTAAATTACATCACAGGAAGAAGTACAAAATTATAGTAGAGGGAAAGAGGGGAGGGAGATGAGCATTGTTTGCGAGGTACTCTCATCTGATTTGGTTCAAGGAGGGAACAATAAACTTAAGTGTATAAGTCTAACTAGCTCTATAGGCAGTAGAGAGAAAGGGGGAAGAAAGGGTATGGGAAGCTAAAAGGGAGGGAAGAAGTAGTAAGGGTAAAGGGGAGTAAAAGGGAGGGGGGCTAAAAGAAGGAAGGCAAGGCTGCAGGAGATGGTGAAAAGTGAAAACTATTGAGGAGGGGAAGGGAAACGTGAGAGCTAAAAGTACACATGGTGGGAAAGAGGATAGAGGGAAATACACAGATTGTAATCATAACTGTGAATGTGAATGGAATGAACTCTCTCATAAAACATAGATGGACAACAGAATGGATTAAAAGCCATAATCCAACACTATGTTATTTACAATAAACATATTTGAAATGGGGGAATACACACATGGTAAAGGTAAAAGGTTGGAGCAGAATATATTGTTCTTCAGCTGACATAAGAAAAGCAGGAGTAGCAATCCTAATCTTAGACAAAGCAAAAGCAGAAACAGATCTAATCAAAAGAGATAAGGAAGGAAACTGCATCTTGCTAAAAGGCACCATAGACAATGAAGGAATATCATTACTAAACATGTATGCTCCAAGTGGTATAACATCCATATTCTTAGAGGAGAGGTTGGGGGAGTTGAAGGAAGAAATTGACAGCAAAACTATGCTAGTGGGGTACCTCAACTTCCCCCTCTCTGAACTAGATAAATCTAACCTCAAAATAAACAAGAAAGAAGTTAAGGAGGTAAATAAAACTCTGGATAAGGTAGGTATGATAGATCTCTGGAGAAAATTGAATGGGAATAGAAAGGAATATACCTTTTTCTCAGCAGTACATGGTACATATACAAAAATTGACCATGTACTAGGACATAAAAACCTCACAATCCAGTTCAGAAAGGGAGTGATAATCAACGCATCCTTCTCAGATCATAATGCAATAAAAATTATATGTAATAAATGACTATGGAAAGATAAACCAAAAATCAATTGGAAGCTAAATAATCTAATCCTAAAGAAGGAGTGGGTTAAACAACAAATCATAGAAACAATCAACGACTTCATTCAAGAGAATGACAATAATGGGACAACCTACCAAATCTTCTGGGATACTGCAAAAGCAATTCTTAGGAGAAGTTTAATATCTTTGAATGCCTACATAAATAAATAGAGAGAGAGGAGATCAATTACCTGGGCATGCAACTGAAAAAGGTAGAAAAAGGACAAATTGAAAATCCCCAAGTAAATACCAAATTGGAAATACTGAAAACCAAAGGAGAGATTAATAAAATTGAAATTAAGAAAACTATTGAATTAATAAATAAAACCAATAGTTTGTTTTATGAAAAAACTAATAAAATTGATAAACTTTTGGTCAATTTGATTAAAAAAAGAAAGAAGAAAATCAAATTACTAATATCAAAAGTGAAAGGGGTGACCTCACATCCAATGAGAAGGAAATTAAAGCAATGATTAGAAATTACTTTGTCCAACTTTATGCCCACAAATTCGACAATCTAAATGAGATGGATGAGTATTTTAAAAAATACAAATTGCCCAAATTAACAGAAGAGAAAGTTGAATACTTAAACAACCCTATCTCAGAAAAAGAAATTGAACAAACCATCAATGAACTCCCTAGGAAAAAATCTGCAGGTCCAGATGGATTTGCAAGTGAATTCTATCAAACGTTTAAAGAACAATTAATTCCAAAACTATTTAGACTATTTTTGAAATTAGGGAAGGAGTCCTCCCCAATTCTTTTTATGTTACAAATGTGGTTTTGATACCTAAATCAGGAAGAGACAAAACAGAGAAAGAAAATTATAGACCAATTTCTGTAATGAATATAGTTACAAAAATTTTAAATAAGATTTTAGCAAAAAGAATGCAGTATCTTGTCATGAGAATAATACATTATGGTCAGATAGGATTCATACCAGGAATGCAGGAATGGTTCAATATTAGGAAAACTATTAGCATTATTGATCATATCAACAACAAAACTTACAAAAACCACATGATTATCTTAATAGATACAGAAAAAGCTTTTGACAAAATATAACACCCATTCCTATTAAAAATGCTGGAGATCATAGGAATAAAGGGAACTTTACGTAACATAATAAGCAGTATCTATCTAACACATTCAGCAAGCATTATATGCAACAGAGATAAGCTAGATGTATTTCCAATAAGATCAAGGGTGAAACAAGGTTGACTATTATCACCACTGTTATTCAATATGGTACTAGAAATGTTAGCTGTAGCAATTAGACGAGATAAAAAAAATTGGAGGAATAACAATAGGCAAAGAAGAAAATAAGATAGCACTCTTTGTAGATGATATGATGATATACTTAGAGAATCCCAGAAATTCAAGGAAAAAATTACTTCAGATAATAAACAACTTTGGCAAAGTTGCAGGTTACAAAATAAAACTGCAGAAATCCTCTGCATTCCTATATATTAGTAACAAAGTCCAACAGCAAGAGATAGAAAGAGAAATCCCATTTAAAGTTAGGGTAGACACTATAAAATATTTGGGAGTTTACCTGCCAAAACAAACCCAGGGACTACATGAACACAATTACAAGACACTTTTTGCATAAAGTCAGATCTAAGTAAGTGGAAAAACATCAGTTGCTCATGGGTAGGCTGAACCAATATAATAAAAATGACAATTCTACCTAAATTAATTTACTTACTTAGTGCCTTACCAATTAAAGTATCAGATAATTATTTTCTAGATCTAGATAAAATAATATTAAAATTCATCTGGAAGAACAAAAGGTCCAGAATATCAAAGGGACTAATGAAAAGAAATGCTAGGGAAGGTGGTCTAGCACTATCAGATCTCAAATTGTGTTATAAAGCAACAATTATCAAAACCACTTGTTACTGACTAAGAAACAGAAGGGTAGACAAGTGGAATAGGATAGGTACTCAAGACACAGTAGGCAAGAAATATAGCAACCTCCTGTTTGATAAACTCAAGGACCCCAGCTTCTGGGATAAGAACTCACTGTTGGACAAAAATTGCTGGGAAAACTGGAAAATAGTGTGGTAGAAACTAGGCATAGACCCATACCTGACACCTTCCACAAGAATAAAGTGCAAATGGGTACATGATCTAGGTATAAAGATTGATATCATGGACAAACTAGAGGAGCAAGGAATAATGTATCAGATTTATGGAGAAGGGAAGAATTTTTGACTAAAGATGACATAGAAAGCATTATGAAGTGCAAGAGGAATAATTTTGATTACATTAAACTGAAAAGTTTTTGCATAGCCAAACCCATTGCAACCAAAATTCAGAGGGTTATAGTAAATTGGGAAAGAATTTTTACAGCTAATCTTGGGGATAAAGGCCTCATTTCTAGAAAATATAGAGAACTGAGTCAAATGCACAAAATACAAGTCATTCCCCAATTGATAAATGTTCAAAGGATATGAACAGGCAATTAAAGATATCTATAATCATATGAAAAAATGCTCTAAATCACTTGTGATTAGAGAGATGCAAATCAAAATAACTCTGAGGTACCACATCACACCTATGAGACTGGCAAACATGACAGAGCAGGAAAATGATAAATGTTGGAGAGGATGTGGGAGAGTTGGAACACTTATTCATTGTTAGTGGAGCTTTGAGCTCATCCAAACATTCTGGTGAGTGGTTTGGAACTATGCCCAAAGGGCTACAAAAATGTGCATACCCTTTGACCCAGCAGTATTGCTTCTAGGACTGTATCCCCAAGAGATCATAAAAATGGGAAAGGGTCCCGCATGCACAAAAATATTTATAGCAGCACTCTTTGTAAGTTGCCAAAAACTGGAAATCAAGGGGATGCCCATCAATTGGGGAATGGCTGAATAAATTGTGGTATATGAATGTAATGGAATACTGTTGTGCCATAAGAAATGATGAACAAGAAGACTTCAGAGAGGCCTGGAAAGACTTATATGATCTGATGCTGGGCGAAAGGAACAGAACCAGGGGAACTTTGTGCACAGCAACGACCACAGTGTGTGAGAGTTTTTTCTGGTAGACTTAGATCTTCATAGCAATACAAGGACATAAAAAAAAAAAAAATTCCAGTGGTCTTCTAAAGCAAAATGCCTTCCACATTCAGAGAAAAAGCTATGGAATTCAGTCGTAGATTGTAGCAGATCATTGTGTGTGTGTGTGTGTGTGTGTGTGTGTGTGTGTGTGTGTATTTTGTTTTGGTTTTTTATATAATTTCTCCCATTTATTTTAGTTCTTCTACACAGCATGAATAAAGTGAAAATGTATTCAATAGGAATGCATGTGTAGATCCTATATAGAGTTGTATGCCGTCTTGGGGAGGGAGATGGGTAATGGGAGGTAGGCAGGGGGGAAATATTCTAAGTTTTATGGTAGCGATTGCAGAACAGTAAAAATAAAAAAAATAAAAACAAGTGTGATTAGGGGTGGCTAACTGGGTAGGAGAAAGAGAGAAGAATATATTTGAAGATATGGATAAAATAAAAATAAAATATATCTATAAAAATTTAAAAACATAATTAGAAAAGTCTCAAGAGCTAATGAATATGATCTTTCCATGTAGGAATGTAAACAATTCAACTTTAGTAAGGCCTTCATGATTTCTCTTTTCCATTTACCTTTTCATGCTTCTCTTGGTTCTTGTATTTGAAAGTCAAATTTTCTATTCAGCTCTGGTCTTTGCATCAAGAATGTTTGAAAGTCCTCTGTTTCACTGAATGACCATTTTTTCCCCTGAAGTTTTATACATAGTTATATTGGGTAGGTGATTCTTGGTTTTGATCCTAGCTCTTTTGACCTCTGGAATATCATATTCCAAGCTCTTCGATCCCTTAATATAGAAGCTGTAAGATCTTCTGTTATCCTGCTTGTATTTCCACAATACTCGAATTATTTCTTTCTGGCTGCTTGCAATATTTTCTCCTTGACCTGGGAATTCTTGAATTTGTCTATAATATTCCTTGTAGTTTTCCTTTTGGGATCTCTTTCAGGAGGTGATCAGTGGACTCTTTCAATATCTATTTTACCCTCTGGTTCTAGAATATCAAGGCAGTTTTCCTTAATAATTTCATGAAAGGTGATGTCTAGGCTCTTTTTTTGATCATGGCTTTCAGGAAGTCTCATAATTTTTAAATTGTGTCTCCTGGACCTATTTTCCAGCTCAGTTGTTTTTCCAAACAGATATTTCACATTGTCTGCTACTTTCTCATTCCTTTGATCTTATTTTATAATTTCTTGATTTTTCATAAATTCATTAGCTTCCATCAGCTCCATTCTAATCTTTAAGAAATTATCTTCTTCAGTGAGCTTTTGGACCTCCTTTTCCATCTGTCTAATTGTGCTTTTTTGGTCATTTTTCTCCTTATTGGCTCTTTTTTGGATCACTTTTGCCATTGAGCTAGTCTATTTTTTAAAGTGTCATTTCCTTCAGCATTTGGGGGGTCTCCTTTAGCAAGTAGTTGATTCATTTTTCATGATTTTCTTGTATTACTCTCATTTCTCTTCCCATGTTTTGCTCTAGTTGTCTCACTTGATTTTCAGAATCTTTTTTGAGCTTTTCCATGGCCAGAGCCCAGTTAATAGTTTTCTTGAGAGTCTTTGGATGTAGCAGCTTTGACTTTGTTTTCTTTCATTTGTATACCTTGGCTTTCCTTTTCACCAAAGTAAGATTGTATAGTCTGATTCTTTTTCCTGATTTTGCTCTTGAATTTTAAAGTCAAATTTTTATTTGACTCTGTTCCTTTCATTACGAATGCCTGAAAGTCCCTATTTTATTAAATATGCATATTTCCCCTTGATTACACGCAGATTTTCTGGGTAGATTATTTTTGGTTGTGAACTCAGTTATTTTGCCTTCCAGGATATCATATGCTAAGCCCTCCATCTTTAGGTGGTAACTCCTAAGTTTTGTGTGATTCTTCCTGTGGCTACACAGTATTTGAATATTTTTTTCTACGTTCTCTGTAATTTGACTATAACATTTTTTATGAGTTTTCAATTTTATTTTCCATTTCAGATAATGCTTGCTCTTGCTTTTAAATAAACATCACTTATTATTTGAAGAAAGGTTCCATTCATATTCATGCTTTCTAGTGTTTTTTTTTTAAATAGGAATAAATTTTATATTTTCTTGAATGCTTTTTCTATATCTATTCATCGGATCATAGATTTTTCTTTATAGATGTAGTCAATTGTGTTCATGATTTTCATAATATTAAGTAAGCCTTAATTACTGGTATGAATCCCACCTGCTTATAATGTATGATCTTTGTGACATATTGCCATATTCTTCTGGTTAACACTTTATTTAAAATTGTTGCATCAATATTCAATAGGGAAATTGGTCTGTAGTTTTCTTTCTCTGTTTTTGCCCTCCCTGGTTTATGTATTACAACTATATTGTGTGTTAACTGATTCAAACATTGTGGAGAGCAATTTGGAGCTATATCTAGAGGGCTATGAATTTTTACATACCCTTTGATCTAGCAATGCCACTATTAGGTCTGCATCCCAAAGAGATCATAAAAAGGGGAAAGGATCTACATGTACTAGAATATTTGTAGCAACTCTTTAGTGGTGACAAAGAATTAGAAATTGAGGGGATACCCATCATTTAGGGAATGGTTCAACAAATTGCATCATATAAATGTAATGAGATGTTATTGTGCTTTTAGAAATAACGAGCAGGCAGATTTCAGAAAAATACTGAAAAGACTTATATGAACTGATGTTAAGCAAAGTGAGTAGAACTAGGTGAACACTGTAAACACAAAAAACCAATTGTGTGATGATCAACTCTGATAGACCTAGCTTTTCTCAGAACTATAATGATCCAACACAATTCCAAAGACTCATGATGGAAAATACTATTGACATCCAGAGAAAGAACTATGTAGTCTGAATGCAGTTCAAAGAGCAATATTTTCACTTTTTTATTTTTGTTTTACTTTCTTGTGGTTTTTCTAGTTCATTCAGATTTTTCTTTCACAACATGATTAATGTGGAAATATGTCTAACATGATTGCACATATATAACCTATATCAGATTGCTTGCTTCTGGGAAAGAGGGACAGAGAAAAATTTGGAACCCCAAGTTGAAATCTCTATATGTAATAGGAAAAAAATACTACTTACAAAATGAAAAAAAAACATTGTGTCTTAAAAGGAATATGGTAGGACTCCTACTTTATCTATTTTTCCCTTTATTTAAGTGTTTGGTAGAATTAATTTATAATCATGTGAGTGTGTATCTTGATCTTCCCTGTCTCCAGAGTAGCTTTTTATTCTCAGGCTCTTTTTGTTGTTGTTTGCCCATATTTTCACCTTATTTCTTGACACAGAACTTTATGTTACTGCTGGATTTTGTTCCTGTCATGGTTGAGGAGAGAGGGAAGGGACACTACATCATGCTTCAGGTTTTTCATTTTTATTTTCAAAACTTCTTCTGAGGTTTTGGAAGTTTTTGGTACTTCCAAGACAGTGCAGTCCCCTATGATCTCTCTGACTGTTTGTCAGATCTCCTTCCCCTCTACCAATTGAGACTGCCAGGAGCTGCTCCTGCTTCTGTTGCCACCATCCAGTCCCATCCCTGGTGTATCATCTAGGTAGGCTCCAGGATCTCTTTCTGACCTCCCAAGATATCTTCAACTGCAAGAATTTCTCACTCAAATCTTTCATTGACTCTGTCATTCCATAAATTTATTTATTTTAGGAGTATTTTAAAGTTTTTTGGAGTACAATGTTGGGAGAGCTTAACTCTCCTTGATTTCCTTTACCCCAATATATTTGCTTCACTCAGGTCTCTAAGCTGACAAACACACCTTTCATTCTATCAGCTTTCCCAACATACCTCAGCTGCCTCTTCTCTTCACCTCTACCTTTCTTCTCCCATTGGTGAGTTCTCTCTTGAACCTCCATTTTGAAGAAGGGACAATGCCAGACATACTTCCTTATCCAAACTTTGCCATCATGCAATTTAATATCCCCTTTATTTATTTTCTTATTTCTACCTCCCATTACTATGTAAGCTCTTTGAGGGTACAGACTATTTTTTGTTTATACTGATATCTTCAGTGCTTTCCACAGTACTTGGAATATTCTAAGTACTTAATAAATACTGTTATGTTTATTTATTGATCTTGAAGTTCCCAATTTTCTTACAAGGCAAACAATCTCCTTTTGCTAAAAAGAAAAAAAAGAATTGCATTGTAGTTGAACTGTTGGGCACTGGTGATCTTGAAATAATGAGTAGAATGATGCCACCAATATCAGTACATGAAATTTAAACAAAAGTCTAGAATGGCATAGCTCATAAAGGAAATGTGGGGAAAAAACTGCCCATTTTCAGTCTAATGTAGAAGAGGAAATTTTTGCTAATTTTCCTCCACTGCATCCTTGAAATTAGAATACTTAATTAAGAGAGTCCCAGGTAATAATGTCTCCAGGTATGTCTTTGCCTATATGAAGGTCTCCCAAGATATTCCAGAGGAAACCTTCATACAATAATTTGGAATTAGGTAGGGGATATTGTGAATGCTCAATATAATCCACAAAAAGAAGCAAATCCAAGCATGATGTAAAGACCAAACCTCCACTGATAATCCCTCCATTACACATGTGAAACACTTCATAAATTTTTAAAGTGCTATATAAATGTTAGTTATTATTATTGTGTCACCACTTCTTGCAGATAAGTCATCGTAGGTAGTACATTCAAGATTCACGATGCATCCCTCCATTGATTTTTTGGGTCACATTTTATAGGTAACTATAAAGGACTTTATTGATGTAAGTAAGCTATGATAGACTTTAAAATGTTTGTAAATCAAATCTTTCAAAAACAGGAAAATGATGTATAACAACAATATGAAAGCAAAGCAAAACAAATATTTTTTTCTACTATAAATAGGTCCTCTAACATCAATTTTCTTATTTCTCTGGTAATCCATTAGGGACCTGGAAATGTCATGGCACTAAAGTCAATTGTTTTCCAATATTAAGTTTTGATGTATACATCAGGGTTAAGCCACGGGTCAATATTCATCTTGGTATTAGCTAGTATAGTAATCGTAAGGTTCGTATAAATGCTTTAGTTCTTCTGTTATTTACTTTATAAAACTATTTGTCATGGTGGAAAAGAATTCTATTTGAGTTATGGCTTACTCAGGAAGACTCAGAAACTTTATCAGATATTAGTTTTCAATATCATATTTTATAGATTCATAGAAACATAAAATTGTATAAGCAACTTAGAGGTCATATAATCCAACATTCAAATTGATTCATGAATTGTCTTTCCAAGTCTCATGCGAGTGGTTACCCAGCACTAGTTTGAGTATCTCAAAAGAAAGCTAAGGGGGAAAAAAATAAGTATTGATAATATACTCTGTGATAGAGGAACAAGTCTACTAGAAACAATTTTGTTAGTTTGTAATTATTTTAATCAAAGCATAATTATTCTTAGAAAAAGACCCAAACTGAGAGAGAGCTTTAGCCTTTGGAAATGTCTCTAATACAAAACATTTTAGAACTTAAATTTATAGAAAACATGAACAAGGTAGTTTTCAGAATACAGCCAAAACAGTTACACAGTTCATAATAAAGTAATATTTTACTCCATCAATCCAGAACACTAGTAGTTTAATTTTGGAGAACTGTTTCCCTAAAACCACTCTATCTTTTTATAACTACTCTCCTTGCCTGCTTCTCCCTTGTCCTTACACCTTGCCACAGACAAAGGAAATAATCAAGGATCTACATCCTCTTAATATTTTAATGTCTTCAAGACAATTGGAAAGAAGCTACTATTCCTAGATGGATCAATTAAGGACCTTTTGCTATTGTCCTTATCTTGTCACTGTCCTGATTAGTTCAAGGGAAGAGCACCTCCTGTGCTGATCAGAGAAAGGACTCAGGTGTAACTTCAGAATGGATAAAAACTGATAAAGGTTTCATTTTGATATTAAATTAAAGGCTTCAAATTATATAACTTCTAAATTGTTTTTCTCATACAGTATTTCTAAAAGGGAAAATGGGGGGAGGGGTGTTGTGTTTCCACTAAAGGAACCTGTTTCATTTGGGGGCAATCTTAATTAAATATCAAGAAGTTACATTCTTTATATTGTTTCTCAGTTTTCATCATCATGTTCCTAGTTGTGACCTCTGGCACAAAGAAAATCTCAATCCTCTTCTTCAGGATTTGATTTTAGACAAGTGAAGACAGTGATCATATTCTTCCTAAGTCTTTTCCTATCCAGATCATCTCCATTTTTTTCAACCAAGTATTACACAATCCAGTTTTTTTTTAACTCATCCTAAAGAAATAGGACATGAATTTTGGATGTACATTCAGAAGATTCATTGAGTAGTTATGAAGAATTGATTAACCAGTCCTACAAAGAATAACTGTTCTATGAGAATATTTGAAAAACACCTTTTAAGACATTTGAGCATCATTTGCCTATCAAAGAAGACCGAAGAATAAAATTCATACACATACCTGCACAAATATGTGTATGAGTGTCTTCATATGCAGAAGAACAGATGTCTAAAATGCATAAAATTAAAGGTGTTTACAATTTAAAAAAGAAAGTCATTGTAAATGTTATGAACTGAATTTTTTTTCCTCTAACAGTATTCATTAAAATGATTGCTTATTTAAAATTAAACATGTCCATATATTTTTATTTAATTTTAAATACTTGTGATATTTACTTGAGGAAGCCATAAAAATGAAGGATTTTTTCAAAAATGTAAGAAAAGACTTTATATTTCTAATTAAATTAAAATTTCTAATTAAAATTACTAGGTCAATTTTAAATTTGAACAAATTAAACTTGGAATACATCATCTCCTACTCATAATACCTGATTAAAGATATCGTAATGAACTATTACATTTTACTCTTAGAAATAATAATTTTCCATGAATGTTCCTGATAAAATATATACAATATAAATAAAAAAAATTTGCAGAAATGTTCTTTGCTATATCATTAACAAGCCATTGTTTTCATCTGTCTCTTAATGTCCTGAGTTCTATTTAATCTTCAACTTAAATGTCTTTCTTAATCATGACCTTTTTATTTCACTTTTTCCCAAAATGCAATAGATTTTGTATTATTTTGACTACATTTTGTAGGGTGTAATGAACATTTGGAACTAAGGAGATTTAAGTATAAATTCTACCTCAGATAGTTATTAAATGTCTCATCTTGGGCAAGTCACCTAATTCATTCTAGCTTTAGTTTCCTCAACTGTCAGATGAAGAATTGGACTTGATGATCTCTAAGGTTCTTTCCAGCACTTAATCTATTGTCCTTCACTAGTTTCTTCTCTGAAGTATCTAATATTCATGAGGCAAAGGACTGTTGTATTTTTATCTTTGAATCACAGGTACCTATCAAAGCACTTAATGTAAAACTTAAAGCCCTGTATGTATAACTATTCCCAAAGTTTCTTTTCATAGTATTATAGTGTTTTAGACAAGGAACCTTAAAGGTCTCCCAGTCCAGATGAAGGAAGCAAAGTCTATGGAAGTGGAGTGATCTGACCCAGCTCTTAAGGTAGAAAGTGGCAAAGATAGGAATTAAATCCTGGACTCCACTTCTAATTATGTATTTGATGATGAGGAGGAGGATGAGGATGAGGATAAATTGTTAGTATTTATCTAGTGCTACTATGTGCCTGGCACTACACAAAGCAGTTTACAAATATTATTTCATTTGTTTCTCACAACATTCCTGTAAAGTGGTTGATAGTATTGTTATTTTTATTTCACAATTGTTTAAACAAAAACAGAGGTTAAGTAACTTGCTGAATGAAACATAACTGATATGTATCTGAGACTGCACTTGAATTTAGGTCTTCCTCACCCCAGCCTCACTGCACTATTCACTAGATAATATAGTTGTCTAACTTTTATCCTTTGGGACAAAATAATGATATCATGTATGCATTAATTAAATAAGCATTTATTAAGTTCCCACTATGTTCCAGGTACTGTGCTGAGTTCTAGGGATACAAAAAAAGAGGCAAAAACACCCAGTCTCTTTCTTTAAAAAGCTTACAATCTAATGCAAATGACTATACACAAAGAAAACTATATACTGGATAAATAGGAAATAATTAAAACAGGAAAAGCATTGAAACGAGGAGAGGTAAGGAAAGGCTTCCTGAAGAAGTTTTAGTTGGGACTTAAAAGAAGCTAGGAAGGTGAATAGTCAAGCTGGGACAGAAAAAGAGTTCTGGAGATATGGGGGTACAGCAAGAGAAAATGCTTGAAATTGAGAGATGAAATATCTTGTGTGTGGACAGTCATTGAATCAAAGAATATGTGTCTGAGAGTAAAACAACAAGATATATAATAAAAATAATAAGACTAAAAAGGTAAGAAGAAATTAAGAAGGGCTTTGAACAGGAAAAATAATTTTGTATTTGCTCCTGCTAACACAATGTATTTTGCATTTCTATTTACATTGTATTAGTAATGGAGTCACTGAAGTTTATTGAATAGGAGTGACATAATCTGACTTCTATTTTAGAAAAATTGCTTTAGTAGGTGAATGGAGAATAATGTAGAATGGGAAGAGACCTAAGGCAAGAAGACTCTTCAGTAGGCTAGTGTGATGATCAAGATACAAGGTGACATGTCATAGATTTTTTTTTTGTTTTTTTGTTTTTTTTAGTTTTCTAAGAACTTGCAAGATAGGTTTGGGGTAATTAACTCTTAAAAGTAATCAATCAACAATTATTTATTATATGATTACTAGGTATCAAATACTGTTCTTTAATAATAATAATAATAAGCAGCTCTTGCTCTCAAGATGTTCTATAGTGAGAAGAAAATGACATAAAAAACCAAATACCAAATATATGCAAAGTAGATGCCAAGAATTTTATGAAGAGGAAAGTATTTTTTATAAAAGGAGGCACCTGGGGTGAACATTGAAGGAAGCTGGGGGTCAGAGGAGGCAAAGGAGAAGACAAAATCCTAGGATAGTGGATGCCAAAGTGCCAAAGCATAAATTCATGAGATGGAATGCTCAATAGTGGAAATAATAAGTAAGCCAATTTGACTAGAAAGGAAAGAAATCATTGTGTTTGAAGGTAGAATGGAGACAGATTTTGATGTTTAATTTTATTGTGGGGCAACTAGAGTTCATTCCTCCTCCCATGACATTGCTTTTGTTATAAGTGAATCTATTTCTTTTAGAAATTATTGTTTTCATCATTCAGTCCTTTCAGACATATCTGACTTTTCAGGAACCTATTTGGGCTTTTCTTGGCAAAGATACTGGAATGGTTTTCCATTTTCTTTTCTAGCTCTTTTATAGATGAGAGAACAAACAGGATTAAATGATTTGCCCAGGATCACACAGCTAGTGAGTGTATGAGGCCAAATTTGAACTTAGAAAGATGAATTTCCCTCACCCAGCACTCTACCTACTGAAATACCTAGTGGCCTCTGATAATAGTGGTAGAAAATACCTTTTATAATAAGGCTTTGAAATACACACACACACATAAACACACACATACATATATAAGTTATGTAGCATTATAGGATTATAATGCTATATAAATGCCAGTAATTATGAATCATTTATAGGGTTTTGCCTTAACTCTTTAGCCAAAGAGGTTTCACTAAGCCAAATAAGGGAGATTTTTTGTCAAATTTTATGTTTTAATTCACTGAATGACTTGAATGAACTCTGTGTACTCATATTTATTTGCCAGTTCAATAAACTGAACTATCTGAAAAAAAAGATCAGAATGTGTTAATGAGCATGAGTCTTAGTTTTGTCATACAAGAAATACATTCTGATATTTCTACAATATTCTTATGTTGGTCAATGTATCAGTATGTTTTGGGAAATGTTTTGATTAATGATTGCATCAATTAATCAATAATCATTTGTTTGATTTTGGCCAGGTATTGAGCTAAGCATTAGTCATACAAAGGAAGTAAAAATTTGTCTCTAAGACATAGAATCTCACAACAAAATGAGGGAGATGACATGAAAATAAGTAGGTCCACAAAAATAAAAAATACAGAATTGATGGAAACTAATCTCTAAAAAAATGAAAAACAGGAATAGAAAGAATCAGAGAATGCCTCCAGCAAAAGGTTTTGAATCTTGATGGAGGCCAGAAAAATGTAAAATGTGGAATGGAGGAAGGAGAGCATTATAATTTTTGGGGGGAGGGCATCAAGCAGAGTGAAGTACAGATAAAGGAGATGAAATGTTGTTTGGGAGGAACAGTTGGAAAAATCAGTCCAACTGTATTATTGTATCAGCAAGGACCCCGACATACACAGTAGGGCCTGCTGTATAGGTTCTTGGATCTGCTTTTCTAAAAGGAAAGCAATTGGGGGTCAACAATCTACCTTAATCAAGCATATATATCATTCACTTAGTTCAGAGTAAAAAGTCAGCACCCTGAACTTCAGAGAAAATACAGAGAAATAAAATTCAACAGACAGGGCTTCCAACTGTCTGACCATTAGCAATACATACACAGTTACCAGAGAGAGAAACACCAACATCTGCATTTTCAAAGTTGGTAGGTTCCTTAGTGACTTCTCAGAGTCTCATCTGGCACACAATCCTTCTTCCAAAAACTAAATCCCCAAGCAAAACCTCACCTCTGAGTATATGTATACGCTTTTCAGAGCAGGAGGGCAGGACCCTCTGACCCAGTGCCTCAATAGAAATTAACAAAAGGTATTGAGGCCTATTAATGGGCAGGAAAGCTCTTTAACTCTTTTTGCCACATGCAATTAACCTTGCATTAACATTATAATTATAGAGTGAATGGTGGATAAAAAATTCTAGAAAGATTTGGAAAGTATGAAGGGATCGTGTTGGGAAGGGTGTTAGAAATCAATCCTACTCTTTCATATTTGGTTCTGTAGCATGAGAGGGATAAGGGAAGTTATTGAGTAGATGGGTGAAATTATCAAATCTGCTCTTCATGAAAGTCTTTTTGGCAGTTGAATGAAGAATGGATTAAATTGGGAGAGATTTTAGACAAGGAAACTGATTTGCAAGGTTTTGCAATAGGTCAAAAGAGATAATGAAGATCTGTATCAAGGTGGCCATTGTGTGAGTGGGAGGACATATAAGAGATTTTACAAAGATAAAATGAAAATATTTGACAGCAGATTGGATATGTAGGCTAAGTGAGAGTGAGAAATCAAGTTATGGGGGTTGTAACCCAGGTGATTGGAACATGATAGTCTCCTAAGTATTAGGAAAGTTGGAAAGAGGGAAGGTTTGGGGAGAAATAGTGATTTTTCTTTGGATATAAAGAGTTTGAGATGCCTACAAGACATCTAGCTCAGGATGTCCAGGTGATGAGAAGTCAAGAGAGATTAGTGATGGATATGTAGAACTGGGGGCTATTTGCATATTTATCCATAACAACTGAAGATATTACAAAACAAAACAGAGTAAAGAGAGAAGAGAACATGGATAGTTCCTGAACTATTACAATAACCTAGTTATTGGTCTTCTTGCCATAAGTCTCTCCCCATACCAGTTCCTTCTCCATTTAACCTTAGTGATATAGAGGATATAGAGACTTAATAAAACACTGATCTGGCCATGTCACCCTCCTAATCAATAAACTCCAGTGCTCCCTATTATTTCCAAGATCAAATTAAAAATTCTGTTCTAATTACATAGCCCTTTTTAACCTATGCCTCCCCCCCCCCAACTCCTGCCTTCCTATTCTTTATACATCTTACACCTTCTACTATATGCACATTTTAATGGTCACTTTGCTGTTATATGAGTAAGACACACTATATCATGACTGCAGATGTTTTGGGGGGCTGCCATCTGCCATCCCCCTGGCTTTCTTCAAGCCCCAGATAAAATCCTATATTCTGTATCCTGCACCAGGGTATACATTAATGAAATATAAAAAGAAATATCAAATGGACTGAATATATATATACACATATGTATATATATATATATGTATATATATATATATATATATATACACATATACATACCTATTCAGTTAAAGTTAAAATAATCACAAAAGAAGAAAAAGCTAAAATAGTGAGCTAGATAAAATATAAAAGAGAATGACTATGGAATATACAAATTACAAGATTTTTCTTTGTAAAGTTTAACAGAATTGATAAAAAAAACCTTTTTACTTGAGGAAGATGTCTAAAAAAGGAGAGGATGATGGTGATATAAAAATAGTATGTATAAACATTTTTAAAGGACTTATCATTTAACTTGGTGAGTGCTCTCTCCTTGGAAGTCTTCAAGCAGAGGATAGACCATTACTTTTGAAGTATGTTATGATATGGGATCCTATTGTATATATGTTTAATTAGATAGATCCTCTGTATCCATTTTTAAATTTCTAATTTCAATTTATCTTGTATGAATCATAAGCAAATCATATGAAAGGAACATGTCACAGTGAAGCAAATCACTAAATACTGGGAGATCTTTATTTAAGGCTACTACTTACTACTTAGTAGTAGTTATCTGATCCTAGTGTATCATTTGTCCTTTTTGATTTTGTTTTAGCTTGAATAAAATTGGACTAGAACTTCTATTTTGTATCACACAGAGTTCTAATGAAAATTTTTGTAAATCTTACAGTGTTGTGGAAATGTTAGTTATTATTACTTAGAATAAAGAGTTGTGTAACATCTTTAGAAATACATAGGTGTGGGTACATCATTTTTTTTTCTCAAAAGTTTTTAAGATCTCTCCATTAAATATTAAGTAGGCATCAAATGTCTTGGCATTAAATACTCTTTATAGTCTGCTTTGTGACTCCCTTTGTGTTTCACTTCACACTGTTCCCACTTCTTTACACTGTAGTAGTTCTTGCTGAATTCCAAATATATTGGTACTGTCTTTGTACATTTACTCACACTATTCCTCTATGCTTAGGATGTGTTCTCAAATTACAACCCTTGAAGTTACACCAGTCTTTCGAGTTTCAGCTCAAATATCACCTTCTTCATTTAGATTTTCTTAATATTTTAGTAAAAAGTGATCTCTATTTTTATGCAGAGTAAATCTTTAGTAAATATTTGATGATTTTAATTGTATCTCATAGTACTTCATACAGGCACTCACCATATTCTAATAGCTGTTATATGTGTATGTTCAGTTGCATACCATTCTCTTCTAATAATTTCATTCTGTCAATATAATACACTATGGTTATAGAAGGATATGCTGGTTGACTATAAACTCTGGCTAGCCTTCTTAATCTAGAAAAAAAAAATTGGGTAAAGATTTAATGATGGATAGCATGTCTATTATCTGAAGACCAGACTTGCCAGATTTGGAGAGACTCACTGCCATATTGTGTGAAGAATAATGAATTATTTTAATCATTGCAACTCTCAAAGATCTTCATTTAAGTTCTACAAGTTGATTGTGCTGGGACCTCAAACTGATTTTCAAAGGATAGGTTTATATATAAAAAATCAGAAAACACTACCAATCAGGACTTTATTAATCATTTTGTAAATTCTCTAGACTTAAGAAAATGATAGGGAAATGTTAATAACATGAATTAATGTTTAAAAAGGTTTCATTTCTCTCTCTCTATGTACATATGAGACATATGTACATATATGTATACATACATATATTACATAAAGGCAATTATTAAATATTTATCAGTATACCCCTACCTAGAAGGAATAAAATTTGTCATTGTTAGAGGGAATACCCCCCTCTTATTAAGAATGTATATCTCTTCTCTTCCTTAGCAGATTGTAAAGGAATTTAGGGTAGGGAATGTGTTGTATTTATGTTTGCGTTATTCCTAACATTAATACATATTTGCAGAATTACTAATTTTAGTGACTATCCGAATCTTACTGTTCTGCTTCTTTCTGTAATCATTTTTAAACACTTAATTTGTAATCTTAAGAATATGAAGAAAAGAGGAAAAAGCAACCCCTAGCCTCAAAAAGCTTAAATTTTAGTAGAAAAGATAAAATATATAAAGACATTAACAAATAGAAAATAAACGCAAAATATTCATTGTAATTCCTAGGAGGCAGTGGAGAGACCTCAAGGAACCTGTATTTCTCATTGTTTAAGGTATCAGTGGATAAATATGTCATATAATAACTAATCCAAATAGATGACTTTCCAGCCGCCTCTCAGCATGCAGGGCCCGCACCCCAGTTGCCCTCCCTCTGGCCCTGTCTGTAGAGCCCTAGGCTGGCAGAGCCATCTCGGGTGGGGACGGGGGGGCGGGTGGCCGAGAGGGCCATATCCGGAGCAGCCTGAGCCTGGGAGATGAGGGCCCTGAGTCCTCCGAGCCAGCCACGCTAAGAGCCCCCGAGGCATCCGGAGCATCCATGCAGTTCAAGAGCCAATTCCAGTGGTTCATGAACCATCAAGCCCCAGGCAACAGTTGATATAAACTGACTTGCTATGAACATGCAGCTAGCTGTTACACACATGCACTCCTCATTGTTCCTGCTAGTGTGGGCAGTGCCCTCCTCCATCGACCATAAGATAACTGTTGGGAAAAGATCACAGCATGGATTTATGGAATGGGCCTATGTGTCATCTTCATCATTTCCACAGTGTTTCACATTGTTTCATGGAAAAAAAGTCACTTAAGGACAATGGAGCATTATTTTCATATGTGCTATAGAATGGTGATCAATTTCTTCATTGCAGCCTCCTATGCCCCATGGTTAAATCTCTGTGAACTTGGACCCCTGGCATCTCATAAGCGTTAGTCTATCTGGCTCATGGCAGCTGGAGGAACCATCTATGTATTTCTCTACCATGAAAAGTATAAAGTGGTCGAGCTCTTTTTCTATCTGACAATGGGATTTTCTCTGCCTTGGTAGTAACATCAATGAATAACACTGATGGGCTGCAAGAACTTGCCTGTGGAGGTTTAATTTATTGCTTGGGAGTCGTGTTCTTCAAAATTGATGGCATCATTCCATTCGCCCATGCCATCTGTCACCTTTTTGTGGCCACAGCGGTGGCAGTACATTATTATACCATTTGGAAATACCTTTACCGAAGTCCTACAGACTTTAACCAACACTTATGATCCAAGCTGTGCTAAGTCTCCAAGCCAGTATTATCTCAGTTGTGGAATTAAGGGTAGAAGAGTAGACAACTGCACAGGAAAAAAAACTGCACTGATTTTGCTAGATTTAAAAAAAAATACAATTACTGTGAACTGAAATTATGATCTATGTTGGGTGGGTTCCTCCCCTCAGCAAATAAGATATTGTATTAACTGTCTATTCCATTCCACCCTCATGAAATACTCTGTATAGAATGGCCAATGAATATTTGCAAATGAGATTTTTGTATTTTAATCTTACAATTTCACTGCATGGATTTTTAAAATTAGTAACTCAAAATGTAATAAGTCAATGCTTAAGTGCAATAACAAATTATTTTTCTTTTTAAAAATAATTTCTACCATTTTATCCATTAGCTTTGTGAAGAATCATGGACAGAACTCAGACTACTTTTTTTGGCCATGTTTCAATGTGACATAATGTGCTTATTTTTAAATGGAATCCATAGATTTTTGTAAATTTTTTAAAGAATTTCATTGAGAAGACATCTATGTAGTTAATTCATTCATCTGGGTTGCAAATCTCTGCATCCAGCAGTCAACATTCCACACACTGATAAACATTATACCTCTTCCAGCGGTTTTATTATGTCTAGTAATTGCCAATTTTTTAAAACTACAGATTCAAAACTTGCTTGCCAACCTGTATCTAAAAATTTATTGCTGCCTCAGACACTTGATGTAATGTAGTCTACTAGTAATGGAAAAATTCTTTTGACCTCATTAGCTTTTATGGAGATCCAACTCTCCCTCTGCCTTTGCCACCATTACTTCAGGGATCCTTTGGATGATGATGGATATGGGGATACCTTTGTATCAGGTCAGTATTCATGGGGTTGGGGCTAACCATTGGTTAAAAATCCTTGAAGATTATGATGAGTTAAATTGAATGCTCATTGACTATTTGGTGTCCACTGGTTAAGTTGATGTATCGTAACTTCAGTATTGACTATTTTCACATGTGAAATTTGCTTTAAATTCTGTGGTTGGATGCATTGATTCATTTATATTCCTATCTTTCAACACACTTTTCCTTTTATTCCTATAAAATTTTCAAATATTACAGGATTGAAAGTTGTAAATCTAGAATTCACAGTTGCAGTCTTGGCCCAGTGTCATGGCAGTAGTGTGTTTAGCATGCTATTGTATCGTCTTGACCTTCTGTCAATGTCTTATGTTAAGATTGACACTGTCACTTCATTCACTTGGTCTTTCATGTTGATATTTTTAATAATGAAACAACCTCTTGCCTTCAGCTTTGATTCCAGGTATTGCCTGTTTTCCACTAATGGACCTGATCTGTGAGAATTACCTAAAATTGATAATCTATTTTAGACTCACTAATGTGGTAAATTTTAATTTTCTTTCTGGGTGTGGGCTTTAAAGGAGATAAATTTTGTTGTTGTTTTATTATGTTAAGAACTCTGCACATTCGTGTAAATTATGTGGGAATGAATGAGCAGAAGACCTCTATAGTATTAAGTGGTAAACACAAAACTTCATAGACTAAAGGTCCCAGTTACAGCAACCACAGACAACTCTTTTGTATGCATGATTCTCACACGGCTGGATGCCTAATATCTTCCTGTGTACTTTTGTTTTAATATATTACTGTTTTTTGGGGTTCCTTTACTCTGTTCAAAAGTAGCACTGTCAAAACCACTAAAACTTATGTAAAATCCTGCTGTAGTCTTGAATAAAACTGTAATTTGGACTTGTAAAAAATAAATAAATGAATAGATGACTTTGTTTTAGATAATTAATAATTCTGAAATGCTAAATTTGTGATATATATGTTTATTTTTTTCTCCTTAAATTAGGAGAATTATGAAAAAGTGGAATCCCAATCACTGTCAACCGAGAGCTAAAGGGCTTTTGTATAAGAGTATATATTAAGAAGTATTCAAATGCTCAGTCATTTCCTCTGCAAGTCTTTGAAAAAGATTAAATTTGTTTCCTTCAAACTATCCTATAATTATTTTCCCCTCAGACAAGCTGAGCCCAAATCATTTGACCAGCAGCCTGATATGCTCGCACATCTAGCTTTATCTCTTCTTGTTCTGTGATCCTATCCTGTCAGTGCTGGAAGAGAACAACACCAAACAAAGGTTTAGGAAAATTGTCAAATGACATGGGCAGTTTTGACATTGTTTCCAGATTGTTCAGTATTTTCTTCGAATATAATCCACCAAAAATAATAATTATACATATATGTGTAGATTTTATATATATATACATGTACACATATATACACATATACATACACACATACATACATATACATATATATGTATATTAGTACATGAATTAAAAGACTCCTTTGATATTTGGTGTGCTTTCTCACAGATGTTAAGGGTTTTGAAAGAACAGTATTGGACACATTAGCATTTATATAGAATTTTGTATTCTCAAAATATTTCAGTCAATTATGATATAATGCACAGAAAATTCCCATTATTGTAAGTAAACATGGATTGAACTGTTTGTTGTCTTTGTTGTTATTTTCCAGAAATGCCTTACCTAATGGCTTAGTCTGTTGAATGAAAGAATACAAGAGCCAGATTCCCCACAGTGGCTTGAATAATAATCACTGACTGCTGTAAAGAGCCTTAGAGATCATCTAGTTAAATCATATAATTTTAGCCTGGTAGAATTTGTGCGTGTTTATGTGTCTCATCAACTCTATGAATGTGGTTACAACTGGATTATTACTAGGCAATTGGGATGGTATTACTCATCCTTTGGCAAACTAAAAACTTTATTAAGATGAAGTCCTCAGCATTTTGTGGCAAGTCATTATGTAATGAGAGCCTTAGTTCTGACTTCTATATAAATGTACAGTTTGCCCCATCTGTTCCCACTTCCCCATTTAAAGATGAGCAGAATGAGATTCAGATGAAGTGACTTGCCCCATGGTTACACACCTAGAAATCAATCAGTTAGCCAATATGTATTCCTTTACTATTTACCCTATGACAACTACTATATAATAACATACATGCTGAGAATATAAAGCAAATAATTCTTGCCCTCCAGGAGCTTGTAACATACTGAAGAAAAGAAGGATAAGGAATAAGCATTTAAATAACATGTACTATTTGCCAGTCACTGTGCTAAATGATTTTACAAATATTATGCTGTTTGATCTTTACAACAACCTTGTGAGGTAGATACTATTATTAACTCCACTTTACAGTTGAGGAAAATGAGTTAAATGAAAGTTAAGTGACTTGCTCAGGGTCACATAGTATGTGTCAAGATAAATTTTAACTCATATCTTCCTAACTCCAGGCTCAGTGCTCTTCTACTGCGCCACTAGCTGCCTAATGTGGAATGTAGAAAACAACACATATGTATACAACACTATATATGGCAGTTTGGGGATGGGAGTGGGGCGTCTCTGGAAAACATCTCATATGGGAGATACTTTTGAGCTGTGTTTGGAAGCATTTTGAGAATTCTAAGAAATAGAGGTCAGAAAAGAACAGATTGCTGGAATGTGTAAAAGTTTGTGTAAAGGCAAAGAGATGGGAAATGGAATTTCATATAAAATGGATCAAACATAGGCTTGTTTATGTTGGAGAAGGTATAAAGGAAGCATCTGAAATTGGTCAAAACCTCAAGCTCTCATGCATTAATGATTCCAACTCACTCTCAGTCTCTAACTCTGCCTTCTATCCTGTTTTTTTTCTCTTCCCAACCCCAGTCACTAATACAAAGACACAAACATATAGCACTAGTTAGTAGGACTTCAAGAGACTTCAGATTCCTACAAAATTACCAAAAGTTTATTGCGCAGAGTAAGGAAATGAAAATTAGGTAGATGTTTTGTCTGTCATTGTTCTCCTCCTTTAGCTCCTGTGAGTGTTGTGGAGGGTCTGCTCTTTTCGTAGCCATATTTCATGGACTCTTAGAAGCTTCTTTCCTGTTACCTTGGGTAAAAGTTTCTGGGATCTGACATGAAGTGGAAGAAAAGTTCAAGGAGGGAGGTCTGCTCTGCTTTAGTTTAGATGACCACCTATTAAATGGAAAAGTCTCTACTTAAGGGGTGAAACAAGTAACTTCAGTTGAGCTAGCCTTGAGAGGCCCCTAAAAATATATTTGCTGTATTCATAGGATAATTCTACTGGGAATAAAGAGTAGCAGAGAGGGAAGAAAATGGAAGGTAGTTAAAAAAAAAACTATTAAAAATGATCTTTATGGAGGTTTTGGAAATACCTTGCCTAAAGGGATGAAGAAAAGAGATGGAAAGTAATGAGAATTCAGCTAAGTATATCTCATCTGCATTGGTTCTGCTAAATTATTGTTTGTGTTAGACTTTTGAAAAGAAACTGCTAATTTGTTACGTAAAGGCAGTTGAGCAATCAAGCTTCACCTTCTAAGAAAATACAGGAAGAGTGCTATAAACAAACAAACAAAAATCTCACAGGAAAGTATAGCTTGATTTACAGGTGTGACCAACAGGCAATTTTACATGATAAACTACCTCAATAGCCACTAAGAATGACATGATTGAAAATTGAAGATCATTCTTCCCACAGGAATAGAGGAGGAAAAATTTTCAATGGTCTCTGTGGAAAACACAATTGTTTATCTGACAGCGCCAAGTAACTGCTTTGTTGTTGTTATTCATTCATTCAATTATTTCTGACACTTTGTGAACCCAAGGACCATAGCATACCAGGCCCTTCTATCTCCTGAAGTCTACTCACCTTTTGTCATCAATTTTCCCCAGCGTCAGAGTCTTCTCATTATGTAACCAATGTTTCAATAAGCTTCAGTATTTGTCCTTCTGGGTAACTTGAATTAATTTTTTTAAGTATTGACTCATTTGGTCCTATTGTTGTCCAAGGGACTTTCAAAAGTCTTCTGCAGCATCACTATTTGAAAATGTCAATTCTGCAGTTTTCAGCTTTCCTTACAATCCACCTTTCATAACCATGCATTATTATTGGAAAAAACCATAGCCTTCTTTATCTATGTAGACCTTTGTCAGCAGGGTGATGTCTGATTTTTAGTATGCTATCCAGATTTGTCACAGCTTTCCTTTGAAGGAACAAGCGCCTTTTATTTTCATGGCTTCAGTCACCATCTGTAGTGATCTTTGAATCCAACAATATAAAATCTAACACTACTTCCATTTCATCTCTTTCTATTTGCCAGGAAGTAATGGGACCAGTTGCCGTGATCATTTCTGTTATCTTAAGCATTAGGTCAGATTATGTACTTCCCTCTTTAAACTTCATCAACAGGCTTCTTAATTATTCTTTGCTTGCTGCCATAAGAGTGGTATTGTCTCTTTATCTGAGAATGTTGATATTTCTCCCAACAACCTTAGATGCAGCTTTTGATTCATCTGGTGTGGAATTTCACATAATTTATTCTGCATATGAGTTAAATTAATAAAGTAACAATATACAGCCTTGTCATAATTCTTTCTCAATCTTAAAGCAATCGTTTTGTTTGGTTCTAACTGTTGCTTCTTGACACATATACAGCTTTATCAGGAGACAAGTAAGCTGAACTGGTATTCCCATCTCTTTGAGGACTTCTCACATTTTATTGTGATTCACACAGTGAAAGACATTAATGTACTTAATGAAGCAGAAAAAGATTTTTTTCTGGAACTCCCTTGGTTTTTCCGCAATCCAGTAAACGTTGGCAATTTGGTCTCTAGTTTCTCTGCCTCTTCAAAAACCAGAATGCACTTCTGATACTTCTCAGTTTACATTTCACTGAAGCCTATCTTACAGAATATTAAGTATAACCATGTTTGAGTGTGAAATGAGCACAATTATTTGGTAATTTGAACATTCTTTGGCATTGACCTTCTTTAGTACTGGGATTTAAAATGATCTTTTCCAATCCAATGACAACAGTGGAATTTTCCAAATTTGTTGGCATATTGAGTTCAGGACAACAGCATAATCTTTTAGGATTTTAAATAGATAAGCTGGAATTTTGTCACTTCCTTTAGGCTATATGCTTCCTAAGGCCCACCTGATTTCATTCTCCAGGACGTCTGACTCTAGATCTAGTAACCACACCCTCATGGTTATTGAGGATGTTAATATCTTTCTTGTATAATTCTTCTGTGTTCTTTCTACCTGTTCTTGATCCATACTACTTCTTTTAAGTACCTTTCATATTTGTCTTTTATCATATCCATTTTTGCATGAAATATTCCCTTGATATCTCTAATTTTTTGAAGAAATCTCTTGTCTTTCACATTTTATTGTTTTCTTTATTTCTTTGCATTGCTCATTTAAGAATGTTCCTAGCAGAACTAACTGTGAAAATAACAGGATGAAAAAGTCTGAAGCTTGAGACAGTGATATCCCCATGCCTAACTCTAATATATAGTCCAAAATTAAAAAAAAATAAACTGGACAAACAACAACAACAACAAAAAGAATATGACCATAAAAATACTACTATGATGAGAGGGAAGTTCAAGACAATAACAGAACAAGTCAACTATGTCAAAACACCCACAAGGACCCCGACACACATAGGGGGACCTGCTATCACAGGTTCTTACATTTGCATTTCTAAAAGGAAAAGCAACTTTTGGGTAGTCAACAATCACTTTAATCAGGCACATATACCATTCACTTAGTTCAGGGGGAAAAGGCAGCGCCCTGAACTTCAGAGAAAATACAGAGAAATCAAAATCAACAGACATGTTTCCATCTCTCTGATGACATAAACATTGGCTGTTGTCTTTTGTTCTTGAAGAGGACCAAAATGACATCACCATGATAAAGTGAAGTTTTAATGTGTATGACTGTGACCGATCAGACCAATATGAGCTCAGAATGCTTTACCACAATTTGGGCACAGATAGTCCACGTGAACATTTCTGGTGGTTACTCCAAATTTTCATATCCTTTGTGCTGTTCCAATTCTGCTTTGCTCATAGAACTCAGCACCTTTTCTGATGTGGGCACACCATGCTGAGTGGTCCTGTGCCAATGTTTCCCATGTCACATAATCAAATCCAAGGTTCTTGAGAGAGACCTTGAGAGTGTCCTTGTATTGCTTCTTCTGACCACCCTGTGATAACCTGCCCCATGCAAGTTCTCCATAAAATAGTCTTTTTTGGCAAGCATACATTTTGCATTAGAACAATGTGGCTAGCCCATTGGAGTTGCACTCTCTCATGCATAGTTTGGATGTTTGAAAGTTTAGTTCAAGCAACGACCTGGATGTCTGGTACCTTATTCTGCCAGGTGATCTTCAGAATCGTCCTAAGACAGTTCAACGGAAATGATTCAGTTTCTTGGAGTGGTGCTGGTAGGCTGTCCGTGTCTCACAGGCATACAACAATGAGGTCAGCATTACATACATCATAGATCAACAGACTGATCCAACTGCCTGACCATTATATACAGACATAGTTACCAGAGAGGGAAGCACCAATATCTGGGTTTTCAAAGTTGGGGGGCTCTTTAGTGTCTGCCCAGAGTCTCATTTGGCCAAACAAACTCTTCTAATCAGTAAATCCCAAAGTAAAACCTTACCCTCAGGGTATATACATTTTTTAGAGCCAGAGGACATCACAACCCTTGAGAACCAGTGACTCATTAAAAACTTAACAACAATGTGGGCCTTCCTTCAAATCTTTCCTAATCAAACTCCCCTTAGTGGGCAGACTCCTTAATGGATGGAGAAGATCTTATTTAATCACATTATTCAATCAGAGGTGTTTGATTAAGCTAAAACAAAAAAAAAAAATGCACTATCAATAGACCTCAACAAAAAGTGCAGATTGGACATAAACTCAACATGATTTCCTGGAAGAGATAAAGAAAAAAGACTTTCACAAGAGCAAAGAAGGATTTAACAATCAAGGTTAATACAGGAAAAATTTGGAAAAAATGAGAGCAATGCAAGGAAATTATGAAAAGTAATTAACAGCTTGATAAAAGAGGCACAAAAGTACTTAAGAAACTAACTCCTTAAAAAGCCACTTTTGGCCAAATGGAGAAAGAAATACAAAAACCCTCACTGAAGAGAATCCTTAAAAATTAGAATTAGTCAACTGGAAGCTATTTACTCTACAAAAAATTCCAGAATTCTCAACTCAACTAGAAAATACCACAAATTCAAGAATGAAATAATTCAAATACCATGAAGTCACAGTCATAATCACATAAGATTTAGCAGCTACTATGATAAAGGAGCAGAAGCCTTGGAAGAGGATATTTTCAACAGCAAAGGAACTAGGATTATAACCAAAATATCCCGCTGAGCAAAACTGAGTGTAAGCCAATAGAGTAATAAATAGGTATTTGATGAAATAGAAAACTTTCAGGTGTCCTGATGAAAAGACTAGACAGAGATGAATAGAAAACATTATGTTAAAAGGCAAGATTCAAGAGAGGCAAAAGAAACAGATGAGGAATCATGAAAAAACTTCATGATAGGAGTTAAACTGTTCATATTCCCAAATGGGAAATTTAGATCATGGGAATGGGTATGAGTCTATTGTGTTGGCATGATGTTAAAAAATAAAGCAAGGCTGAGAAAGAGGGAAGCACCAGGAGGAGAGGAAGAATGTGAAAAATTATATCAATTAAAGGAGATATAGAGGGGAACTTTTTTATATTGGAGGGGAAAATGGAAAGCATAGCTGGCAAGTATTGGACCTCATTGCCATATGAATGGGTTTAAAAAGGGAAAAATGGCTAGATAGTATATAGATAGATAGATAGATAGATAGATAGATAGATAGATAGATAGATAGATAGATAATGGATATGGATATGGATATAGATATGGATATGGACACAGAAACTCAACTGGAAATAGAAATATATCTTACATAACAGAGAAGTAGGAGGAGAAGGAGCTAAGAAAGAGCATAGTATTGATTAGATGGAGGGCAGATTAATGGAAGTAGAGGTCAGAAGCAAAGCAGACTTTTGAGTAGGGAGAAGATAAAAAAGACAATCATAAAAGGAGAAGATAGGTTGGAGGGAAATGCAAATTTATCACTCACCACTGTGATGTGAATGGGATAAACAGAAAAAAAATTAAGAAAAGCATAAACCAAAATGGGTTAGAAATGAGAATCCAATAATAAATTGGAAACACATTGAAACAGAAAGACATACAAAGTCAAAATAGGGGCTAGAGCAAAATCTATTGTGTTTCAGCTCAAGTACATAAAAGGGCAGAGGTAGGTATCATGATCTCAGACAAAGCTAAAGAAAAAATACACCTAACTAAAAGTGCTATTCAAGGAAACTATCTATTACTAAAAAATATCATAGACAATTAAATTACATCAGTATAAAAATATACACACCAAAAGGTATAACTTCCAAATTCTTAAAGGAAAAGTTAAACGAATTCTAGAAGTAAATAGTTAAACTGTACTGGGCCAGGGAACCTCAATTTGTCCCTCTTCTACCTACACAAATTTAACCAAAAATAAATAAGAAAAACATTAAGGAGATGAATACAATGTTGGAAAAGTTAAATAAGAGAGACCTCTGGGGAAAATAAAAAGATAATTGAAAGGAACAGTATGTCTTTTTCTGGAGTTCACATGGTACCTTCATAAAAATTGACCATGAACATAAACATCTCAGAAAAATGCTGAAAAGCAGAAATATTAAATGGACCCCTTTCAGACAATAATTCAATGTAATTACATTCATTAAAGGACCCTTCATGCATGGATTAAAGTAATTGGAAATTGTATTATCTAATCCTCAAGAATAAAAGTCAAAGGAAAAATCATAGAAAAAATCGATAATTTCATTAAAGATAGTGACAACAATAATACAATATATAAGAATTTATGGAATACAGTCAAAGAAGTACTTAGTGGATAATGTGCATTTCTAAATTCATGTGTCAATAAATGAGGCAAAGGACATAATAAGGAGTCAAATATGCAGCTAAAAATATTTCAAAAAAGAACAAATTAAAAATTCTCAAATAAACACCAAAATAGATCTCCTGAAAAATCAGATGTTAATGAAATAAACATTGAACTATTAAATAAAATTGAGCCAGTTTTATGAAAATAAGAATAATATAAGTGAATAATTAATGGTTTTTATAAAAATAAAGAAGAAATCCATATTATCATTTTGGAAAGATTGAATGTATCAAAATGGACATGAAATTAAAATCATTTCCAAGAGTTATTTTTTCAAATAACATATCAAAAACTCTATCATCTGAATGAAATGGATGAATATTTACAAAACTATAAGCTACCTAGATTAACAAAAGAGGAAATAAAATACTTAATCATATGATACAAAAAGAAAGTGAACAAACTATAAGTAACCTCTTTAAGGAAAAAAAGAAAGCATGAGTAGAATGGATTTAAAAGATGATTCTACCATTCATCTGAAGAACAAATTAAATTCAGTACTAAAATTTAAACTATTTGGAAAAATAGGTAAATAAGGCATGCCATCAAATTCCTTTTGTCAATCAAGTTGAGTTTTTCTTCTGTTTTTCCAACTACATGTAAAGTATTTTGATTTTTAAAAAAGATTTGAATTTAAAATACTGTCCTTCCTTCCCTTACCTCCCTCCACATAGAAAAGGCAAGCATTTTGATTTGTATTATACATGTGCAGTCATCAAAAACATATTTCCATATCAACCATGTTGTAAAAAACAGACCAAAAAATCAACAATCCAAAAACAAAACAAACCAAACAAACTAAGAAAAATGAAGTTTTTTAAAAGTATGCTTTGATCTGCATTCAGATTTCAGAAGTTCTTTCTCTGGAGGTGGTAGCATTTTTTCTCAGAATTCCTTAAGCATTGTCTTAGATCATTGTATTGTTGAAAATAGCTAAATAATTCACAATCTATCATACTACAATGTTAGTTTTATTGTTTTTACTCTTTTGGTTCAGCTCACTTCAGTTTGCATTAGTTCATGTAAGTCTGTCTAGATTTTTCTGAAAGCATCCTACTCATCATTTTGTATAGCACAATAATATTCCATCCCCCTCATATTCCACTTGTTCAAACATTCTGTAATTAATGGATATGCCCTCAGATTCTAATTATTTGCCACAACAAAAAGATGTGTTATCAGTATTTTAGTATATATATACATATACACACACACACACACACACACACACACATATATATATATATATATATATATATATATATATATATATATATATATATATATATATATATATATATACACATATATATATAAGTCCTTTTCCATTTTCTTCAGGATACAGATCTAGTACTGGTATTGCTGCATCAAAGGGTATTCAGTTTTATGTTCCTTTTGGCATAGTTCCAAATTGCTCTCCAGAATGATCAGATCAGTTCATAATTTCACCAGCAGTACATTAATGTTTCAATTCTCCCACATCCTGTCTATGATTTTTCATGTCCCTTTTCTGTCATATTAGCCAGTCTGATATGTGGTCTGATATCACTTATCAGTCTGATAAGTGCTATCTGAATTGTTTTAATTTGTATTTCTCTAATTAATAGTGCTTTAGAGCATATTTCTTCATAGAAGTATAGATACTTTGATTTCTTTATCTGAAAACTGCCTGTTCATATCGTTTGACCATTTATCAGCTGAAAAATGATGAGTATTCTTAAAATTTTGACTCAATTCTCTACATATTTGAAAAATGAGACCTTCATCAAACAGTGTAAATTTTTTCACATATATGATTAGGGTTTATTTCCCTCCATCCTATTTTCCTTGTTTATTATTTTCTTTCTCATCTTTCACCCTATCCCATCTCAAAAGTGTTTTGCTTCTGACTACCAACTCTTTAATCTTCCCACCCCTCTATTACCTGTCCTTTCTATTACTCTTCTGTAGGTAAGATAGATTTCTATATCAACCTGAATGTGTATGCTATTCCCTCTTTGAACCAATTCAGACACAAATAAGGTTCAAGTGTTGTCCATCCCCCCAATATTCCACTCCAATGTAAAAGGTCTTCTGTGCTGCTGAGCAAATTTATCACATTTTTCTTCTCCCTTCTCCTTTCTCCCTGTACCTCCCTCTTTCTCATCCTTTAATTTTATTTTTTTAAATTCCATTCCATCATAACCGTCCCTCTTTCTTATCCCTTAATTTTATTACTTCAGAACTCTTCCCCTCATATTCAGTTCACACCCATGGCCTTTCCTAGGTATTCTCATTCTAACTAATCTAATAATGAGGTATGCTCACTCTAACTACCCGAATAATGATAAAGTTCTTCAAAGTTACAAGTATCAGCTTCCCTTATAAGAATGTAAATAGTTTAATCTTATTGAATCTCCTATGATTTCTCTTTCTTGTTGTCCTCTTTATACTACTCTTGAGTCTTGCGTTTGAAAATCAAACATTCTATTTAACAGGAGTACTTGCAAGTTCTCTATTTTGTTAAATATCCATATTTTCTCCTGAAGAATTGTACTGGGTTTTATGGGATATGTTATTCTTATTTTTAATCCTAACTTCTTTGCCATCCAGAATATCACATTTCAAGACTTCCAGTCCTTTAATGTGGAATCTGCTAAAATCTTGTGCAGTCTTGATTATGGCTCCACAATATTTGCTTTTCTTTCCTGCTTGCAACATTTTCTTCTTGACCTGGAATCTCTGAAATTTTAATTAATAATACTTTGGGGAATATTAATTTTAGAATCTTTTTCAGGAGGTGGTCAGGAGATTCTTTTCATTTCTATTTAACTTCTGGTTTCAGGACATAAGGGCAGTTTTTCTTGACAATTTCTTGAAATCTTGATGTCTAGTCTCTTTTTTTTGATCAATAATTCTTAAATTATCTCTCCTTGAACTATTTTCTAGGTCAACTGCTTTTTCAATGAGATATTTCACATTTTATTCTATTTTTTATTCTTTTGATTTTGTTTTATTGTTTTTTTAATATCTTATGAAGTCATTAACTTCTACTAGTTCATTTCTAATTTTTAAGGAATTATTTTCTTTATTAAACTTTTGCATTTCCTTTTCCATTTGACCATT
This sequence comes from Notamacropus eugenii, assembly GCF_028372415.1. Classification (NCBI taxonomy): domain Eukaryota; kingdom Metazoa; phylum Chordata; class Mammalia; order Diprotodontia; family Macropodidae; genus Notamacropus; species Notamacropus eugenii. The sequence continues at coordinate 568,384,993 of NC_092872.1, forward strand.
TCTATTTTTAAAGGTGTTCTTCTCTTCAGTAGACTTATAGGCTTTTCTATAGCTTGGCCTATTTATAGAGTGTTTTTTTCTCCAGCATATTGATTCAGCCTCTTTTACCAAGACATTAACTCACTTAAAAAAAAAATTGTATCACTCTCATTTCTTTCCTCATTCACATCCCTCCTCTACCTAACTTAATTGCGTTTTTAAAAATCCTTTCTGTGCTCTTCTAAGAATCCTTTTTGAGACTGATATCAATTTACATTTACTTTGAGACTTTACATGTAGCTGTTTTGACATTGTTGTGTTCTTAGTTTGTATTCTTGTCTTCTCTGTCACCATAGTAACTTTATATGGTCAGGTAGTTCTTGTTGTTGTGAGCTCATTTTTCCAATGTATTTTTGACTTTTAACTTGATGTTAAAGTTGGACTCTGTTCCTGGGTTGGAAGAAATACTGTCCCAAGCAACAGATTTTTTTGTGCTGTTGTTTTCAGAGCTAATTCTGACTGTCTGTAAGTCTACCAAGTGGTATGATCTAAGGGGAGGTGTGGTCCCTGGGCTGTCTGTCCTGTGCTCTGTTCTGTGAATGACCATGAGCATTCTTTACTGTCCTACAGCTATGATCAATGTATTTGCTCCATTTTGGTCACACGCTGTAGTGCTCTGGTGTTTCTCTTCACTCTGGCACTGTGACCTCAAACCATATATAGGCAATCCAATAGAGTCATGCATCCAGTGACAGAAAAAAGTCACATGTAATCTCCTTCTGACCCATACTGCTTAATATCTGTAGGCTGAGAACTCTGAAAGCTATGCTGCTGATTCAGCTGACCCCAAGGTCTGCTGCTGACTTTCCAGGATATGGTCTGCACTAGATTATACTCCATGCTCACCCCAGGGAAACAAACCTTTCCTGTCAACCTTCTAAATTGTCTCTGGCTGGAAAACTATTTAACCCCAACCTTTTGTTGTTTTTTCTCACAACAACCCCAGGTATTTATGGAAAATTTTATCATCAAGGAGAATAAGGAAAATTGTCAAATGACTTGTCTGAGGTATGTGATGTTTACAGGGTGACCTTGGAATAGTAGCATATGCCTCCCAGGGTTGTGAGGATACATCAGACTGCTTGCACAGAATTATATGAATGTTATCTGTTAAAGTACTTGAAGAATGCTTCTCTGCATTCTAGGTTACTCTGCAGAGGGAAGTCCTTCAAGAGAAAACATATACAAAGATTGAAGGGATCAAATTGTATCTGGGATGGAGGAAGGGAGACTTGATCTTTTGTCAAATGATAGAGAATGGAAGAGTCATATTCAGAGGAGATAAATCTAACTTGTACCATCAGACTTTAAAAAAACAAATTTGAGGCACTTCCTGCTGAGTGAAGAGCTAGATGTTCTAAGGAAAAATAATTTGCTTTTTCCTCTCAGAAATATTATGAAAGTCACAGAAGATATCAAATAATCAATCATTCAATAAGGGGCAGAGAAAGAAGAGAAAAGTAGTGGTAGGGTTAGTGATTCTCCACTCAGGGCTACTAAAGCTATCGGTTTGTCTGATAACAACAACAACAACAGAGAAAATTTCAAATTTTAATATTTATTAAAATATATTCCTCACTTCCTGTGTCTTCTTGGGACATGTGTCCAAGGTATAGAAGTTTCCATGATTTATGGAAATAAGCATAGTCAAACAAAATAAATCTATAAAGTCAAAAAATAAATTTTAAAATACATCAAACTGGTGACAACTACCAATATTTATTGATTCACCCACCCACAAACAACCCTACAAAAGGGGTTCTAAAAATATTGACAGGTGATTATCAAAAGAAACTAAGTGTCATGGATGTACATATTGTAATTTCCTGATTGCTGCCTACTGAAAGCAAGGAATACATGAGAAAAAAAAATAATTTGGGAAATATACAGTTAGCTAAGAAGTTATTATCAGAGAAGAGGATTTGCATTTCTGGATGGAACACACTTGCACTATAAGGTTGCCAAGTTTCTTACTAGAGATGCAGTGTGCCCAATAAAGTTTGGAAAGATTGTTTATTGTTATTTATCTCAAATCTCTTTAAAAAGAGTTTAAACTAAAAAAAGGGGGGGAAGTAAGAAGATTGGCTATTTATATTCCCAAAGTTGGATACTTTATTTATTTATTTTTTTTATTAAACTTTTAACATTTATTTTCACACAGTTTTGGGTTACAAATATTCTCCCCTTTTTTCCCCCTCCCCCCCCCAGACTCAAGTTTTCTAATTGCCCCTGTGACCTATCTGCTCTCTCCTCTATCCTCCCTCCCTGCCCTTGTCTCCGTCTTCTCTTTTGTCCTGTAGGGCCGGATAGCTTTCTTGACCCCTTAACCTGTGTTTCTTGTTACCCAGTGGTAAGAACATTACATTTGGTCCTAACACTTTGAGTTCCAACTTCTTTAGCTCCCTCCCTCTCTACCCCTTCCCCTTGGAAGACAGGCAGTTCAATATAGGCCATATCTGTTTAATTTTGCAAATGATTTCCATACTAGTTGTGTTCTATAAGACTAACTATATTTCCCTCCATTCTATCCTGTCCCCCTTTACTTCTATTTTCTTATGGTCCTTTCTCTCCCCATGAGTGTCGACCTCGGATTGCATTCTCCTCCCCATGCCCTCCCCTCCATCCTCCCCCCCACCCTGCTTGTGCCCCTGTCCCCCACTCTCCTGTATTATGAGATAGGTTTTCCTATCACAATGAGTGTGCATTATATTCTTTCCTTTAGTGGAATGTGATGAGAGTAGACCTCATGTTTTTCTCTTGCCTCCCCTCTTTATCCCACCACTAATAAGTCTTTTGCTTGCCTCTTTTATGAGAGATAATTTGCCCCGTATAACTTCTCCCTTTCTCCTCCCAATATATTTCTCTCTCACTGCTTGATTTCATTTTTTTTTAAGATATGATCCCATCCTTTTCAATTCACTCTGTGCACTCTGTCTCTATGTATGTGTGCGTGTGTGCATGTGTGTGTGTGTACTCCCACCCAGTACCCAGATACTGAAATGTTTCAAGAGTTACAAATATTGTCTTTCCATGTAGGAATGTAAACAGTTCAACTTTACTAAGTCCCTTATGACTTCTCTTTGCTGTTCACCTTTTCATGGTTCTCTTCATTCTTGTGTTAGAAAGTCAAATTTTCTTTCCAGCTCTGGTCTTTTCATCAGGAAAATTTGAAAGTCCTCTATTTCATTGAAAGACCATTTTTTCTCCTGAAGTATTATACTCAGTTTTGCTGGGTAGGTGATTCTTGGCTTCAGTCCTAGTTCCTCTGACTTCTGGAATATCCTATTCCACTCCCTTCTATCCCTCAATGTAGAGGGTGCCAGATCTTGTGCTATCCTGATTGTATTTCCACAATACTTGAATTGTTTCTTGCTAGCTGCTTGCAATATTTTCTCTTTCACCTGTGAATTCTGTAATTTGGCCACAATCCTCCTAGGAGTTTCTCTTTTTGGATCTCTTTCATGCGGTGTTCTGTGGATTCCTTGAATATTTATTTTGCCTTCTGGTTCTAGAATCTCAGGGCAGTTTTCCTTGATAATTTCGTGGAGGATGATGTCTAGGCTCTTCTTTTGATCATGGTTTTCAGGTAGTCCCAGAATTTTTACATTGTCTCTCCTGATTCTATTTTCCAGGTCAGTTGTTTTTCCAATAAGATATTTCACATTATCTTCCATTTTTCGAATCTGCGCGGTATGTTCTGAGATATCTGTCTTTCTTGAAAAGTCCAAAGCTTCCATCTGTACCATTCCAGATTTGAGAGATCTATTTTCTTCAGTAAGCTTTTGAATCTCCTTTTCCATTTGGTTAATTCTGCTTTTGAAAGCATTCTTCTCCTCATTGGCCCCTTGCACCTCCCTTGCCAGCTGAGTTAGGCTAGTTCTCAAGGTGCCAATTTCTTCAAGATTTTTTTGGTTCTCCTTTAGCAGGGAGCTGATCTGTTTTTCATGCTTCTCCATTATCCCTCTCATTTCCCTTCCCAGTCTTTCCTCCATCTCTCTAACTTGATTTTCAAAATTCCTCTTGAGCTCTTCCATGGCCCAAGCCCATTGGGTGGGCTGGGACACAGGATCCTCGATTTCTGTGTCTTTGCCTGATGGCAAGCATTGTTCCTCCCCATCAGAAAGGAAGGGAGGAAGTTTTTTTTCTCTGATAAAGTACCCTTCAATAGTTTTATTTCTTTTCCCTTTTCTTTGCATTGTCTCCACCTAGTGGCCTGACATCTGAATGTTCTCCTCTCACCCACCTCGCCTCCTGGTCCTCCCAGCCAGTGTTTGGGGACTGAGATTCAAATGCTGCTTCCCGCCTTAGGATTTTTGGCGGGGGCAGGACTGCAATTCAGTGTGAGAATTAAGTTCAGGTGCTGAGGTCAGGGGCAGGGCCGCCTCTCTGGCTCAATTCCCTCAGGAGGTTTATGCACAGACCTTCCACAATGGATCCAGGCTCCCATCCGTTTGAGGAGCCCCCGTCCGCAGCCACCTCTCAGCCCCCACCTCCCAGGGGGGCCCGAGCTATGGGGGCACCTCATTCCCCTCTCAACCCGCCAAAGAGACTCTCTCACCTACCCCCGTCATTCACCTGTTGGTGGGGGGCCCGTGCAGCTGCTGAAGATCCCGCCTCCGGATCCCTCTCAGAACTTTGTCTCTCGGAGCCGCGGCCGCCGTTGCCTCCGCAGGTCTGGGCTGGGCACCGTGTCTGCAGCACGACGGACCTTTTGCGAGAGGTTTGCAGGTCCCTCTGTGGGTGTGGGGACCTGCGTGGCTGCTGGAGACTCCCTTCCGCAGCCCTCTTGGATCTCTTTCCCATGGTGTCGCTGCCGCGGCAGGGCTGCTCTCCTCTTCCCGCCCCGGCGCCCAGTCCGCCGCGCGAAGGTCCCCCCGCGAGAGGTTTGCAGGTCTCTCTGGAACAGAAATCTCCCTCACTCCAATATTCCATGGTCTCTGGGTGCAGAATTCGCCCTGGGTTAGTCCCCTCTGCCGTTCTGTGGTTTGTGGGTTCGGAGCTATGTGTATGTGCGTCTTTCTACTTCGCCATCTTGGCTCCCAAAGTTGGATACTTTAGAGAGTAGACTGAAACATGGAAGAATAGCTGTTGATCCTGTAGAGATTCACAGGAGATAAAAAGCAAACATTCAATAGGAAAACATAGCTTCAAATGACTCTGTGTGGGGGGGTACATATAGAAAATGAGAAGAGGAAGAGGGAGAAAGAGAAAGGGAGAGGGAAAGGGAGAGAAAGAGAGAGAACCAATTTTGATTGTAGAGGAATCCCTGAAACCTGGGAGAATGAAACCCGGGCTAGGTAAAAGGAGAAGGGACAATGGAGAGGGGTAACATTGTGTATTAAAAGAGACATCTCATGTAAGGAAATTCAGAAGTCAGAGAAGGGAGGCATGACAGCAAATATTTGAGTGACATTAAAAGGAGGGAGGAAAAGTAAGGATTGCCTATTAACTGCAAAGTAGAAATAGATGAATTTAGGAAATAAATCACAAAGCCAGGATAGGGATATAATATAGTAGTGGTGACAGACTTCGATGTTCTCTCTCTCTTTCTCTCTCTCTCTCTCTCTCTCTCTCTCTCTCTCTCTCTGTCACAAACAGAGCAGCAGCTAATAATATCTTGACTTCCCTTAGTAATATCTTCATTCTTAAAAACCCTGGAGGAACTGACTAGAGAAATTACTTTATAGAATGGATTTTTTTTTTTCTAAGAAGAAGGAACTGATCACTGGGGTGGAAATGATGGGAACTTGGGGGAAGTGATCATTCTGTCCTAGCATTTGTGACAGAAGAAAGGAAAATCAGATGCAATCTAACATGCACCATAGATTTTAGGAGAGCAAATTTTAATGAGTTCATATCAGTAGGTTACAATGGACTAAATTGTTTCAGGGAAAGTCAGTCCAGGAGGGATGGAAAATGTTTGTGAATGAAAATTTGAAGATGAAAAGGGAAATAGTTTCATTTGGGAGGAAAATCGAGATTTGTCAGAAGAGAAACATGAAAGTACACAGGAGACTCACTAACCAATGCAGATTTTTCAAAAGAAATATAAAGAAAATAAAAACAGATTCAGTAACAAAAATGAGTATAAATATGCCATAATCCAATAAAAAGACTATCAGAAATGATAAAGCTTAAAATTTCCAGAAGTTGATAGAATAATTAAGAACAACAAAATACAAATTTTACTTTATATTGGGGGAAAAAATGAGGCTCCAAGAGTTGATTGGACCTTTTAATGGTATAGAAGAATGGACAAAATAGGGTAGATAGAAGTATTTAATCCTCATTTTGATTCTCTTTTCCTTCAAAGGAGAGTGACACACTAGACCAAAAAAATACCCATAGAGTATTTGTGTTGAAGATAAGTAAGGAAATAGTAGCTTCCATAATGAATAACTCACTTGGTCCAGATGAATTACATCTTTCTATATCCATGGATTCTGAAAAAAACTACCAGAAATGGTTCAATGCCCAGTAAATGATATTTGAAACATCATGGAAGGGGAAAGCAGAACCACCAGACAAGGAAGGACTAATATTGCCCGGATTTTCAATAAAGGGAAGAAAACACTTCCTGCCTCCGTTAGAGCAGTGGAGGTGAATTTAATTCTAGGAAAATTCTGGAAAGGATTATAGAAATGTTTCTCAAAATTACAGAAAAGAAAGGGGTGATTGCAACTTAATTTCATCAAGAAAAACTTATCTACCCCCTATTCCAGTCCTTTACAGAAGTGTACATGTGAAAGGATACATATATGTGGAGGATTTAATTTATTTAAAGATTTTTTTCAATGTGTTGATGAATTTTGTTGATTATTCTTTCTCTTTAAAAACATTCTTTGTCATATGGAATGGCTCACTTTGTGGGGAAGAGGTAGAATTTTTTATAAAATAAAAGATACCAATATTTTTTTAAAAACAATTTACAACAGACTAATCTCATTTTTTCCTTCCTTTTATCTTAAATAGTCTTATCATTGATTTATGTAAAGGCAGAGATGGTGTGCTCATCAAACTTTCAGATACAACAAAGCTGAGAGGAATGCCTAACATATTAGATAATAGTATCCAAAGAGCTTTGGAAAAGATAAAGCGTAAGTTAAATATAATTCAATGAAACAAAATAGAGATTATTATAGAATTTTGAATTTAGGTATAAAAAATCAATTCCATAAGTAAAAGTAAATTAATGGATAGACAGCTGTTCTGAGAAAAGATCTATGGGTTTTAGTGGACAGAGGGAACATTATGACTCAGCAGTGTAATATGGAAGGCCAACCATTTCACACAATCCTCTGCTACATTAGGAAGGGCATAACTTCCAGGAACAGGAATGTGATAACCTCATTGCCCTTGTCAAACCTCAGTTGGGGAATTTTATTAAGTTCTAGGGATCACTGTTGGAGGAGGACATTGATAAGCTGGAGAGTATCCAGAGATTAGCAATGGAGGCTCTTGATTTCATGACTTATGAAAACTGATTGAAGGAAAAGGATATGTTTAGCTTGGAGAAAAAAAAAAAAGCCTAAAGGGGAGACATAAGTACTTTAATCAAGTATTAGTGCACTTGTCATGAGGTCGGGGTAGCTTTTTTAGGGAGTTACTAGAGGGCAAAACCAGTAGGAAATCAGGAAACTTATAAAAAGACAATGCATATCAGGAAAATCTTCCTTACATCTTGAGGTATCCAAAACTGATATAGCTTGCTACAATAGGTCATAGACTCTCACCCACCCTAGCTTATCTTCAAGGCTTAATAACCACTTTTCACAGAGGATGTAGTAGGAATTGCTTGGTGTAGGAGTTGGATTACCAAGAGTTCTTAATCTGGGGTGAGTGAAGTTTTAAAAAAAAAAATTGTAACTTTATTTCAATATAATTGATTTCATTTGTAGTTGTGCGTATCTTGCTTTATGTGTTTAAAAATGTTATTCTGAGAAGCAATTCATAATCTTCATTAAGTGGCAAAATGGGTTTACGACACAGTAAAGATGAATAATTCCAAAACTAGATGGATGCTATCAGCTCTGAAATTCTGTGATTCTTCAAGGTTATCTTGTCTGAATGCCTCATTTTTTACAGATGAGGAAATGAAGAAACAGAGGGTTGAAGTGACTTTCCCAAGTTCAAAAAGTAATACACAGAACTAAGAATCCTGAAAAAATCTTTCTGATTTAAAATTATTTGCCCTTCCACTGCACTATCCTACTGACTTCTAAAAGAAAAACAGAGGCCTGGGGGTATAGAAAGACCTAAAAGTCCAGATAGGATTAGAGTAATTTGACACTAAGATAATCATCAAAGTGCCAACCTTGACAAAATGTTCTCTGATTCTGGGCTGTTTTTCAGGGACCTTTTGAAAAAAATCATCTCATTGTGCATGGTCAGCCCTATCTTACAACTTGATTGAATTTCATTTAACCGAAGAATTCACATATCTTTCACTATTCTTCATGGCATCAACCAACTGGAAATCATAACTGACATAACTAAGAAAAAAGTAAAAGCAACAAAGAAGGTTTCAATTGTTTTCAACCATAATTAGTGATCAAACTTTAATGAGAGATGAACTTAGCATCATGTAGATATGATAATTTTACATGTATTGAAATTCAAAATATACTAGTATATTATTTCTGTTGTATACAATGAATACAAAAAATGAAAACAATGTAAAAACAATTATCATAAGTCAATGATAATCTTTTACACACATGAATGCTTTCTGAGGAGGGAAAAAGCACCAGTAGTATAGACAAATGAACATTATATCTGGAATCAGAAGTTACAGGTTCAAATCCTATCGATGATGTTAACCTAGCTCTAAGACTATGGTCAAGTCACCTACGCTCTCTCCTCTTCCTTCATTTCTTCTTCTGTAAATGAAGAGTCTATGACCAGATGGCTCTGAGAGCTCTTCAGCTCTAGATCTGTGATATTTTAATGAATGTATGAGAGAGACAGATAGATAGATAAGATGTGGCTATGTCTATATCTATGATAGATCCTCTAAATATATCTATATCATTCCACAAATAAAAAGAGTTCAATGAATAGACAGCTGTTCTGAAAAAGAACTGTAGATTTTGATGGACAGAGGGATCAATATGAATTAGAAACATGATGTGGAGGTTCAACAATTCAAAAACACAACACTGAGCTACATTAGGAAAGGTATAACTTCTGGAAATTCCAGATATGTCTATCACAGATATGAATATATCTAGCTAGACCTTTGAAATATACCTCTATCTGGCTTAAAATCTAAGAGCTAGAAAGGACATTTGAGCGTAATCTCATTTTATTTCCTCAAAGATAAAGTGATTTGCCCAAAGTCATAAAGCCAGGCAGCAAAAATTCAAATATTTACCTATATTTTTGACAGATAGACTCAGATATGTGTTATAATTACTTGGTAATGTAAATCTATCATAATTAAAAACAATCAGAATTCTCTTTAGGTACCTTTTTAATCATCTAGTTCAACTCCTAATCCACTTCCAACTTATATATGGCAACAGGAAGCCACAGAGGGTGTGAGACACTCTAGATGTCATAAAAAAAAAAAAACTTAATTTTAAACTTGCTCTTTTCCATTTTGTCAAGTTCAACAGCTAGAAAACCTTTCTTGAGCTACTTCTCATATGTCTTTTTATTAGTTAATAAAGAAAGATGTGGTTAAGCTTTTTCCTACATCAAAAAATGCCAGCCATGATCAGCCTCATCCCATGAGTTCTATCATGATTATTTTACAATAGGAAGCAAATTAAGTAGTGTAAGATTACAAAAATAAGATATTGTTCCAGTTATTACAAGACTAAACTAGTGGTATCAAAAGAAATTCACGAACATTCCTCCCCCCTTTTTATTGTATAAATGCTAAACAGATGACTATTTTCTTGAGTTAGCATGGAGATAAAAATATAACTTTGATTACAGCAGAGGTTTCCAAGTCTTACTTTTTTAACTTCTTGAAAGCCTATAATGTAGCATATGCATGTTGTGCAATAAATATGAATCTCTAAGTGTAAATAACCCAGATGTAAGGAATAAAGACAATTCAAGTAACTCCTTAATGAATACTTATAAGACTTTAATTAAGCACATAAATCATACTGAACCATTTGAATCTAATTGTCTTTTAAATCTGTTGCAACTCCTGAGTTACATTCTTATTGATCTAAAAATTAAGGAGGATGTCCGTGACTTTCATACCTCTTAATTGATGCCATTTTTTTCCTTTCTCTGATCCATAGGTCACAGAATTTCTTATCTGACAATGTGCACTCATAACAATAGGAATGATAGCTAACAGAAAATGAAAAGAAGCAAAGCAGAGTTTGATTCAGTTTAACAAGCATTTATTAAGTGCCTACTATGTGTCAAGCTCTGCAGTAGGTACTAGAGATACAAAGTGAAAAGAGAATCAGCATCTGGTTTTAGAGAATTGAAATCCTCTGGGTTTATTTTAAGAAATCGTTCAATTAAGGCAAACATGGAACACTCACCATGTGTACAGTCATGTTGGTAAATTTGGGGGGTTTATGGGATCTCTGTGAATTCATAGACTGTGATATAGTGTATGGAGTGGTAGATTTTGCATCAGAAAAACCTAGACTGGGATCCCTCTTTTGATGAATGTTTAGTAGATGGCCTGGAAGAACTTACCTTACTTCTCTTAGTTTCAGGTTTTTCTCTAGTAAAAGGAGTATATCTGCAATACCTTATTCATCAGAATCATGTGAAGATCAAATGAGTTAAGATGTGTAAAGTATTTTGTTCTCATTAAAACTAAATAAATTTCAGATTTTACTTTATTATCAGGAGACAATGTTTTATTATAGATAGTATGCTTCAGAGTCAGGAATACTTGATTTCATGTTCTGCTCTTGAGAAAAATTGGCAGTGTGACTCCAGAAAATTCACCGAAAAATTTATTACTATAAAAATATCAACTTGCTTTGGTTGAGTCAGTTTTTTTCATATTCCAATCATCAGCAGTTCTTAAAGTATGCCCTTGGGACCCCTGAGGGTTCCTGAGGCAATTTCAGGTGGTCTGCAAGGTCAAAACTATTTTCATCTTAATACTAAGATATTATTTGCCTTTTTTTCCTCTCATTATCTCACAAGCATACAATAGAATTTTCCAGAGATTTTAGGACCTGTGAATTACTTTAGATGTGAACATGATTTGCTGATGTCTCATCTGGAGATTCATACCTTTGCCTTACAAACAGATCAATCTACAGCCATAGCAGGACTTGATATTTGCTTGTAATCAATTCATCATTGAAGATCTTTTATATGAATGCTTAACAAACAAAAATGGTACTGACATATTCAGTACTGAATATTTTTTTTGAATCTCACATTTCCTCCTAAAATAACTGTGTTTACAGTTGCATTGATGGTGCAAAAGAAATGGCAGATCAACCTACTGATACTTTTTCATGAATCAAGGCACTGACACCAAGCTGTACTTCCTGTTGTATTTTAAACCATTAAATAATTGCAGTTAAACAAAAGGGCAGTTGAGCTTACTAATGTTTTGATTTAAAAAATGATCAATTTTATTAAATATTAAGTTCTGAGTAGACATAATCTTAATATTCTGTGTAATGAAATTGAAAGTGTGCATAAAGTACTTCGATTGTTTATTTTGAAGTAAGTATAATGGTTGTCTTGAGGAAAAGTTCTTGTGTGATTGCTTGAGTAGGGAACTGAACTAGTCACTATTTTCAGGAACATCATTTTTACTTAAAAGAACAAGTGACAGAGAAATTATGATTATTTAAACTTGACTTTTGGGCAAACATTTTTTTCAAAAATGAATGGAGTGATCCTGTCACTTCAAGGAAAACAACTGATGGTGTTTGTTCCCAACAATAAAACTCAGATTTTAAGCAAAATATAGAGTTTCAGAAAGTATGTATCCATCAGTATCACCTTGAAGCTTCCCAGTACTTAAAAGACTTTTCCAGTGAAATCCAGGTAATATCCATGAATGTGATTTTTCATGTTGAATAACGAAATATACCACCATTTGGAAGATGTGCATAACTCAGTGGTAGATATTTTCCAAATGATCAAATTCAGATTTTGGTATAGATTAATGAGTTTTAATATTAGAAAGTGCATAATGCTAATTTATTTGATTTCCAATTCCATGTTGTAACTAACATTTAAGAAAATACAACGTGTCAAGTTTTGATGCATCAGAGATGAATATCCATAATTGTCTCAAAAGTTAAATAAATACTCCTCTCTTTTCCAACTGCATATCTATATGAAACAAGATTTCTTTCATAAAATTCAACTAAAACAACTTATTACAACAAATTAAATTCAGAAACAGTCATGAAGATTCAAGACATTTTTTTAATATCAGCTTTAATTGTTAATACTGAAAATATTGATATGTAACAAACAATTAAACAAAGATTCTATGATGTCCATTATTTTTAAGAGCAAAAAAATGGTCCTGAGTCCCAAAATGTTGATAATCATTACCCTGTATGAATAAAAACATAGATCCAGTCTATTTTTATTCATATTATTATAATTATACCTGGCCCCAAGAACAAAGTTTGAACAAAGAATGGCCCTAGCCTATTTCATCATTTTGAACTTTATGTTAAATTTAAGTTCTCTCACTGGAGTTAGGGAGTAGGAGTGGCTGCACTGTCCCAAAACTTTGACTTTTATTGAACTTCTCTTTTCAGAGCTAGTTCTGGGGATGTGGAATGCTTTGATAATACCTGGAGATGGAGTTTGGAGGTTAGCAAAGATTGGAATAGAAATGCTAAAGTTGGTGTTCATCAGAATAGATGTGGTAATTAAATCCATGAGAGACGATGAGATCACCAAGCAGTGTAGAGGGAGAGGAAAAGAAATCCCAAGACAGAAATTATAAGGGATACCTTCAGTTAGAGGGTGTAATCTGGAGGAGGATTCACCAAAGTGAAAAGGAGTGGTCAAATGGGTAGAAAAAACAGGAGAGAATGTAGTCTTGAAAACCTAGAGTGAAGAAAGTATAAAAAAGAGAGCAATCCACAGGGTCAAAAGGTGCAAAGAGGTTAAGAGCAGTGAGGTCTGAGGAAAAGCTATTGGATTTGACAACTAAGAGATCATTAGTAACTTTGAAGAGAGCAGTTTTAGTGTCATGATAACATCAGAAGCCAGATTATTAGAGGTTGAGAAGAGAGTGAAAGGAGAGAAAGTGGTAGCACTTATTGTAAACGGCCTTTTCAAGAAGCTTAGCTACAAAGGGCAGAAGAGATATAGAATGATAGTTATCAGGGATGGGAGGATCAAGTCAGAATTTTTTCAGAATAGGAGAAACATGAGCATTTTTTTAGGCAGTAGAAAATGAGCTGGTAGAGAAGGAAAAATTGTATTTAAGTGGAAGAGTGAGGATAACAGAGAAGGCAATCTGTTGGAGGGAATGGGAAGGAATGGAATTGCTTCAATGAGTAGAGAGGTTAGCCTTGGTAAGGTGTAAGAACTCCTTGTCATGTGAGGGGAGGGTATGAGAAGTGGATGGTGGAAGAAGGCACCAGGTGATAGGAGAGGAGGAAAAGGTGAGAAGTGAGTACTCATGGCAAATCGCCTTGATATTTTTTTTTCTATAACATATGAGGCAAGATTCTCAGCTGAGAGGATGGTGGGAAGGGAGCCATGAGAGGTTTGAGGAAAAAAGAAAAGGTTGGGAAGAACTGATGTAGAGAGTGGGATAGTGAGTTCATAAGGGAGGTAAAGTATGAGTATATAGCAGCAGTGAGGGCCCAGTTGAAGTTATGTAGCATGAATTTGCAGCAGATCCAGTCAATAAAATTACATTATGTTTTCCAACTTAATTCATTATCACATGTGTCAGAAATTAAGCAATGAATGATGCCAATGATCCAAGGCTGAGCCTTATCCGAGTGTAATTGGTGATGTGATAATAAGGCTGGAAATTTCAAAGAGGAGGACAGGGTAGAGTTGAATTGGTTCACCAAGGAGTCAAGGCAGGGATGGGGAAGAAGAAGAATGAGTGACTATTGTAGGGGAGATGGCCTGGAAGAGAACTGGTGGGCTCAGCAGATTGGAGGTAATGCTACAGATGAAGAGGGGAGTTATGTAAGGGAAGTCAGAAGGAGATGATAAGGAAATAGACTATGGTTGGATAAGGGAATTTCAGAATTCTTAAACATGCCATGGCATATATATAGGTAACAGAAAGATCAAGGGTGTAACATGCTTTCTATGTGGCTAATAGTATAGAGAAGTAGCTCATGAGAGATAAATAGGTTGAGGAACTGAGTGAATGGTGTGTTTGAAGGAGAATAAAAATGTATACTGAAGTCATACGGTATGAAGGTGCAACATGCAGAGGAGAGGAACAATTATAACCAAGATTTTAAAATCATTGAAGAGGGAAGGAGAATGAGTTGGGGGTCTGTAGACAATAGTTACTGGGATTTTGATTGGTAGATTGATTGCACAAAGGGAAGCTACCCCACTTGACCACTAGAAGTATTTATTCCAGGGACATGCTCTGCCCTGCATGAGATGGAAGGATCTGTGTCCTCACCTTAGGAGACTGGTTATGAGCTGGCAGCCTTAAGGAGAGGTAGAATTCCTTTGAGATGCACAGTTGTAGAGGTATTTGTAAACCCATGTTACATCATGAGTACCATTGCTATTACCACCCCACCCCCAACAAGTCAGAATTTAATCAGTTGGAAACCTTTACGTAAAGATCAAGGGTGAAGCAAACATTTACATTTTCAATATAATTATTCAGCTATATATTATATTAGCTATATAGTTGCTTTTTTGTGGTAGCAAAGAATTTGAAAATGAAGGGTGCCTCTCAATTGAAGAATGGCTGAATAGATTACAGCAAATGATAGCTATTATGCTATAAGAAAGGAGTAGGATGGTTTCAGAAAAAGAAAAAGAGAAGAGTTATATCAACCCACGTAAAGCGAAGTGAATAGAACCCAGAGAACATTGTACATAGTAACAACAGTATTGTAAGGATGATCAATTGTGAAAGATAGCTACTCCAATCAAGACAATGATCCACAACAATTCCAAAGGGCCTATAATGAAAAATTCTATTCACCTTCAAAAAGGTAACTGATAACTCTGAGCACAGGTTGAAGCATACCTTATTTTGATTTCTTTATGTTTTTGTTCATTTTGTTTGTGTTCTCTCTTACAACCTGGCTAATATGGAAATATATATTTACATAACCTCATATATGTAATAGAAATCAAATTGCTTGCCTTTTCAAGTAGGGATGAGGTTTGAGAGGAAGAAAGAAAATTTGTAACTCAAATTAAAAAAAATAATTGTTTTAAAAACTGGTAATTTTTTTTTACATGTAGGTAATTGGGAAATACTTAACAAAATAAAATAAAGGTAATTAAGATGCTAGCTGTATTATGGAGAAATTTCATTTATTTACTTATTTAAATTTCATACACCAAAGCTGGTGTTTATTTGAGAGCATAATAGCTATATTTATTTACATTTTAGGACAAAAACCATTTTTGATTGTGCATAAGTGGCTCAATTTAGAGAGAAGTAAAAATACTGATGATCATGCAACACAGTCTTCACTTCCAGGTTGTAGTACATATAAACTGTCAAGGAAAAAAAAAAACAAGGAAAAAATCTTTTAGCAGATTATTATTTTTTTAATTAATTTATTTAACTTTTAACATTCATTTTCACAAAATTTTGGGTTCCAAATTTTCTCCCCATTTGTCCCCTCCCCCCACCCCTAAATATCAAGCACTCTAATTGCCCCTATCACCAATCTGCCCTCTCTTCTATCATCTCTCCCTTCCCTTGTCCCTACCTTCTCTTTTGTCCTGTAGGGCCAGATGACTTTCTATACCCCATTACCTGTATTTCTTATTTCCTAGTAGCAAGAACAGTACTCGACAGTTGTTCCTAAAACTTTGAATTCCAACTTCTCTTCATCCCTCCCTCCCCACCCATTCCCTTTGGGAAGGCAAGCAATTCAATATAGGCCATATCTGTGTAGTTTTGCAAATGACTTTCATAATAGTCATGTTGTATAAGACAAACTATATTTCCCTCTTTCTTATCTTGCCCTCCATTGCTTCTATTCTCTTTTTTGATCTTGTCCCTCCCCAAGAGTGTTGACTTCAAATTGCTCCCTGCTCCCATTGCCCTCCCTTCCATTATCCCCCCAACCCTGCTTATCCCCTTCTTCCCCACTTTCCTGTATTGTAAGATAGATTTTCATACCAAAATCGGTGTGCATTTTATTCTTCCTTTAGTTGAATGTGATGAGAGTAAACTTCATGTTTTTCTCTCACCTCCCCTCTTTTTCCCTCCACTAAAAAGTCTTTTGCTTGCCTCTTTTAGGAGAGATAATTTGCCCCATTCCATTTCTCCCTTTCTCCTCCAAATATATTTCTCTCTTACTGCTTAAATTCATTTTTTTAAGATATGATCCCATCCTATTCAATTCACTCTGTTCTGTGTGTGTGTGTCTGTGTGTGTGTGTGTAATCCCACCAACTACCCAGATACTGAAAAGTTTCAAGAATTACAAATATTGTCTTTCCATGTAGGAATGTAAACAGTTTAGCTTTTGTAAGTCTCTTATGACTTCTCTTTGCTGTTTACCTTTTCATGCTCCTCTTCATTCTTGTGTTTGAAAGTCAAATTTTCTTTTCAGCTCTGGTCTTTTCATCAAGAATGCTTGAAAGTCCTCTATTTCATTGAAAGACCATTTTTCCCCTGAAGTATTATACTCAGTTTTGCTGGGTAGGTGATTCTTGGTTTTAGTCCTAGTTCCTTTGACTTCTGGAATATCATATTCCATGCCCTTTGATCCCTTAATGTAGAAGCTGTTAGATCTTGTGTTTTCTTGATTGTGTTTCCACAGTACTTGAATTGTTTCTTTCTAGCTGCTTGCAATATTTTCTCCTTGGCCAGGGAACTCTGGAATTTGGCCACAATGTTCCTATGAGTTTCTCTTTTTGGATCTCTTTCAGGTGGTGATTGGTGGATTCCTTGAATATTTATTTAGCCCTCTGGTTCTAGAATCTCAGGGCAGTTTTCCTTGATAATTTCATGGAAGATGATGTCTAGGCTCTTTTTCTCATCATGGCTTTCTGGTAGGCCCATAATTTTAAAATTGTCTCTTCTGGATCTATTTTCTGGGTCAGTTGTTTTTCCAATGAGATATTTCACATTGTCTTCCATTTTTTCATTATTTTGTTTTTGTTTTGTGATTTCTTGGTTTCTCATAAAGTCATTATCCACCATCTGTTCTATTCTAATTTTGAAAGAACTATTTTCTTCAGTGAACTTTTGAGCCTCCTTTTCCATTTGGCTAATTCTGCTTTTGAAAGCATTCTTCTCCTCATTGGCTTTTTGAACTTCTCCTGCCAATTGAATTAGCCTATTTTTCAAGGTGTTATTTTCTTCAGCATTTTTTCGGGTCTCCTTTAGCAAGGTGTTGACCTGCTTTTCATGCTTTTTTTGCATCTCTCTCATTTCTTTTCCCAGTTTTTCCTCCACCTCTCTCACTTGATTTTCAAAATCCTTTTTGAGATCTTCTATAGCTTGAGCCCATTGAATATTTATTTTGGATGTTTGGGATACAGAAGCCTTGACTTCCATGTTCTTTCCCTTATGGTAAGCATTGTTCTTCTTCATCACAAAGAATGGGAGGAGATATCTGTTCACCAAAAAAGTAACCTTCTATGGTCTTATTTTTTTCCCTTTTCTGGGCTTTTTCCCAGCCAGTTACTGGACTTCTGAGTTTCCTCTCTACACCCACCTTGCCTCCAGTTCTGCCCAGCTAGTTCTTAGGGGCTGAGATTCAAATGCTGCTTCCCAGCCTCAGGGCTTTGGGCAGGTGCAGGGCTGCTATTCAGTGTGTGATTAAGTTCAGGTGCTCTAGTGGGGGCAGGGCCACCTCAGGGGGCTCAATTCCCTCAGGTGGTTTACATGCAGCCCTTCAGCAATGGACCCGAGTTCCTACCTGCTTTGGGAGCCCCTGTCTGATGCCACCTCCGCTGTTGCCTCCTGAGGGGGCCTGAGTCATGGAGACACTCTGCTCCCCTCTCAGCAAGCTGAAAGACCCTCTCACTGACCTTTGGTGCCTGTGGATGGAGGGACCTGTGCTGCAGCTGGAGATTTTGTCCCTGAAGCCTGCTCAGATCCACTCCTCTCAGGCAGGGCTGGGCTCTGCTCTGGGTCAGGTACACAACGGAGCTTTCGTGTTGCTTCTTCAGGTCTCTCTGGAACAGAAATCTCCTCCACTTTGTTGTTCTGTGGCTTCTGCTCCTCCAGAATTTGTTGGGAGTTCTTCTTTACAGGTATTTTATGGGCTGTGGGTTAGGAGCTAGCATGTGTGTATCTTTCTACTCTGCTGTCTTGGCTCCTCCCCCTTCTACTGAGAAATTTTAAAAAGAAATTGATACAAATAAGCTTGGGTAACATAAACAAAACTGTCACTTTTGTAGATGGTATCATCGTATCCTAAGAGATACCTAGAGAACTGATTAAAAATAATAAAAACAATTAACTTTAAAAAATCGCAGGATATAAAATAAACCCACAAAATTACCAATGTTTCTACTTATTACCAACAAAACCCAGTAGGAAGAGATTGAAAGAAATTTTTTATTTAAAATAGCAAGAGTCAAAATAATTTGAGTGGGATTTTACCTGCCAAGACATACAAGATTTATATGAACAAAATCACAAAACACGCTTCACACAAATTATAGAGCTGAACAACTGGAGAAATAATAATTTCTTGTAGATAAACTAAGACAATGCAATAAAAAAGACAATACTCTCTGAATTAATTTATTTATTCAATGCCATATTAATCAAATTACCACAGAAACACTTTATGGAGCTTGAAAAAATAATAAGAAAATTATCTGGAGGCACAAAGTTCAGGAATATATAAGGGGATCAATGAAAAAAATGTGAAGGAAGGCAGGCTAGTAGTAGAAGATCTCAAACTATAGTACAAAGTGGTAATCATCAATACAAGTTGGTATTAATAATTAATAATTAAAACGGTTGCTCTGTTAAGTAAATTAGGTACCCAACATACAGAGGCAAATGAATAAAATAACCTAGTGTTTGATAAGTCAAAGGTCAAAGCTAGTGGGACAAGAATTCACTATTTGATATAAAGTGCAGGAAAAAACTAGTCGTAGACTAACATTCATATTATAAATCAAGATAAGGTCATAATGCCTACACAGTTTAGATGTAGAAGTTAACAGCATCAGCAAATTATCTTTCAAATCTATGTATAGGGAAGACCTCATGAACAAACAAGAGATAGAGATATTCACAGGAGGTAAAATGGATAATTTTGATTAAATTACTTTACAAAGTTTTACACACATAAAACCAATGTAGTCTAAATTAGAAGGAAAGCATGGAACGGAGAAAAATTTCAGGAAAGTTCTCTGATACAGAGAATTTTTTTTCTTTTCTCAAATATGTAAAGAACTGAACCAAATTTATAAAAATAAGAGCCATCCCTCAATTGATAAATACCAAAGGATAACAAGTAGTTTTTAGAAGATATCAAAAAGGATAACAGTCAATTTAAAAATATTCTAAATCACTGATAATTTAAAAAATTAGTGTTAAAACAACTCTGAGAAATCACTTCACACCTATCATATTGACTGACATGACAAGAAAGGAGAAATGACAAATGCTGGAGGGAATGTGGAAAAATAATTGTAATACTCTTTCAATGGAGATGTGAACTACTCCAACAATCCTAAAGAACAATTTGGAGATATGATCCAAAAGCAATAAATTGTGCACATTACAAAATGTAAGTCTATTCTCCAAAGAGATAAAAGAAAAAGGAACCATGTGTCCAAACAATATTTATAGTAGTTATTTTAATGGCAAAAAAGAATTGAGAGAATACCTATCAATTTGAAAATGGATAACAGGTTTTGGTGTGCAATTGTGATGGAATACTATTGTGTTACACGAAATAATGAAGAGGATGGATTCATAAACAAAAACTAGAAAGACATATGAACTAATGCAAAGTGAAATGAGCAGAAAGAGAAAAAATTACACAAAACTGCAATATTGTAATAACAATCAATAATGAAAGATTTTGTAATTCTGACCAATGCAGTTATCCACAATAATTCAAAACGATTCATGATTTAAAAAAAAATGCTGTCCTCATCCAGATAGAGAACTGATGTGTTCTATGTGCAGCTTGAAGAAAGATTTTTTGGCTTTATTTTTCTTTCTTCATTTCCTTTCATCTTTAAAATACTTTATTTTTTCCAAATATATAGAAAACATTTTTATATTCATAGAAATAAATTGATTTATTTTGAGTTTTCATCATTCATTTCCACAAGATTTTGAATTCCAAATTTTCTTTCCATCTCTCCTCTCCCCCCAGTCCAAGATGGTATGCATTCTGACTATTCCTTCCCTCAATCTGCCCTCCCTTCTATCACCCCCCCACACTTCTCTTATTCTCTTCTGTTCTATTATCCTGTAGGGCAAGATAGATTTCTATATATCCCACTGAGTGTATACTTTATTTCCCAGTTGCATGCAAAAAGTAATTTTTAACATTTGTTTTTAAAACTTTGAGTTTCACACTTTCTCCATTTCTCCCTCCCCACCCATCCTCATTGAGAAGGCAAATAATTTGATATAGGTTATACATTTATAGTCACACAAAACACTTCCATAACAGTCATATTGTGAAAGACTAATCCTATTTTGACTCTCCATTTATGCTGTTCTCTCCTTTGAGCCTGTCCCTCCTCAAAAGTGTTTGCTTCTGATTACTCCCTCCTCCCATTTGCCCTCCCTTCTATAATTTCCCTCCTCTTATACCCTTCTTCCCTACTTTCCTGTAGGGTAAGATGGATTTTCATACCCAATTGGTTGTGTATGTGTTATTCCCTCCTTAAGCAAAATCCAGTAAGAGTTCACTCATTCCATCTCATCTCCCCCCTCTTCCCCTCCACAATAAAAGCTTTGCCTTGCCTCTTTTATGTGAGATAATTTACCCCATTCTACCTCTCCCTTTCTCCTTTTCCCAGTATATTCACCTCTCAATTTTATTTTTTACATATCATCCCTTCATATTCAACTTGACCTGTGACCTCTATATAAGATATATCTGTATGCATATGTACATACACATACATACATATACATGCAAATGGGTATATATATGTATATGTGTACACACATATGTATATATCTATAGATATAGATATATAAGTATATGTATCCTCCAACTACTAACTACTAAGAAAGATCTCATGAGTTACAAATATTATGTTTCCATGTAGGAATATAAGTAGTTCAGCTTTAATAAGTCCATTATGATTTCTCTTTCCTGTTTACCTTTCAGGGTTCTCTTGAGTCTTGTATTTGAAAGTCAAATTTTCTATTCAGCTCTGATATTTTTATCAAGAATGCTTGAAATTCCTCTATTTCATTGAATGACCATTTTTATCCCAGAGGGATTATATTCGGTTTTACTGGGTAAGTGATTCTTGGTGTTAACTGTAGTTCCTTTGACCTCTGGAACATCATATTCCAACCCCTCTGATGCTTTAATGTAGAAATTGCTAAATCTTGTACTATCCTTATCCTGTTTCCACACAACTAGAATTGTTTCTTTCCAGCTGCTTGAAATATTTTGTCCTTGGCCTGGGAACTCCGGAATTTGGCTGCAATATGGGCTACAATATAGACCACAAATTTTGGGATCTCTTTCAAGGGATGATCAGCAGATTATTTCCATTTCTATTTTCCTCTCTGGTTCTAGAATATCAGGGCAGTTTTCATTGATAATTTCTTGAAATATGAAGTCCAGGATCTGTTTTTTTATCATGACTTTCTGGTAGTCCAATAATTTTTAAATTATCTCTTCTTGATCTATTTTCCAGGTCAGTTGTTTTTTTTTCTCCAATGAGATATTTCATACTGTCTTCCACTTTTTCATTCTTTTGGTTCTGTCCTATAATTTGTTGATTTCTCATAGACTTATTTGCTACCATTTGCTCCATTCTAATTTTTAAGGAATTATGTGAGCTTTTGAACCTTTTCTCCATGTGGTCAAATGTTTTTTAAGACATTCTCCTAATTGACTTTTTGCACTCCTTTTTCCAGTTGGGTTAATCTATTTCTTGGGTTTTTTCTTTTTGTATTGTATTTTTCTTTATTTTTGTTAAGCACTTCCCAATTATATTTTAATCTGGGAGTTTGGGGGGCTGCTTTGAGCCTGGAGACCATGAGTTTGATTCCCCTACCCTAGAAATAATTTAGTCCAGGCTCCTCATTTTACACATTGAGAAATTCCATTCTTGTGGAGGTCAAGTGGTTGATTTGCTCCAGTTCATCTAATAAGTCAGTGGGCAGAACCAGAAATAGAGATGAGGTCCTCAGACCATTATTTTGACATTATTGCACTGAATGATTCCCTAATTCAGGTGCTCTGAACTCTTTTTACACTCCTCTTTCTAGCCAAAGTGGACTACCCATTTTCATCTTGCTCCCCCTTTCTTTCCTTGCATTCACACAACCTCTGCCCCACAGTTGGGATGCCTTCCTTCTTTCTCTTCTAAAATTCAGCTCAGGTGCCACTCTTTCTTGAAGTCTTTACTAATGCCCTGAATTCAGCATTATTTTTTTAACTTACAAAATTAGTTTAATTAAATCACAGTTATTTGCATTCAGTAAGTTTTTTAAAAACCCCACTAATCATAGCCACAAACATTTCTGTAAAATTGTAACTTTGCAAAAGCAAGGTAGCTGGCTTTGTTGTTTTATTTGTAATCATTAAGTTAAGACATTAAGTTTAGTAACACTAAATTCATTATTTGGGATTATTAATATTTTATGTTACTAATCTGATTTCGTTTATCTGTGAACATGTAGACTCAGAATAGAGGCTACAGCTAAGCTCTTGGAGGGGAGGAAATATCTCACTTTTATATTTGTACCCCAGTGCCTAGTATAGTACCTAACAGGTTGTTTTAAGATTAGACTGGTAGCTTTGCCAGTGTAGAGAGTTTATGGTGACAAATGTTATTTTTTTTAATTTTTTTTTTCATTTTTAACACAGTTCACATCACATAAAACAATTCTAAATTTTGGTCAGGTGATACTTCCTTTAAAGCATTTACAATATAGACCACAAATGATTTTTTTTTTAAAGTTAACCAAATGAGACCCACAAAATAATTATGTATGCTAACTTCACAAGCCCTTGACCTAATTGTCTCCACAGTATTACCATGAATTAAAGGACCCTAACTTATTGTTGTTGGTCTAAAGTCCTAAGCCTAATAGCTTAATTTTAGACTTAACCTCAGATGTTTCCCTACCAACATTCTATAATTTAATAGATCTGGTATTAAGCTTACAAACCTTTTGACTATAGACAATTGTCACTGAGAGTAGGGACATTTCAGGGAAACAATATCTCTCCAACTTCATGTCAGTTTCAGGCAGGAGTAGATTGTCAACTTGCACTCAGTCAGGCTTAAAGTCTGCCAGGTGTCAGTGGGGAAATTGAATCAGGAGCATCCTACCTCAGCTTAGGCTGAACAGCTGCTCTCCCATCCTTCCACGAGATCACCTTTTTCAGTTCATACCATCATCTCACAGGTTTACTGGCATCATGGATTGGAAACTCAGACCTCCTTTTTACTATTCATACCTGAAGTTAGACTCAGAAGAACAGTCAGTTAATAGTCCCATAGTATCTTAAAATAGCAAGTCCCATAGTATTTCAAAATAGCAAGTTCCAATAACCAGGTTTCAGGTATGACTATGATTTCACATTGGCTAAGGAACATCTTTTGAGGCAAGTTTTAAGTCTACATGCCTTTCCATACTGTTCTAGTTCCTGATTAAATAACAAACATAAAATCAAATTTACCATTGAAACCTTAACTTTTCCATCAATGCTAAATTTTACCCAAGGTTACCTGCCTCTAAGAAATTTAGACTAAAATTCTTTTCCCCAAACTAAAGATGTCTTTGATTTACTCTCAGTAATTAATTCAGTCAATTGTTTTAATACTAATTGCTTTTGCATCACTTAGTAACATGTCCAATACCTTGCATTCTGATTACTCCTTCCCTCAATGTACTCTCCCTTCTGTCATACCCCACTCTTCCCTTAGCCCTATCTTCTTTCTTTTCTTGTAGGGCAAGATAAATTTCTATACCCTATTACCTGTGTTTCTTATTTCCCGGTTACATGCAATAATAATTCTCAACATTCGTTTCTAATACTTTGAAGTCCAACTTCTCTCCCTCCCTCAATACAGACTAAATATCTGTCATTTTGCAAAAGACTTCAATAATAATAGTGTTGTGTAATACTAACTATATTGCCTTCTATCCTACTCTATCCCCTCTTGTTGCTATAAACATGTTTGTACATATGAGTCCATTACTTTCCAGAATGGCCGAAGTAATTCACAGCTCTATCAATAATGCAATGTGCCAATTTTCCTATCCCATCTAACATTTTAATTTTTCCTTTTCTTTCATGTTAACTTGTATGATAATCTAAGGTGGTGTCTCAGAGTTGTTTTAAGTGCCATTGCTCTGATTATTAGCAATTTAGAACAATTTTTAATTAACTGTTGAAAGCTTTGGTGTCTTTCCTTGACAACTGCCTGTTCATATCCCTTGGCCATTTACCAAACTGAGAATACCTTCTATTCTTGTAAATTTTGGGTTCATTACATATATAACTGAGAATTCAAACCTTTAATCAGAGAAACTTGTTAAAAGAGATTTTCCCTAATTTCCTGTTCTTCTTCTAATTTTAGGTGGATTGATTCTATTTCAGAGGAAAAGCATTTTAATTTATTGTAATCCACATCATCTCCCATGAACCTTTCTCTCTTGATTTGTTATGAAATTTTTTCCTATCCATAGATCCTGGAAATTTCTTGAGGTGATCTTTGTAAACGGTGTGAGATGTGGCTCAGTACTCAGTTTCTGCTAAACTACTTTCCAGTTTTCCCAACAGTTGTTGTCAAATAGTGAGTACTTGACCAAATAGCTGAGAACTTTGGGTTTATCAGTAAGTTACTGTGTTAATTTGCCTCTTTATATTGTGTACCTAGTCTTTTTTCATTAATCTACCAATCTATTTCTTATGCAATAGCAAATTATTTTGATGATTGCATAGAGTTTAAGATCTGATGGTTTTAGAGTCTGTTTTATCCCATTAAAAAAGGCATTCTCTTCATAGCCATTATCTATTTTTCCATCAGATGTATTTTTACGATTATTTTTTGAACCTCATAAAGAAATTCTTCGGTACTTTAATGGGTATGGCAGTAAATAAGCAAGTTAAATAAAGAAGTGTCATTTTTATTACATTGCTTTCAACTAATGAACAACTGATTATTTCTTTAATTATTAATTCTATTTTTGTGTGAAGTGTTATGTTATTGTGTTCATATAGTTCCTCTGTATATCTTGGAGGGAAAATCCAAATACTCTGTATAGTTATTGTAAATAAAATTTCTCCCACCATCTCTTCCTGTTAAGTTTTATGGCAAGATATATAGAAAAAATAATGATATTTATAGGTTTATTTCATTTCCTATAATATCACTGAAGTTGTTTCAAATAGTTTTTAGTTGACTCTCTATGTTTCCCTCATTAATTTTCATATCAACTGCAAAAAGTTACAATTTTCTTTCTTCATTGACGATGGTTAGTTCTTCAATTTATTTTCCTTTGTCTTTTGCTATACCTACCATTTTTATTCTAAACTTGGATAAAAATAATGATAATACATGTTCTTGCTTCATCCTGATCCTTTGGAAATATTTCTAGTTTATTCTGATTACAAATAATACTTGTTTTTAGTTTTAATATATAATAATTATCTTTTTAAAGAAATGTTCCAGTTATTCCGATGCTTTTAAGTTTGCTCTTTCGTGTATTGTATTTTGCAAAAGCTTTTTCTGAACCTATTGAAATAATTGTACATTTTTGTTGTTATTATTAAATATTCTTAGTGTTTTCTTAACATTGAACCAACTTTGCAGTCGTGTCATATATCCACCCTGGTCAAAGTATACGATTTTTGAGTTATGTTGTTGTAATTTCAATCCTAGTGGATTTTTTCCTCCATATAAATTTATCACATAAATTTATCTATAGATATTTCTGTCTTGGCTTTCCTTGGTTTATGTATCAATACCATATTTGTTTCATAGAAGATTTTGACAGGACTTTATCTATATTTTCCAACAGTTTATATCGTATTGGGACTAAATGCTCATTAAGTATTTGGCAGCATGCACTAATAAATCCATTTGGTATTGTTTGTGTGTTTTTTCCCCTTGGTGATTACATTTGTGGCTTCCTCAATTATATTCTTTGTCAATATTCATTCATTTCATTTAGATAACCAGTTTTATTGTCATTTAGTTGAGTAAGATATTCCTAATAATTGCTTTTATTTAATTTTTCTTGGTTGAGAATTTTCTCTTTATTTTTATACTAATAATTTTCTTTGTCCTTTCTTTTAAAAAAATATTCCGTGGTTTATATAATCTATTGCTCTCTCAGCCCCCCAAAAATGTTAGTTTCCTTTATGAGATAATTTTTTTTTAATCTTAAACTTTAGTAAAGTTTCCTTTGATTTACAAGGTTTCTAGTTTCGTGTTGGGGGAGGGGTTTAATTTGCTCTTTTTCAAGAATTTAATTTAATTTATTTATTTATGCTTTCTCCCTTTTATTGATGTAAATCTTTAGAGATCTAAATTTTTCCCAAATCCTGCTTTACATCCAATATAAAGCAGTAAAACTGATAAACTCTCAACATGTATTTTCTTGTATTTGGCATACTATCTCATTTTCATCACTTTAATGAAATTATTAACTTTTTCTATAATTTGTTCTTTGAGCCACTTATTCTTTAGGACTAGATTATACACTTCTCAATTAATTTTTAATTTGTGTATCAAAGGCCCTTTATTGAATATAATTTATTGCAATATTATTAGAAAAACATGCTTTTCATATTTCTGTTTTTCAACAGTTTTGTGATGTGCTTCTGCTCTAATACATGGTTAATTTTTGTGAAGGTGTCATGCACAGATATATTGTTTTCTATTTCCATTTAATAATTTCCAGAAGTCCATTATATCTAACTTTTCTAAAATTTTATTCATCTCCTAACTTCTTTTTCATTTTGTGGTTAGTTTTATCTAGGTTTGAGAGGGGTAAGTTGAGATCTCCCATGAGTATAAATTTATTATTTATTTTTTTCTGTAACTCATTTAACTTTTCCTTCATGAATTTAGATGTTATACCATTTGGTTTATAGATATCCAGTAATTTTAATTGATCATCTCTGATACTTTTTAGTAAAATACATTTTCCCTTATTATCTCTTTTAATTTGGTCTATATTTTTTCTTTTTCTGAAATTATGAATACTATCCTTGTCTTCATTTTTTTTTTCAAATTTCAGTTAAAAAAAAAACACAGTTTCTGTTAAGGTCCTAAAGTGTTTCTTGAAAACAACATACTGTTGAATTCTTGTTTCTAATCCATTTTATCTTCTGTTTTATTGATGAATTTATCTCATTTAAGTTCATAATTATGAGTGCTAACTTTGTTTGTCTCTGTCCCTTTCCCTTATATTTATGTTTTTCTTTTTATCCTTTTTTCCTCCTCAAAACTCTGTTTTACTGTGAACTATTCCTTCTGGGAATTTACCCTCCCTCTGATTTTATCTTCCCCTTTTATCTTAAGCTCCATTCCCTCCTACTTCCCTGTTGGGAAATTTAATTTGTGTACTCAATTGTAAGTGTATGTATTGTCTTCTATTCTTGAACTAATTCAGGTGATAGTAATTGCCAGTCCCTTCCCCCGATTGTCTCATTCATATAAGATAATTTTCCTCATCTTTCTTTCCCCTCCCCCTTCCAATACCTCCCTTTTCCTCACCTTTTTATTCTTTTTTTTGATATCATCCCAATATAGTAGAATAATATTTGTACCTATTGAAGATAGACTCCCTCCACCAGCCTTTAAAATTTTGAGCAGTTTTATTCCATCTTCTTACATAGGCATGTGAAAAGTATAATTTTATGTAGTCATTTTTGCTATCTCTTGAGTTTTGTGTTTAATTTTCTATTGAGCTTTTTTTTCCACCAAGAACGTTGAAAGTACTCTATTACATTAAATATTGATTTTTTTCTCCTTTTTTTGACTATATTCATTTTTTTCTCGGTAAGTTATTCTTGTTGGTAATCCTGTTTCTTTACTCTCCAAAAATATCATATTCCAAGTCTTATGCTCCTTTACATTAGTAGATGTTAAATTTTGTATGATGATAAAGAAAATGCCTCCTTGAGGCAGCAGAGGCAACATGGTGGTATAAGAGCAAGGACTTGCTGGATCTGTCCCCCAAACCCCTCCAAATACGTGTAGAATGAATCTAAATCAATCTTAGAGCTCCAGAACCCACAAAATGACAGAGTGAAAGTTCAAGATAGCCTGAAAAGTCAGCAGGAAGGGGTTGTTAGTGCTAACTTGGGAGCAGAGTGAAGTCCAGCTTGGGTCATGGCAGCAGAGATAATAGATGGGACCAGAGCAGGCCTCAGGGGAATGAATCACTGGCAACTGTGGTGATTTCTGGACTTTTTGGCCCACAAGACCCCAAAACAGCATAGAAGGTCAGTGGGAAAACTGTGTCTGTCCTGATGTGGGGAGGAGAGCAGTTTGGCCCCAGCCCCAGGGCTGCAGAGGTGGTTGCAGTGGCAGCACAGCAGTGGCTGTTTCTGGGGCTCCCAGTCCATAGGCAATAGGGGGATGGAATGGCTGATCAGAGGGGCATTACAAGGTTCTCTTTGCTGATACTGAGGCAGCTTTGCCTGCACTTTCATCTTGGTCACAGTCCTGGGTGGTGGTCTGAGAGTGAGGAGGAGCACTTGTGTAGCAGGCCTTGTGGAACCCTCATCACAGCTCCAAGATGGAAAAGAGTGCTTGTGGACACTCAGACCAGAACACAGACCAGGAGAGGAGTAAACACCTCTCTTTTGATCATGCCACCTTAGAAGAACTGAAAATTTACAGGCCTCTAGAAGTATCTCTGAAAACAGTTGCACAAAACCCCTGAAGTTTGAGATAATATGATGCCCTTCTTCCACCAGAAGCAGAGTTATACCTTGACAAAGAGTTAGAAAGTCAAGTACTTGGCTGGGAAAATGAGAAGACAGCACAAAAAACCTCAGACTAAAGAATCTTAGTTTATTGATAAAGAAGATCAAAACATACAAATAGAAGAAGACAACAAAGATCCTACATCTAAATTCTCCAAGATAAAATATGAATTGGTCATGAACCATGAAAGAGCTCAAAAAGGATTTTGAAAATCAAGTGAGAGAAGTAGAGGAAAAATTGAGAAGAAACATGAGAGTCATGCAAGAAAATCATGAAAAAAGTTTGTGAAAGGAAACCCCAAAAAATACTGAAGAAAATAATACCTTAAAAAATAGACTAACCCAAATGACAAAAGAAGTCCAAAACGTCAATGAGGAAAAGAATGCCTTGAAAAGCAGAATTTGTGAAATGGAAAAGGAGGTCCAAAAGTTCACTGAAGAAAAATTATTCCTTAAAAATTAGAATGGAGAAAATGGAAGCTAATGACTTTATGAGAAATCAAGAAAGTATAAAACAGAATCAAAAGAATGAAAAAATAGAAGACAATGTGAAATATCTCATTGGAAAAAACACTGACCTGGAAAATAGATCCAGGAGAAATAATTTTAAAATAACCGAATTACCTGAAAGCCATGATAAAACAAAGAGCCTAGGATGTCATCTTTCAAGAAATTGTCAAAGACAACTGCCTTGATGGCTTAGAACCTGGGGGAAAATAGAAATAGAAAGAATCCATTTTCTCAAATTCTCTAAAATCATACCATGTAATTAGTCTGTTCACCAATGTATAAGGCCCCCATTCAAAGAAACTAGTTGTCACAGTGGATAGAATGTTAGATATTGAATTAAAAAAGAGTGATTTCAAATTCAGAATAAGTTCCTTACTAACTATGTGACTCTGGGCAAGGCATTTAATTTTTGTCTGCCTTAGTGTATTTATCTGTAAATTGGGGATAAGAGATCAACAAAGTACCTTTCCCCCAGGGTCATTGTGAGGATAAAATGAGATAATAATTATAAAGCACTTTGGCAAAACTTATATCTTTCTATACATGCAATCTATTATTATTATCATGTAATTATTCCCTTGTTGTTTCTCGTATTATAGCTGGATTGAGACTTAGACTTTCTCACATGAACCATATTGGTTAGTGATGCTCAAAGCAATAGATCCTCATTGTGGGCACATTTTAATTTATTCAAAACAATGTTTGAAAGCTAAAAAAAGAATTCAAAGGAGTAGAGTTACAAAGTTGAAAAACAAAGAAAGAATACAGTGAAAGCAATCACTGGCTCTCAAGAATACAGGCTATACCAGGAGAAAGAAAAGGGGTACAACTATATTCCTATGAAGATTCTAATCACTAGCCTTGGTACATTCCTAGCTTCAGTTCTCTAAATATTTCTCCTAATCACTAAGGGAGATGATTGACCAAATTATTGCCCCTACTCTTACCACGTAGGCACACACACACACACACACACACACACACACACATACACACACACACAGAGAGAGAGAGAGAGAGAGAGAGAGAGAGAGAGAGAGAGAGAGAGAGAGAGAGAGTCAGAGACTGACAAATATTAGGTCTACAAGCAGATAGCTCGAAAATGAAGATGATGGACGAATTGACCACACTTACACAAGGACAAAATAGGCATGGGTTTACAGAGAGGGTTGAGATTTTCTGTCCATATACTTTCTTATTATAGGTGTCAAAATAAAAGTGATACCAAGACAGACAAAGAGGGAATCATTGTGGGGTTTATAAGCATATTGCTTTGAAGGGTTCTGAGTAAAAGAAAAAAAGAAAATCTGCAGTGCCAGGAAGGAGGAGAGGGGCTTGAGTAGTATATGTAGAGCCAAATGCCAGGGAGGCCTCCACCAAACAGGGAGATTTTTTCAAGGGGTGATTCCTTAACATTAATTTGAAAACCAAAATTGTGCAGTGAATTTCCAGGAGCCAAGATGATGGAGTAAGCAGTAAACTGCTGCAACTCTCCCATATTCACCTCCAAACAACCACAAAACAGAGTCCCCAGACAAATACTGGAACAGCAAAACCAGCCAAGAGATGAGTGAAACAATCTTTTATCCCAAGAAACTTGTAGAGTTGGAAAGAAAAATTCATCTCACTAGGTGAAAGAGGGGCACATCCTGGGGAGAGAGCGTCTTAGCAAGCCAACAGCAAGCCTCCCCCTCAGCAAGTCATCAGGAGATCCTGAGCCCAGCTATACTGGAGCAGGCAAGTGCCAATAACAGGAGCCTCACATGCCTCAGGATAGCCAAAGAAACTGTAGCCTCTAGCTCCAAGAACCACCACTGTGCATCAGTGTGGCCTTAGGAAGGCAGATATCCTGTGGTGGCTAGACCTCCACATGCTTCAGTGTAGCCTTGTGGAAATGTTGGAAAATCTGACCTGGCCTCAGTACATGCCAGAAACCACCATTAGGTTGCCAGCTCAGCACCAGATAAGCTGCTCAACACCTACATGCTTCTGCAGCTCAATGCAACACCAGACACAAGGGTCACTCAGGGCCACAGGGCAACATCAATTGTAAACTGACCAGAGGTAAACATTCAGGGCTTGCAGCCACTGCACAAGAAGCTGGAGGCAGTGCTCTTTCCACCTTGAGAGAAGAACTCAAATTTAAAAGAAATGGAAAAAAGTTAAGAAGGTGGGGGAATGAGTAGAAGATAACAACAACAACAGCAGCAACAACAACAACAACAAAATCTGACCATTGAAAGTAATGACAAAGATGTCCAAGACACAAACTCAGAAGAGGACTGTAATGTTAAAATTTCTATGAGCTACATGTCAAAGAAAAGTAGGAAATGGTTTTTTGCCCAGAAAAAGCTCATGGAAGAGCTCAAAAAGGAAATGAAAAAAATCATATAAAAAAGATTGAATAGAAATTGGGAAAAGAAATGAGAATGGTGTGAAAAAAATTGTAAATAAAAAAAGTCAATGGCCTGGAAGACTGCTTTGAAAGTAGAATTGGCCAAAAGGAAAAGGAGATGCAAAAATCCACTGAAGAGAACAACTCCTTAAAGAGTATAATTGGCCAAATGAAAAAGAATTGAAAAAAACTCAGTGAGGAAAACAATACCTCAAAAGTTAGAATTGAACAAGCAGAAGCTAATGACTCTATGATACATAAAGAATCAAACAAATTCAAAATAATGGAAAATTGGAAGAAAATTTTAAAAACATGATGGGAAAAACAAGTGACCTGGAAAATACATCCAGGAGATATCAAAATCATTGGAGTACTTGAAAGCCACAATCAAAAGAAAGACCTGGACAGCATCTTTTAAGAAATTATCAAGGGAAACTACCTTGATATCTGGGAACAAGAGGGCAAAATATGCATTGAAAGAATCCACCAATATCCTCAGGAAAGAGATCACAACATAAAAACCCCAAGGAACATTATAACCTAATTTCAGAACTGTCAGGTCAAGAAAAAAATACTAGAAATGGCTTGAAAGAATCAGTTCAAATGTAAAGGAGTCACAATCAGCATCACTCAGCACTTGGCAGCTGCAGCATGAAAGGACAAGAGGTCATGGAATATGATATTCTGGAGAGCAAAGGAGCTAGGATTATAATGAAAAATCACTTACCCAGCAAAATTAAGCAATGGGAAAACTGGTCATTCAACAAAGTAGAAGACTTTCCAAAGACCAGAACTAAACAAAAATTTGATGTCCAACATAAAGACCCAAGAGAAGCATCAACAAATAAAAAGGGGAAAGAAACCATAAGGGATTAAATAGAGCTAAATTGTTTCTATCCCTACATGGGAAGATGATATGTGTAACTCTTAAAAATTTTATCACTAATATTACTGATAAGAGGAATATACATAGAGGATACAAGTGTAAGGTGAATTTTAAAGGATGGTATAAAAAATTAAGAGAAGAGGAAAATTAGCACAAAAGGCACAGAAGGAATGAAGAGGAGGATAAATTATCTCACGTGAAGCTATGAGAAAGACTTATTACAGTGGAGAGTAAGATGGAGGGTGGGTGAAGGGTATCACTTCAACATTACTCTCATCAGTGTTGGCTCAAAGAGGGAATCAGATACAGACTCAGTTGAATATAGAAATCTCTCTTACCTGACAGGGAAGTAGGAGTGGAGGAAATTAAATAAAGGGGTAGAGGACTAACATAAGAGAGGGCAGATCAGAGAAAGTAGTAGACAGAAGCAAAACACTGGTGAGATTGGAAAGGATGACAGGAGAAAGGAGAAAACCAGGAGGAAGAATAGGATGGAAGAAAATACAGTTTGTAATCGTAACTGTGAATGTGAATGAGATGAACTCTCCCATAAAATAGAAGTGGATAGTAGAGTGAATCAAAAATCACAATCTTACAATACATTGTTTACAAGAAATGCACTCAAAGCAGGGAGACACACAACGAGTAAAGAAAAGGGACTGGAACAGAATCTGTTATGCTTCAGCTGAAGTAAAAAACAAAAAAAAGGGGGGGAGTAGCAATACTGATCTCAAAGTAAAAGCAAAAATATGCCTAATTAAAAGGTACCATAGACAATGAAGCAATCATATTAAAAGAGAAAGGGATAGTCTATCCATCAATTATGTGGGGAAGTTAATGATTCATGACCAAACAAGAGAAAGAGAGCATTACAAAACGTAGAATAAATAATTTTGATCATATTAGACTGAAAAGTATTTGTACAAACAAAACCAATGCAACCAAGATAAGAAAGAAAGCAGAAAACTGGGAAAAAAATCTTTACAGAACGTTTCTCTGATAAAAGCCTCATTTCTCAAATACATAGAAAAGTAAATAATATTTATGAGAATACAATCCATTCCCCTACTGATAAACTGTCAATGAATGTGAACAAGCAGTTTTCACACAAAGACATCAAAGACATCTATAGATATGAAATACTTTAAATCACTTTTCATGAGAGAAACTTAAATTAAAACAACACTTCACACCAATCGGATTGGTTCACATGACAAAAAGGGAAAATGATGAATGTTGGAGAGGATATGGGAAAATTTGGACACTAATTCACCGTTGGTGGAATTGTTACCTGATCCAACCTCTCTGGAGGGCAATTTATAAGTATGTCTAAAGGAAAATCAAGCTATGCATACCCTTTGATCTAACAATAGGACTACTAGGTCTGTCTCCTGAGGACATCATCAAAAAGGGAAGATATGAAAAACATATTTATAGCAGTCCTTTTCATGGGGGCCAAATATTAGAAACTGAGGGAATGCCCATCAGTTGGGGAATGGCTGAGCAAGCTGTAGTATATGAATGTAATGGAATACTCCTGTGCAATAAGAAATGATGAAAAGGCAAATTAAAAAAAACAAAACAAAACAACCTGGAAAGACTTGTGCAAACTGATGGGAAGTGAAACAAGAGGAACCAGAAAAAAAAAGGAAACATTGTACACAATAGGAGCAACACCTGATGATCAACTATGAAAGACTTAGCTTTTCTCAGTGATACAATGATTTAAGACAAGGACAAAGATATCACAGAGGAAAATGATATCCTTGTCTAGATAAAAAACTAACAGACTCTGAATGTAGATCATTTTTATTTACATTTTTTCTCATGATTTTATTTCCTTTTGATCTGTTTATTCTTGAACAAATGTGACAGCTATAGAAATATATTATACCTGATAGCACATGTATAAACCAAATCATGCTACCTACCATTTTCAGAAGGGGTAAGGAGGGAGAAAAATTTAGGATTCCATATCTTGTAAAAATGAATGCAAAAAAAATTCTCACTATGTAATTGGGAAAAAAAATAAATTACTGTTTCACCAAAAAGTGATGAAAACCAGAGTTATAGGCAGAGAGAATGACAGACTGAATCAGCCTCAGATACATATATATGTGTGTGTATCTGTGTGTGCTTATGTGTGATATGTCACACACAAGCACGCACATACACATACACAGACACACAATGACCTGTGCAAGTAACTTAACTTCTGATTGTGTTAGCCAAGTATTTAAGAGGATAAATTATAGAGAATGTGCTATTTGTATTGGTCCCTGCAGTTCCTTATGCCTCACCCCTCAAACCAATCAATAAACAAAAAGACCAAAAAAGTCATAAAATCAGATTTAAAGCTAACAGAGAATTTAGAAGTTATTTAGTCTAATTTTCTTGTTTTATTTATTTTTCTTGTACATCTTCTCTTTATTTATTTTTTATTAAATTATTTTTTTCAGTGTTCTATGATCCCTTCCATATATCATAGATTTCCCCCCTCCCTCTCCACTCACTCCTTGAGATGGCTTGCAATCTTGTATAGGTTCTACAATACACTTCTATTCAGTACATTTTCACCTTAGTCGTGTTGCATAGAAGAGTTAAAATGAATGAGAGAAACCATAAAACAAAACAAAACATAATATGAAAGAAAATGGTCTGTTTCATTCTGTGATCCAATTCCATAGTTCTTTCTCTGAATGTGGAAGGTGTTTTGCCTCAAGTGTCCTTTGGGAATTTTTAAGATTTTCATTGCAATGAAGTAGTAAGTCTACCAAAAAAATTCCTCACACACTGTGTTTTTTTTTTTTATTTGATTCTTTGGGATTCCTAAGTATATCATCATTTCATCTGAAAAGAGTGATAACTTAGGTTTCCTTTGTCTATTCTAATTCCTTCAATTTGTTTTTCTTCCCTTATTGCTGCAATTAATATTTCTAGCACCGTATTTAATAATAGTGGTGATAATGGACATCCTTGTTTCACCCCTGATCTTATTGGAAATGGATCTAGTTTATCCCCATTGCATATAAAGCTTGATGATGGTTTTAGGTAGACACTGTTTATTATTTTATGGAAAGTTCCATTTATTCCTATGCTCTTCAGTGTTTTCTATAACAATGAATGTTGTATTTTGTCAAAAGCTTTTTCTACATCTACTGAGATAATCATGTGGTTGTTGTTAGTTTTGTTGTTGATATGATCAGTAATGCTAATAGTTTTACTAGTATTGAACAAATCCTGCATTCCTGGTATAAAACTGACCTGATCATAATGTATTATTCTCATGATAAGTTGCTGTATTTTTTTTTTGCTATTATCTTACTTAAAATTTTTGCATGTATATTGATTAGATAATTTGGTCTATAATTTTCTTTCTCTGTTTTGGCTCTTCTTGGTTTAGGTATCAGAACCATATCTGCGTCCTAAAAATTTTGGTGGGATTCTTCTTCCCCAATTTTCCCAAGTACTCTATATAGTATTGGAATTAGCTGTTCTTTAAATGTTTGATAGAATTCACTTGTAAGTCCACCTGATCTTAGAGAATTTTTCCTAGGAAGTTCATTGATGTCTCATTCAATTTCTTTTTCTGAGATGGGCTTATTTAAGTATTCAACTTCCTTTTCTATTAAACTGGGCAATTTTATATTTTTTAAAATAGTCACCCATCTTACTTAGATTGTCAAAATTTGTGGGCATGCAGTTGGGCAAAGTAATTTCTAATTATTGTTTTGATGTCTTCCTCATTGGAAATTAGTTCACCCTTATCATTTTTGTTAATTGGTAAATTGGTTTTCTTCTTTATTTATTTTAATCAAATTGACAAAAGGTTTATCAATTTTATTGTTTTTTTTCATAAAACCAATACTTAGTTTTATTTATTAATGCAATAGTTTTCTTAATTTCAATTTCATTAGTCTCTCCTTTAGTTTTCAGTATTTCTAATTTGGTACTTACTTGGGGATGTTAATTTGTTCTTTTTCTAGCTTTTTCAGTTGCATGCCCAATTCACTGATCTCCTCTTTCTCTTTTTTATTCATATAGGCATTCATAATATATAAACTTCCCATGATATAAAACTTCCCATAAGAACTGCTTTTCCAGTATCCCATAAGGTTTGGTAGGTTGTCTCATTATTGTCATTCTCTTGAATGCCTTATTGATTATTTCGATGATTTGTTGTTTAATTCATTCATTCTTTAGGATTAGATTATTTATTTTCCAATTAATTTTTGGTTTATTATTCCATGTCCTTGGATGACATATAATTTTTATTGCATTATGATCTAGCATGGATACATTGACTATCTCTGCCTTTCTGCATTGATTTGTGAGGTTTTTATGGTCTAGCACATGGTCAATTTTTGTCATGTACCACTGAGAAAAAGGTCCATTCTTTTCTATCCCCATTCAATTTTCTCCAGAGGTCTATCATATCTATCTTATCTAGAGTTTTATTCACCTCCTTAACTTCTGTCTTGTTTATTATGAAGTTAGATTTATCAAGCTCAGAGAGGAGGAGGGT
Organism: Notamacropus eugenii; assembly: GCF_028372415.1. NCBI lineage: Eukaryota > Metazoa > Chordata > Mammalia > Diprotodontia > Macropodidae > Notamacropus > Notamacropus eugenii. The sequence continues at coordinate 568,422,578 of NC_092872.1, forward strand.
GAGATCCCCCACTACTATAATGTTGCTGTGTATTTCTTCCTGTAACTCCCTTAACTTCTCCTCTAAGAATCTGGATGCTATACTACTTGTAGCATATATGTTTAATAATAAAATTGCTTTCTTTTCTATGGTGCCTTTTAGCAGGATAGAGTTTCTTTCCTTATATCTTTTGATTAGATCTATTTCTGCTTTTGTTTTGTCTGAGATTAGGATTGCTACCCTTGCTTTTTTTTTTTTTTTTTGCATCAGCTGAAGCATGATATATTCTGCTCCAACCTTTCACTTTATCCTGTGTTTATCCCCCTGTTTCAAATGTGTTTCCTGTACAGCATATTGTTGGATTATATTTTTTAATCCATTCTGCTACCCATCTCCATTTTATGAGAGAGTTTATCCCATTCACATTCACAGTTACAATTACTCTCTGTGTTTTTCCCTAGATTCCTCTTAATGCTTTTAGTTCTCCCTTTTCTCTTCCCATTTACAACAAAGTTTAATTTTTACCTACCACCTTCCTCAGTCTTCCACCCTTTTTTCAGCACCCCCTCCTTTTTACTCCCCTTTTCCCCTTGCTACTTCTTCCTTACCTTTTAGCCTATCCTCCCATTTCTTTCCCCCTTCCTCTCGTACTACCTATACAGCTAGGTAGATTTCTATACTTAACTGAGTTTGATGTTCCCTCCTTGAACCAAATCAGATGAGAATAAATATCAAACAATGCTCATCTCCTTCCCCTCTTTCCCTCTACTCTAATATATTTTTGTACCTCTTCCTGTGATGTAATTTAACTTTTTCTCCCTTCTCCTTTTCACATCTCCCATTTTAATCCTTTTGGACCCTTAAAACACATTTTTATCATCACATCATTTACTTTTTATGCACTCCCTCTATCTATGTATATCCCTTTTATATATCATAATAAATATATAGTTCTCAAGATTAACAATTATCATTTTCCCTCAGAGGTATGTAAACAGTTTGCCTATATTGAAAAACAAGTTTGTTTTTCCTCTCTGTTTACCTTTTATGCCTCTCTAGGGACATGTGTTTGAAGATCAAATTTTCTATTGAGCTCTATCCTTTTCATCAGGAAGATCTGGAAATCTCTTAATTCATTGAATTTTCATCTCTTTGCCTGAAATATTATGCTCATTTTTGCTATGAAATTATTCCTTGGTTGTAGTCCCACCTCCTTTGCCTGATGGAATATCATATTTCAATTCCTTTGATCTTTTAATGTAGAAGCTGGAAGGTCCTGTGTGATCTTGAATGAAACTCCTCAATATTTGAATTATTTCTTTCTGCCTGCCCTCAATATTTTCTTCTGCACTTGATAGTTCTGGAATTTGGCAACAATATTCCTTGGTGTTTTTAGTTGGGATCCCTTTCAGGAGGTGAATGATGTATTCTTTTGATGACTATTTTGCCCTCTGGATCTAGGATTTCTGGGCAGTTTGCCTTGACAATTTCTTGGAAAATATCATCCAGGCTCTTTTTTCACCATGGTTTTCTGGTAGACCAATAGTTCTTGGATTTTCTCTCCTGGATCTGTTTTCCAGGTCAGTTGTTTTTCCAGTTAAGTATTTTACATTTTCTTCTATCTTTTCATTCTTTAGATTCTGTTTGACTGATTCTTGATGTCTCATAGAGTCATTAGCTTCTACTTGGCCAATTCTAATTTTTATCAAATTGTTTTATTTAGTTAATTTTTGCATCTCTTTTTCCATCTGTCCAAATATTCCTTTTAAGGAGTTATTTTTTCCAGTTAGTTTTTGTACTTCCTTTTATAGTTGTCCAATTTTCCTTTTTAAAGAGCTGTTCTCTCAGTGAATTAATTTTTTTTTTGCATTTTAAAAATAATTGGCCAGTTTTTCTTCTATTTCTTTAATTTGGCTTTCAAAATCCTTCTTGACCTCTTCCAAGAATGCTCTTTGGGGTTCAGACCATTTCATATTCTCTTTTGAAGTTTCAGATGGGAGTGTAGTCTCAATGCTGACCTCTTTGGTATTAGCATTTTGATCCTTGCCTCATAGAAAGATTTTATGGTCTTTTCTCTGTTGATTTGCTTCTTGCTCATGGTGATTACCCTTTTCCTGGCTTTTAAAGTAGATCTCTGCTTTTGGAGCACAGAGGGATTTTTCCCACAGTTCTTGTGCCTTGAACTTGAGGCTTTGTGTGCTTTGGCCTCTGGTTCTTTCAGGTAGAAGTTGAAATGCTGCAGCTTATTTGGTGCTGAGTTGGTTGGCATGAGAAAACAGAGGCCAGGTGAAGTCTTTCTGTGTTCCCCAGAGTTACCCTGGAGCCAACTGTCTTAAGTGTGAATAAGGGGTGATCTGGCCACAGGAGATTTCCTCTGCTGAACTAGAGCATAAGCAAGGTCAGTCTTTGGTGAACCTACCTGCACTAGTGTCTTCCTAATTCCCCTGGGGTGCTGAGGCATTCCTGGGGTCTTTGTGATGGTGGTTGCGGGTTCCACCCCCCTGGGACTCAGGATCTCCTCTTGGTTTACTGAGGTGGGTTATCTGGGACAGCTCTGGTCCTGCACTGGACCCCTTCAGCCACAGCAAGAGGGACCCCTCTTTGTGATTTTCTTAGCCTCACAGGCTAAGAGACTGTTACTCCTTCAGCTGTTCCCACTGTTCCAGGATTTTTCCTGGGGAAATATTCTCTAGGCTCTTCAAGGTCAACAAGGGGAGGGAGATAGCAATTCCTGATCACTCCACCATCTTGACTCCCACAAGTTCAACGAGGTGACTTACAGATATTTAATCTGTGGGCTGACAGTCTCAGGAGAGGCTGCTGCAATTACCTGGGGTCCTGTGCCTCCAGTCCCTTGCAACAGATCCTTACCATTGATCTTCCAGTCTGTCCTGTGCTGGAACTCTGTCATAGTCTGTCTCCTCTTGGATTCTGCCACTCCAAAGTCTGTTCAGACTCTCTTTTTAGTGGTATCTGAAAAAGTTTGTCTTAGAGCTTAGGTGGCTAGTTGCTCTCACTCCTTCATCTTGACTCTGTCCCCCTAATTTTCTTATTTTACAGCAATAGTTTCCTTAACTTAAAGTGAATTTCCCAGTGTCACACACGTAGTAAATTGCAGAGTTTGGATTCACACCCAGGTCTTCTGACTCTAAATTCACCAATCTTTCTATTGTATAATAATTCCTTTCAGTTTATTATTATCATTGTCATTATTAATTGCTATTTTTACTACTATTATCTCCACTATAGATATTCAGCTAAGTTTACTTCATTGTGAAATATAGATCAATATGTGTTCTTGAAGGCATGGTGAGTAGAATTTCAGTTGTAGTAGCTTCCTCACAGCTCAAAAAGCTTTGATTTAATAGTCTAATATTGTGTCTATTTATGCTATTCACCAGGTATCACAGTTAAGTTTTGAGTGGCTGATCATCAGGAATTACAGAAATTGATCAGAATATATGCCATAGACTGAAGAATATTTTGGCCATGGCAACACAAAAAGACCATAACCTGAACTAAGATGAAGAAAGTTCATGGGCTACACCAGTGGAACAAGCACCCACACAAATGAAATCATGGGTCTTTGAATTAGATTTTGTTGCTGTTGTTGCTCCTATCACTACCATTGCTGTTGTTATTTTACATCCAAACTACTCACCAGGTTCCAGACAAGGGGTGGGCAAATTGTGACTTCTGGCAATCTTGTCTCTGCAGTCCTGCATGACTATATGAAAGTACATTTCTCACCAAAGAAATGACTTTATATGCCCTGTCTTGTTGTGCAAGGTAGGAAGAATTAGGCTCAATGTGTATAGTGTTTAGGATTTGTGACTTGTAGCCCCTGGGATGTGGGTTATTGGTAGGATAAAGGAAAAGAATCATTACCTACTTATTTTCTCTGGACATGCTTTATTTTAACATTCAAACTCACACTCCCCTAGAAACTATGGATCCTTTTATGTTGTGCCTATAATATTGCCAGAGAAGTGATATATAGATCAAGGTCTTGGAATGTATTATCTCCTGCTACGTTAGCTTTTTGTTCTTTTTTTTTGGTTCCTTTTCCATTTATAGATGCCAAAGAGCAACCAAAAGTATTTTGTGACCTTCAGCATCAGGAGTTTAGTCGTCTGGTGAACAAAATTGATGATCTTTATAAAGCTCTTGCGGGAGGGGGGGGCTGCAATTTATCCTATTGGCTTAAAGCATGTACTGGCATTAACAATAGAGGATGCATGAAAGGAGGCTCTAAAGGCATTGTGAATGCAGAAAGAATGTTTAGCTCAGAAAAGCAACATTGGAACAGCTTTCAAAATAATGCTATATAAGATGTATTCATTTACTTAAGAACTGGATTAGGAGATTAAATATACAATTTCTGTGATACAAGGAACTCATGGAAGAGAAAACTCCCTCTACCAATGCAAATAAACATTAACTATACGATTTATAGTCTTAGAGATCTTCTTAAAGACTCTGCGAAGTTAAGGGATATGCCTGACTTCACATACTGTGTATGTTGCTGAGGCGAGACTCAAACCTTGGTTTTCTTAACTCTAAGGCAAATTCCCTATCTGCAACACCAGAGGGAAGAAGAAAATGTCAGTAGAAAGTAAGCTATTTCCATTATCTTTGTTAAGGGGCATGGATACAAACCTCTTTTCCATTAGTGACTTTTCTGAATTAAATTGTCATGTGATTAGCCTGAAAACCGATTGATTGAATGATGCTTGCCTAGAAAATGAATAGGGGAGAGGTATTAAATACTCAAATCCAGTTGCTCCTTTGGTGGTGAGTTGAGACACTATTTGCCTTCTTAATAAGGAGCCACAAAATTTCAAACGTGGTCTGTGTATCCTAACAGCTGTAGCTTTAAAACCCTGGTGCATGTAAAAGGTAAAAAAGTTATGTTGCAAATATTACTTAATGTTGTAATAGCTGATGTTTATCTAATGCATTATGCTTACCACATACCTTACTTACACTGTCTCTTCTGGCCCATAGCCACACTCTAGTCTAAGGTATTTGGTCAAAAGACATTCAGCAACTCCCTTCCCCTCCCCGCTACACATGCACACATACTTCATTTGTATTTTTAGAGACTGCACTAAGTAATGTATGGACAAGTGACTTATAAGATCATAGTTGTGCAAGAAGAAAGTCAAGTCCATAAGCAGTTACATTTATTAAGAATTAGGTTCTGCGCTAAGTGGTGGGGATGCAAAGAAAAGGAGAAATACAAAAACAGCAGCAACAACAATGACAAAGCAGGTCTTGCTCTCAAGTAGCACAATATAATGGAAGAGACAACTTGTAAACAACTCTGTATAACCAAGATACATATTGTTTATGTTGGTGATAATGTAAGAAAGAAAGCACAAAGGTTAAGTAGGGCTGGGAAATGCTCTTTGCAGGAGGTGGCTCTTTGTTTCAGATCTCATGGAGACTATGGAAATCAAGAAGCAGATAAAAGGCCAGAAGGAATTTCATGCACTGGAGACAGACAGTGAAAATGTCCAAAGTTGGCAGACACAGTGTATTGTGATAGGATAATGAGGTCAGTGAATCTTAGAGTATGGGGGTGGTGGGAGTGAGTAAGGTATAAGAAGACTGGAAAGGTAGGAAAGGATCACGGGTAGGGTTTGATTTGGTCAGTCCTGCGATTAGGAAGATCACCTTGATAGATGAGTGCAGGACGAACTGGAGTGGGAAGAAACTTGATGCAAGGAAACCAACCAGAAGGTTATTGTAGTAGTCCAACGGTGAGGTCAGAAGAACCTGTATCAGGATGGTGACAGTATCACAGGAGAGAAAGTGCAAATATCACAAAGTCCAAATTATATTTGTGCAGTAACCTCATTTGCATTATTCCTGATAAGCAGTCAGCTAGCATCAATAATTTCCACCTAAGGTGACAATTTTACTTTTTTCCAGTTCTAATTGTTAGGAATTTCTTCCTGAAGCTTCAACTTGTTGGTTCTATTTCCACCTCTTAATATAAACAAAATCTCGTAGGCATGGCTCTGAAACTAACACTCTCTTGGTGCAAGTTTCATGTTGGGACAATGTGAGGTATTTGTGAGTCACTTAACATTTAACAGAGATTTTAGTTTTCTTAAAATAGTAAGAATATGCAAAAAGTATATATCAAAAATACTTTGGCCTTAGCTTCTCTGAACATTGACCTCATCTCCATCTGGAAAAGTGTCAGGTCAGTCTGGCATCAAGATATTTATTGGTCTAGGGCTCCTACCAAATCTGAGAGGCATGGAGCCCACATGATTTGAGCTTTTTGTTGGCTGTAGGCCAGGAAGCTATTTTATAGAAGATAGGGTCAATTATGTTTTATGAAGGGAGGGAATTTCACAGCCTGGGGCAAAAGGAAGCTACATGGTTTGTGTGTGGGAGAAAACTTCAGCAGGAAAAAGAGAGATGCAATAGAAAACATGCCACTCTTGATGGCAAGGTGCTAATTTTCTTCCAGAGAAACTTCCAACATTTATACTATGTCCAAAAAATAGTTAACATATCAAATGAATAACTGGACTGGATCAGATTGCTTCTGACATCCCTCCCAAATATAATTCATGATACTAAGAGTTAGAAAGCAATATGGAAATCTCAAGATATAAGCTGGGAATATTAAATGATCACCTGCTATACTTTGAGTTCTCAGATTTATTTTCCTTCCTGTTTGACTTTGGTCAAATCACTTAACTTCTGAGAACCAATGAAGTCATCAATGAAGAGAGAATAACTAGGAGGCAGCAATCAGTTACAATAATGCTAAGAGCATGGAAGTTGATAATGACTTCTAGAAGAGAAGACAAAATGACTTTATACAGCAGGAAATGCTTTGAAATTGCTTTATGTTTTCAAGCCCTTTCAACATCTTTCCTAATGCTACTTGATGTTCACAATCTTGTCATTGACTGCTAAGTTATTGAAAGAGAAAGTCTAGAACAGGGTTTCTTAAACATTTTTCCACTCACAACCCTGCGCATATGCTTGTGACTCACAGTTTAAGATGCCCTGGTCTAGAGGAACGTAAAATGAAGTATGATCATAGTTTTTATGTGGTGATGTAAGAAAGTAGAGAAAAATATACAGTTGAAGAGAAGGCATATATTTGTTCCTATGAAAAAATGACAAAACATTAATGTATTATTCTAATTTCTTATAAAAATTAAAGTCAGAATGCACCCCTGAATTAAAAAAAATATTCTTAAATGGTGACCATATTTACCTTTACGCATTATTCAAAAATAAAGGAATCAAGGAAAGAAATTTTTCAAATACCTACTGAAAGATTCTGGAACCATAACTGTCTAAAATTATAGACATGTGAATGAATGGCCATATATTCAAAAAGATCACTTATTTGCTCATTATAATTCATTTCACATTATGTTTTATGCTCTCTGTTGTTAAGAAGGGATTTATTTTTTATTTGGAAGAAAGTAAACTATGATATTTGGTGGAAAAAAGTCAACAGAAAAGATTGGCTAAAAATTTCATGCTTATAGGATTAAGTGGACTGAATCCTACTGAACCTGAGCCATCAAACTCACCTTCTTTTTTGTTTGACAGTGGTTATTTGGATGTAGGTGATTGAATATATGATTTTAGGTCCATGATAGTTGTCCTTAAAATGAATAAAACTTAAAAGATATGACCATGCAGTCTTTAGGAAGGGAATACTATATTGGTACAATCATAGAAATCTTTCTCATTCCCCTTCCATGAAGTTGGGAGAGCCTGGACATAGATTACTATTTTTAAAATTGAGGAATCTGAGACATTCAAAGATTAAAAGATTTGTCAGACTTCATTGAGTGAGTGAATCGGTGACCTACCAATGTATGCTGACTTATAGTGGAGCTATTTTCATGAACATTTCTCCTTGAAGCAGTGCTCTGTACTGAAAAATGACATTTAGAATGTACTTTGCCAACATTTTGGATTAACTTTAGTACTGTATAGCTAGCAACCTGTCAATGATTCCAAATTACTATTTTTAAAACCTGGAACATTATTAACTCTGTCATTTTGAGAAAATTTATATATATATATATATATATATATATATATATATATATATATATATATATATATATATATATATACATGCATGCATAGATTTAGCTACCTCATGACCTTTTGATACTATCGTCACATTTTACAGTTTTTGGTTTTTTCACGAACTCGCCTTTATATATGGAAATTAAATAGTAAGAAAGGAGATTTCTTCTATAAACAAAATTGAACAGATATAAAAATGAGGATGATGACTAGCTTTGCTCCAAAATAGTCTGTTTGTACTTATATACTCTTCTTTCTTCAAAAACAACCAAACAAAAATTTATCAGAATATATATCTTGGTCTATGGGAAATTCCATGTGGAACCATAAAAATAATGAAATGTCCTAAAGACAAATGCTCAGAAACTTGTATAGGCTAATGAGATCATATTGGAAACAAACATATTGGATGGAACAAGGGACAAGAGAGGATTTTTCAGTCATTAAATATCTTAGGTGAAAGATACCTTGGAACAGGGTAAGTCGTCAATTAGAATTTGAACTCCTTAAGCTTAGAGACCATCACTTACTTCTTTCTGTCCTTTCTTTGTATCCTCTGGGCTTAGCGTAGTGCCTGGCACAGAGTAATCTTGTAATAGATGCTTATTGAATCTCTGAGATGAACTTGGATTAAATGCGATGACTAATCAGATCACATAGAACAAATTAAAACAAAAGCGTCAGGTGAGCAGTAAGGCAAGTCTGATAAAATGCAATGGGAAATTATTAGTGAAGTGATTTTAGAAAAAAAAAGTAAAACAAAAGAAAATAAAAGTAAAACATATGGTGAGCCTATATGATCTGATTGAAATTGAAGTGAGAAGAACCAGGTCACTGTGTACAGAAACAGCAATGTTATAATGATGACCAAATGTGAAAAACATAGCTTCTCTGAGTATAAACTGACGTATAATTTTCTTGCTTTTTTTGAAATGTGGCTAATATTAAAATATGTTTGCATGATTTCACATCTATAATTGATATTATATTACTTGTCTTCTCAGGGACTGGGGGAAGGTTTGGGATTTAATTGTCTTAATTTGCTTTTCATTATTGAATAGTGATTTTAGAGCACATTTTCATATTACCCTAGATTTCTTTGATTTCTTCTCCTGAAAATATACAAACTTACACATTCTTTTTTGTTCATATGCACAAAACCCACAAAATTTGGAGGCATAATCTTCTTCCTGCTCTTCCCCGCACATACTTACCTCAGTCTAAGAAGGGGAAGGAGTTTATGTTCATCGTTAATTTGGTTCCCATAGAGCAAATTCCCATTTCTAAGTCCAAAATCCCTGCTTAGGCTCAAGTACCAGGCAACTCAGCTTCTCAAGACTTTTTTCAGGCCAGGCTGACTGCCTTGCCCTATCTGCAGTCTTGATCCCAAGGCTCAGTAAAGATCTAGGAAGAACTAGGAAGTTCTGGAAAGAACTCATGCATATACATGCATATATATGTGTATATATATATATATATATATATATATATATATATATATATATATATATATATACACACATATATATGTGTATATACACAGAGACATACATACATATGTGTGTATACATACATATATACATATACATATATACACACACATATGTGTGTATCTATAGTAGATATAGGTATACAGATACACCAATTAAGTTTTATAGTGGATAGAGTGTTGTTCTTGGATTTAGTAACCCCTGAGTTCAAATCTATCCTCAGAAACTTACTAGCTATGTGATCTTGATGAGTCATTTAAGCTTTGCTTGCCACAGTTTCCTCAGTTGTAAAAGTAGAATAATAATCATGCCTATGTTCCAGGGTTGCTGGGAAGATCAAATGAAATATCTGTAAAATGTTTATCCCAGGGTTTGGCATGTAGTAGCCAGCATATGCATGCTATCATCATTATTAATGACAGAAGAACCATTAAACTAACATGATGAAATGAACAGAAAGAAAAATGAATAGGTAAGCAAATATATAAATAAATAAATTATAGAAAAGGAAAAGAAGGAAGGAAGGAGGAAAGGAAGGAAGGAAGGGAGGGAGGAAGAGACAGAGGGAGGGAGGGAGAAAGAGAGAAAGAGATAAAGAAAGAAAGAAAGAAAGAAAGAAAGAAAGAAAGAGAAAGAAAGAAAGAAACTTTTGACAGCAAACACCAACTACGGGGAATAAGGAAAAGGCTTCACGTAGGAGACAAAATGTGACAAGAGTGGAAACTTCAAGGAGTTTTAGATGTTCCAAGTAGTGTCTCTGATGGGAAGTGTTGATCAGATCACACTAAACTATAAGCTTTTGAGCCTGGTGACTGTCATCACTTTCATTTGTGTTCCCAGTTCCCAGTTATTGTGATCCTTTCCCACAGTGCCTTAAATATAGAAATACTTCATAAATGTGTTGATTATTGAATTCAGTTCTACTATACTGAGTAAACACACAAAAACCTAGAATTTTTTTCTACATAATCATTTCATTAAATATTCTAAATGACATGGACATATCATTGCTACTAGGAAAGACTAGGATCCTTAGGAAGGTCAAAAAGAAACTGAAAGGATTTTTAGACCTTGGATTTCTTAGAACAGTTAATTATGCAAACTCCTAGGAATAATCACTCAATATTGCTTTTAACACAGGAATAAATTATTCTTCCACTCTGGATGCAATTAGGAATTTTTTCATTAATATTGTATAATATAAAAGTTTTGCATTTTTCTTTCTTGGGATTATCTTCATTTTTTTTCACTTGGGATCAATAAGATCTGAGCTCTTTAATGAAACTTAAATATTTAGTTTACTGGGCAGTTTCTGATTTACAACTGAAAGAAAACTGGGAATTAGAATATTATGTTTCATTTTTTCATTAACAAAAGTACAGGGATGTTTGTTCTATACTTGAATTGATAATTTAGGAAATTATGAAATCAGGAAATGAGGGTAGACATTCTTGGACTTTTGAGTATTTGCCAGGAAATACCATGATTGGCCATGGGGAATGGGGGAGTTTTAATAAACTGCAGAGAAAGGCATTGAAAGTGAGGAGGGATACAGAGGCAGATGTCATGGCTTGGGGACTGAATAATTGCATGAATAAGAGGATGTGGAGGAGAAGAGGCAGAGAACATCACTCATGTAACCATGTATTAGAGTTGGGGACACTCAGCAGCATAGACCCAATGGAGATGGAAGTATTGGGGAGGGGGTCAGAGTTTAAGGTTTCATTTTTCTCATTTTTCCAGGGTGATAGATCAACTCCTCTCTATGTCACCTTGGGTTAGTTTATTAACATCTCGAAACAATCTCAAAGCTATCAATAAAACTTCAAAGTCATCATCTCAAAATTATGAGCACTGTTTTGGTGTTCTCCTGGTCTAATGCTGTGGAGGTTTGAATCTTGTCTGGAATTTACATATTAGAGAACCAGAGTTTTCACAAGCAACCTAGATGATTTCTCCTGTTTTGGCACAGATTACTAGGATGTGAGTTTTAATTAGTGTATGATATAATCTGTAAATTATGCTCAACTAGAAAGGAAAGGGATAGTCAGGAGGACCATAACAAGATACAATTCTAACAAAGTATTGCACTATAATTTTTTACACTGTCCAGCTTACTGTCTCTTCATGTTAAAAATTACTTATCTCCAGTTGATTCTATATGACTTGTTTAAATATCTAGATATTACATTAGAATGTAAGTTTCTTCAGGGCAGAGACTAATTTTGCACTTGCTTTGTACTGCCAGAGATAAATATGATATTCAGCTCAAAGGAAGCACTTAATAAATGCTCATTGACTATCAGCAGTGTAATACAGACAAAACAAAAAGCAAATGCAATCTTAGGATGTAATTGATGCATTACAAGGAGCTAGTGCTGTTTAGGATTACAGAGGTCATAATTTTGTTACCATGATAAATACTATGCTTATTTCTAGGGATTTTATCTCAGGAAGGACATTATTAAACTGGAGAGCAGCAGAGAAGAGTGATTAGAATGGGAAAAGACTTTAAGGTCATTCCATCTGAAGATTTTTAAAGGAATTAGGGAAAATGAGTCTGGAGAAAAGAATACTGAAGCATGACATGATGCATGTTTTCAAGTACCTGAAAGGTTGTCATATGGAGCAAGGATAAATTTATTTTGCTTGTTATTGAGGTCTGGGACAATTTTTTGCCTTTCTTTGAATTCCTTCTGATTGATACAATGCGTGGAGCATACTAGGCACTTAATAAATGCTTGTTGAGTTGCTGACTGACAAGAGGGCAAAAGTAAGATCAAGGGGTGGTAGCTGTAAAGAAACTTATTTAGGATTCACATGAGGATCCACCTGGAAATAAATGTACTAATTTAAAAGTAGAACAGGCTGCCTCAAGAAGAATTACATTTCACTTTGCTATAAATTGTCAAGAAGATTCTGCATGACCATTTATTGACATTCTCATTCAGGTTGGAATAAGTGACTTATGACCTTACTTCTAAATACGTGTAATGGTAATTAAATGGGAAGATCTCTCCCATTCATTAATAAGCCCATGTGACCTCCTTGGGTCTCATAGAAATCTGAGTTACATGGAGCCTATGGAGTGTGGAGCTTGCTGAATAGGTGAAATAGGAAGTGTGAAACAGGAAGAGGCAGAGCTAGAACAGAGCTGAGAGAAAGTTAGTTATTAAAGCAGTCAGAGCTAGGCAGGATGGAGGCAAGCAGGCAGCTGACTAGTGTGAGTGAGAGGGTTTGTTTCAGATTTTGTTTAAGGCAGTTTGCTTATGATTTGTTTAAAGGATCTGGTTATTGTGTTCTTCTGGGAAGAGTATATTCCTTAAATTGTTACTATACCACCTATTTCTGAGAGCAATTTATTTTTTTTTATGGAAAGCATGCTTTTTTGTAATAATATTTGTTTTTCCTTTTATTCATCCAGATTGTCCTTCACTTCAGTGTAGTAATATTTTCAATGTTATCATTTTTTAAAATTATTATTATTATTATGAGACTTGCCACCATTGGCAAAACATTTTCTTTCACTACCTTATTTCTCTTTTAAACTATTAATGAATATCATGCTTTGGTTCCATAATCTCTTAGGAATTCAAATGGTTTTCTTTTGCATCAAGAGTTGAATCATTTTAATTTGTCTTATAATATTTATTCAGGGTTATCTTAACTATCCTAACTGATAGGAAGATAATTTTCTCTTCTACAATTAAAATCTTCTCCATTGATTTATTTGCATTTGTTCATGGTGTTTAATTGATTGTTCTTTCTCCTGAGATCTTTGGTAATTTTTTCCCCTTCATTCATTTGTTTATTTATTGTTTACTGACCATCTTTCTTTTTATGCTATTTCCCTGGCAGCTGGATCTTAGCTTATTTACTAGCTTTTGCTGCATGTCACTTCTAATAGGACAGAACCGGATTCAACTACTTGCTAGGATCTTTCCCCTATGACTAAGCATGGGGGAGCTTTGTTGTAACACAGAGAGCTACCATCTTGCTATCTCAGTGTAATGTTAATGAGATTTAAGATCTTCCCATACCCCTTAATAGGCTATATGTAGAGACCATTAAGGGAAGTTTGATTAGGGCAGGCTTGCTCATAAGAAAGCTTTCACACTTTTAGCTTATTTCTAATTAGGCACTGAGTCACAAGGAAGTATGTGTGTGTGTATATATATATATACATATATATATATGTATATATATATACACATAATATATACATATTTATATACACACACATATATGTATATATGTATACATATATACATGTATAAATAAATAAATAGATAAATAAAATAATTAAAAAAAACTGAATGAAAACAAGTGAGCCACCTTGTGCACACTTCTGATAGTAATATACTGAGTGAGTGGGTAGGCCTGCAGAGCAAGCATGGTTAATGGCTAGGGATTATCCATTTTAGTTTATCATGCTTTTACTTTCTCTTAGTTCTGGTTTCCTAGACCATGGAGACCATGGAGACAGATGAAATTGCTTATTTTTGGTGCAATATTTCTATTTTTGAGAAGCTTGCGAGGTCATGAGAACCAGATAAAAGGTTTAGCCTTCCATCTCTTTGGTCATTTGACTCAGAAGCTCTCCCTAATTTTCAATCTCTCTTTAGTCTTTGGTTTCTTTACTATTTCCAACAACCATGCCCTGTTCTCTGCCAAACAACCTCAGTTTTTCCTTTATCTCTCCCTCCCTTCACAAAAACTCCTTCAAAAATTTGCACTCATTGACTTTATTGTTTTATTTACTTCCTAATTTTCCATTTTCTACCACTCTATTAAAAGTATTCCCTCAAAATGTTACCAATTATATCTTTAAATCTAATATCTTGTCTTTCTCCTCTTTGCTCTCCTTTCTGGATCTTTTTTCTTCCTTTGATCTTCTAGACTTCAACATGTCACTTCTCTTTCCTGGGAGAGAGCTACTTATTAGTTCCCTTGCTTGTTCACTAGCAACATCAGAATCCCTAAATATAGATGACCTTCAGAGCATTATCTTGGGATGATACTTCTTTCTTTAAAATCTCTTAATGATAACTTGAGTTCTCATGGATGCAATTATCATGCCTCTAAGGATGACTTCCAAAACTGCATATCACATAATCATAGAATTTCTAAATTGAAAAAGACATCAGAGAACATTGAATTGAACTCATACTTAAAAGAATGTTACCATAATGTAGTCCCTATCATAACCACCACAAAGTGTCAGGGAAATTTCTCATGTCATTTATCAGTACCAGATGCAGTGAGGCAAGTTTTTTTTTTTTAATTGGGATCAGAAATTGATCAGAAAATGATCAAAATCATTGGAAAAACAAGTGACATAGACAATAGATCCAGGGGAGACAATGTAAAAATTATGGGACTACCTGAAAGCCATGATCAAAAAAAGAGCATAGACATTATCTTTCATAAAATTATCCAGGAAAACTGTCCTGATATAGTAGAACAAGAGAGCAAAATAAATATTGAAAGAATCCATTGATTACCTCCTGAAAGAGACCTGAAGAGAGAAACTCCTAGGAATGTTGTGGCCAAATTTCAGAGTTCCCAGGTCAAGGAGAAAAATACTGCAAGCAGTTAGAAAGAAACATTCCAAGTATTGTGGAAATACAATCAGGAAAACACAGGATCTGGCAGCTTCAACATTAAGGGATTAAAAGGCTTGTAATAGGATATTCCAGAATCAAACAAACCGGGATTAAAACCAAGAACCACCTACCCAGCAAAACCTAGTATAATACTTCAAGGGAATAAATGGTCATTCAGTGATATAGAAGACTTCCAGGCATTCATGATGAAAAGACCAGAAGTGAAGAGAAAATTTGACTTTCAAACACAAGAATGAAGAGAACCATGAAAAGGTAAACAGGAAAGAGAAATCATAAAAGACTTTCTAAAACTTAACTGTTTACTTTCTACATGGAAAGAAAACATTTATAACTCTTGAGACTTTTCTCAGTATTTCATAGGTGGAAGGATTGTACACACACACACATACACACACACAGAGAGAAAGAGAGAGAGAGAGAGAGAGAGAGAGAGAGAGAGAGAGAGAGAGAGAGAGAGAGAGAGAGAGAGAGAGAGAACAGGCTGTGTTGAATCAGAAGAGATGATAGCCACAAAAAAATAAAATAAAAATTAAAGGGTAAGGGAGGAAAAAACTGGGAGGAGAAAGGGAGAAATGGAATGGGGCAGGCTATAACTCATAAAAGAGATAAGAAAAATCTTGTTCAGTAGAGGAGAAAAGGGAAAAGAGGAGAGGGGAAAAGTGAAACTACTCTCTCCACATATAACTTAAGGAGGAAATAACATGCTCACTGAATTTGGCATGAAAATCTCTCTTATACTACAGGAAAGTAGGGGAGGAGGGGACAAGCGGGGTGAGGGGAATGATAGAAGAGAGGGCAAATGGGAGATGGGAGTAACTAGAAATAAACGCTTTTGGGAAGAGACAAGGTCAAAATGAGGGAATAAAAAATAAGAGGGGATAGAGTAGGATAGAGGGAAATATAGTTAGTATTACACAACATTTTTATTATGGAAGTCTTTTGCAAAATGACATATACTTAGTCTGTATTGAATTGCTTGCCTTCTCAGTGGGGATGTGTAGGGAAATAAGGAGGGAGAGAAGTTGGAATTCAAAGTATTAGAAACGAATGTTGAGGATTATTGTTGCATAGAACTGGGAAATAAGAAACGCAGGTAATGGGGTATAGAAATTTATTTTGCCCTACAAGAAAAGAGAGAAGATGGGGATAAGGGAAGTGTGGGGTATGATAGAAGGGAGGGTACATTGAGGGAAAGGGTAATCAGAATGCAAGGTATTAGGGGATGGGGGAGGGGAGAGATGGGAAGAAAAATTGGGCATGCTACAAAGTGATAGAAAAGCAATTAGTATTAAAACAATTGACTGAATTAATTACTGAGAGTAAATCAGAGAAATCTTTAGTTTGGGGAAAAGACTTTTAATCTAAATTTCCTAGAGGCAGGTAACCTTGGGTAAAATTTGGCATTGATGGAAAAGTTAAGGTTTTAATGGTAAATTTGATTTTGTGATTGTTATTTAATCAGGAACTAGAACATGTATAGAAAGGCATGTAAGCGACTTAAGACTTAACCTCAAAAGATGTTCCTTAGCCAATATGAAATTATAGTCATATCTGAAACCTGGTTATTAGAACTTGTTATTTTAAGATGCTATGGGACTATTAACTGACTGTTCTTGTGAGTCCAACTCCAGGTATTGATAACAAAAAAGGTGATCTGAGCCTCCAGTCCATGATGCCAGTAAACCTATGAGATGCTGGTATGAATTGAAAAAGGTGATCTTGTGGAAGGGTGGGAGAGTGGCTGTTCACCTTGGGCTGAGGTAGGATTCTCCTGACCCAATTTCCCCACTGACACCTGGCAGACTTTAAGCCTGACTGAATGCAAGTTGACAATCTGCTCCTGCCTGTAATTGACGTGAAGTTGGGGAGATATCGTTTCCCTGCAATGTCCCTACTCTTAGTGGCAATTTTCTATAGTCAAAAATTTGTAAGCTTAATACCAGATCTACTAAATTATAGATTGTTGGTGGGGGAACATCCAAGGGTAAGTCTAAAATTAAGCTATTAGGTTTAGGACTTTAGACCAACAACAATAAATTTGGGTCCTTTAATTTGTAGTAATACTGTGGAGACAATTAGGCCAAGGGCTTGTGAAATTAGCACACATAATTATTATGTCTCAGTTGATTAATGTTAAAAAAAATTCTTTTGTGGTCTATATTGTAAATGCTTTAAAAGAAATATCACCTCACCAAAAGTTGGAATTGTTTTATGTGATATGAACTGTGTTAAAAATGAAAAATAAAAATTAACAGCAGGAAATATAAAGTAAAAAACAGAAAGAAATTGTGTAAGACTTAGATGATTTGAAATGGCAGTCAGAGATCCCAGTAATCAGTGTGGTTAACACACTCTGTGTTTGACACAGAATTAGAATTAGTCAAAACAATGGAAAATTCTCTCATTGCTTGTATCTTAATGGTCATTGGGACTATTTAGCTTATGTGACTTCATAATGGAGTCTTATCCTTTGTAGTATCAAATCATATATTTCAAAGTCATAATTATCATATCTATTTTTATAGAGTTTCCAAAAAGTTATTACATATAAATCATTTTTCAAACTTTGAAAATGTTTATGAACCTTAAGAGATATTTTAATATCATATATACTCATTCATTCACTCATTCAATAAACATTAAGTGCCTATGATACGCCAGCCATATAGCTGTGTATGTGTATGTGTGCGTGTATCTCCTGATCACCATTCTCATCAGTGTTTGTGAACGTATGTGTGTGTCTTATTGATTAAAGAAAAGAGAATTCACCTCAGAAGGAATAAATATGATACAAAAGATACACTATCAGATTTGGAACCAGAAGAGATTGTTCCAAATATAATCTTTATCCCAACAGTAGCTATATGACTGAGCAAATCATGCTGCCTGTCTTAGTCCTTGTTTTTTCATCAGTAAAATGAATGACTTGGGTTGGATAAGTTATAATACTCTTTAAAATCCATGACTCTGTGATCTTCCCAATTCTCTGATGCTATTTGTTCATCCCATGCCAGGCCCTGGACTTTATCATGGGAAAATTATTATGACTGCTATATGTACACATAGTCTAAATAGACAGTTTTTCCATAAATGTCCTTGAATAAAATCTTCTCTCCCTTGTGGAGGTTGATCGTTTTGAGTAGAAGAGTAATAAATTGTCTGAACAAAATCACTGCTTTCAGTGAAAAATGTGTTGACCTTTTCAAATCTCAAAAGTTAATGCTTGCTATCATTATAATATATTCTTATTTGTTAAAATTAAGCTACTTTTACTTTGCTTCTTAAATTTTAACGGGGTTGTAATTTCACTAGCTTTTAGGGGCTCTAAAGCAAAATTGGTCCTGTCAACTTAAATATAATTTTCTAAGAGGAAACATTTCCCTATGGTCTGGCATCTTCCTTAAATAATGCATCTTTAATAGCTATCAATTAAAATAGTTAGAGATTTATGGCTAAGGCATAAATACCTATAAAGGATGATTGATGGTATAAACTCAAACAGTTCTTATTATAAAGCTCCTCTGACAGGCACATAAATTATTCTGCAATATTACAATGACTAAGAAAATATTATGACTTATCTTGATTTGCTTCCACCTCCTTTCCATCCCAGAATTCCAATGCATAGCCATATACTTGATTTTTATTCACATACTGTATCCTCACTGAGGAAATCTATATTAGAGTTTTAAGTATTATTAATACTATATCCAAATGAGCTATGTTTTGGTAGGAAAGAAAGTGTGAATACGCAGAGTGTGTATGTGTGTCTAAAGTAGCCTTGCCCTATATTAAGAAAACACACTCACACACAAAACACGTACACAAACAACAACTATGTTACATAGTTTAATGAGTAATAATGCCAAAGAATATCAGTATCTTATGCACGTACCTCCACTTTCTTTTTATTTTGCATGGACCTGGATTTTCTTTTTTTATGGAATGTTTGGTGAGTAATATGCCTCTGTTAATGTAGAATTGACAACGGTTCTTATAATACAAGTGACTTGCCAAGGCTCAGATAATCAGGTGACACTTGAGTCTTCTTAATTTTGAAGCTGATTCTCTGTTCTTTATGTCATGGTTCCTTTCACATAATAGAACCTTAAACATGTAATTAACTGTATAAGTTCACAAGCTAAAATAATTTTTTTTAAAAAAATCCTATTTATACTAAATAGAGTTATTTTAATTATTTTAATCTTTTTTGCCTTTTGTGCTGAGTAGTATGCCTTTTATGCTGCTGTAGTCATATGTAAGTCTAGGTAATGCAAGTTCTTTTTGAGGAAATAAAATTTAAAAAGTGATTTTTTCAAAGATGAAGTATCTTTTTGAGGAAAAAAAATCAAAGAAAGAGACTTTTTAGAAATTAAATAACAATTAGCTTAACTTGTACTATTGACATCTAATGTATAAACATTTTTAAGTACCCAAAAAAGATACCATACATCAATATATCTCGGTTAACTTTATTACAGAGAATACAACAAATAAAACATTTACTCCAGGAAGAAAAATCCAGGGTTCCCCTGGGTTCCAACTACACCTAACATCAATGTCATGCAAACAAGTTAGAGGTGTGAGACTCATTCCTTTTTGTTTGACAATAGGGATACAGTTCAAAATATGTGAGCAATCCCCAGACACATCTCTGTGAGATTATGAATATCTTCTTTTATAGGTGATCAATATCTGCATCTAAAAACATATGCTGATGTTCTTTATATGAAAGATGACAGCTTGGATAGCAATCTGCATCTGGGTATGGAAGTATAACTGAGAGAACTGATTACACATCATCTGTCTCTGCAATACTGACTTCATGCACACTGATAAATCATCCCTTGGTTTATGACTGCAGCTAGTTGCAGAACACAAGGCTTGTACAAATCTGTCTCTTTTGATTCATAGCCAGCCTTATTTTGTCACTTCACACCAGGCTCTGCTGTATCCCAGGCACAGTGGACCATCTGTTGGTGTTTCCTAGCAGGGTACATCAGAGGAGTATTCAAGGATGTATTAGAGCCAGTTCAAATAGGAGGTGATTGTTAAATTTTTTATGTGAGCATTTACAACTCAGAAATCATAAATGCTACCAATTAGGGCTTGATTTATGTGTTGATTATCTGAACTTGAGAAGTGATGAAGAAAATATTAGCAATGCAAAATTAAACTTTCAGGTATCATGTGTGCATCTTTTGGGGTGGGGTAGGAGACAGAGGGTGGGCAGAGAGATTGCTGTTAAATATTTACCAGAACAATTCTGTGTGTATTCTTTGAAATGTGTAGTTGAATAACAGTGCTTTGAGGTTCACAGAATGATTAAAAATATTATCTTGTTTGAGCCTCACAATTAGCTTGGGAGTTAGGTACTTTTATTGTATCAAATTTACAGATGAAGAAGCTG
Source organism: Notamacropus eugenii (assembly GCF_028372415.1). Classification (NCBI taxonomy): domain Eukaryota; kingdom Metazoa; phylum Chordata; class Mammalia; order Diprotodontia; family Macropodidae; genus Notamacropus; species Notamacropus eugenii. Next base: position 568,443,169 of record NC_092872.1, read on the forward strand.
AAGCTCAAAGAAGTTGAATGACTTACCTAGGGTCACATAGCTAATAAGAATCTGAGGCAAGATTTGAACTTAGGTCCTCCTAACTCTAAGGACAGTATACACTAAGCCAGTCACCTACCTAACATACTAGAGTTTCAGCATGCTATTAACCTGAGATCACAGCAGCCAGATGCTGTAAGGAGAAGAGATGATTAAGGCAGGTATTGTTCTGCATCCTTTGTTTTTGGAGGACCAGTGACATCATAGAGTGACATCTTGACTTGTGTGTGAATTGGATTTAAGTGACCCAGAGATACAATTTCTCTCTTCAGTCAGCTTCAATCTCTCTTCCAGAATCATTAAAAGTCCAGTGGCAAGATGTGTTAAGATGATCAATGATGGATTGGGATGCAGTGGATGACATCAGTGTCTTTGATGTCTGACCAGGCTCTAAAGCCCCACAATACTTGCTTTAACTGTCTTCAAGGCTTAGTCCAAACTGTCTTCAATCTCTTATTCCACTAGAGGAAGTCTTCACAATGCTCGAGGCAGACATCCCCCATCCCAACTCACCAACTGGTTTGAGACCTGCCAGTTACCCTGATGTAGCACATCTGCAGAGATGGTTTTTACCAGGCTGTGGCTTCTGTGCATTCTACAGCTTCTTGGAGTTACAGATGAAAGTTCAGTGATGAGTGGATATCAAAGCTGAATAAGCAGCCCTAAAAAGGGCTTGACAACCCTCATGCCTGAGTTGCTATTCCTCCCTGTGCACCTCCCTCATCCCTGGGACTGGTAAAACAATGATAGAAGTCTTACAGCTTGTGGAACAGAGCATTTTATACCCATAAGTCCTTTGAAATCACAGACCTGAGGAGGTGAAAAAACCCCAACAACAAATGAATTGAATTGACCTGAACTGGATATCAGTATTAGACAAGCTAGTATTTCCTGATGATCAGAAGAAATGATGTAGAGTTAGGCAGGGCCAATTGGAAACTATTTTTGAAGTACTCAAGAAAGCTTAGTACAGATTAATTAGGAGTATGGATGAGTGTCAACAACATGGGAAAATCAGGTCAGTAACAGAGAAGTAAATACCCAGTATCAGAATGGTACTCCCCTACTCAACAATCTCTAGTGGCTCCCCACTTGCCTCCAAAATACAATATAATCTACTCTGTTTAGCATTTATGGCATTTCATAATCTGGTTCTCAGTTTCTTTCCCAGTTCTTTATTCATGCATGCCACATTCCTGCCAAACTGTCCTTCTTTACCTTTACATTTCATCTCCTATATTCATGCCTTTGAAAAGACCACCCTCTGACTATAAAACACTCTCACACTACTGCCACTTTGTAGACTCCAAAGTTTCATATAAAGCTCAGCTCCAAATATACCAATAATTAGAATTAGTGGGAAAAATATTAAGTGCTTATTTCAACCTAGGTTAAGAACTGGGAATATGAATTCAATGAGCATGTCCTCACAGAGCGTACATTCTAAGAGAGAAGGATAACGTACACCAGGACATGGTGGCCACAGAGGAGGATTTTAGATAAGGAAATAAAAAGAAATGGAATGGTGATAGCTCATGTTCTCTCCATCCCCAGGGATTCTATATCTACTTCATAGGTAGTTTGTTTTTACTTTTTCAGATTTTCATTTTCTCCTGAACCTAATCATCAGATAGAAACTTTTCAATATATAAAAACAACACGAAAGAAAGTGGATATATTTTTAAGTTTTTTTTTTACATGTAAATCTATATTATATAATTATCAGGGTAGTAACAAAACTGTTCCTTTAGTTCTTGTTCCTCTTTGTAATTGTAGTGAGTAGAATATAATTCTGTAATCGAGGGTAGTAGATGTTTTGCTTTTGTCTTGTATCTTTTTACTTGACCCACAGTGGGCACAGAGTTACGGCTTTGTTGTCCAGTCATTTGGGTCAAGTCCAACTCTTTGTAACTCCATTTTAGGGTTTTCTTGACAAAGATACTGGAGTGGTTTTGCCATTTTTCTTCTCCAGCTCATTTTATAGATGACAGACTGAAGTAAACAGGGTTAAGTAACATGCCCCAGGATCACCCTGCTAGTTAGTACCTGAGAGCAAATGTGAACCCAGGTTTTCCTGACTCCAGGCCCAGTGTTCTATACACTGTGCCACCTTAGCTACCTTAGTGAAGGCTTACTCAATGAATAAATAGCTTGAGACAATTTGTTGAGCTCTCTGGAAACAAATCTTTTATGAGATAATTCTGGAGGCATGTAGTAGAAAGCAAACAGGTAAGCAGGGTGGGAAATCTTTTTTTTTTTTTTATATATATATATATATTTTTTTTTTTATTTTTTTATTTTTTTAATGTTTAACAATCACTGCCATACAATTGTGATTTTATCCCTCCCCACCCACCCCCCACTACCTCCCTCCCTCCCCACGACTGCATACAATTCTGTATAGATTCTACATATACTTTCCTATTGAGTATATTTTCACTATAGTCATGCTGTGTAGTCAGACTAAGATAAATGAAAGAATCCGTATAACAAATCAGAACATGATACACAAACAGATACACATACACAAACATGATCTGCTACATTATGTGAGTGACTTCCATATTTCTCTCTCTGAGTGTGGAAGGTATTTTGCCTTGAGGTCCACCATTGGGATTTTTTTTTTTTTCAGAAGTTCTTGTGTTATTACAAAAATCTAAGTCTACCAGAAAAAACTCTCACACACTGTGGTTGTTGCTGTGCATAAAGTTCTCCTGGTTCTGCTCCTTTCACTCAGCATCAGGTCATATAAGTCCTTCCAGGCCTCTCTGAAGTCTTCTTGTTCATCATTTCTTATGGCACAATAGTACTCCATTACATTCATATACCATAATTTATTCAGCCATTCCCCAATTGATGGACATCCCCCTGACTTCCAGTTTTTGGCAACTACATAGAGTGCTGCTATAAATATTTTTGTACATGTGGGACCCTTTCCCATTTTTATGATCTCTTGGGGATATAGTCCTAGTAGCGATATTGCTGGGTCAAAGGGTATGCACATTTTTGTAGCCCTTTGGGCATAGTTCCAAACTGCTCTCCAGAATGGTTGGATGCGCTCACAGCTCCACCAACAATGAATTAGTGTTCCAACTCTCCCACATCCTCTCCAGCATTTATCATTTTCTTGTTCTGTCATGTTTGCCAATCTTATAGGTGTGATGTGGTACCTCAGAGTTGTTTTGATTTGCATCTCTCTAACCAATAGTGATTTAGAGCATTTTTTCATATGATTATAGATAGCTTTAATTTCTTCCTCTGAAAATTGCCTGTTCATATCCTTTGACCATTTATCAATTGGGGAATGACTTGTATGATTATACATTTGGGTCAGTTCTCTATATATTCTAGAAATGAGGCCTTTATCCCCGAGCTTAGCTGTAAAAATTTTTTCCCAATTTACTACATCCCTCCGGATTTTGGTTGCATTGGGTTTGGTTGTGCAAAAACCTCTCAGTTTAATGTAATCAAAGTTATCCATTTTGCATTTCATAATGCATTCTATCTCTCCTTTAGTAAAGAATTCTTCCCTTCTCCATAGATCTGATAAATACACTATTCCTTGCTTCTCCAGTTTATTCATGGTATCAATCTTTATACCTAAATCATGTACCCATTTGGACTTTATTCTTGTGTACGGTGTCAGGTATGGGTCTATGCCTAATTTCCGCCACACTGTTATCCAGTTTTCCCAGCAATTTTTATCAAACAATGAGTTCTTATCCCAGAAGCTGGGGTCCTTGGGTTTATCAAACAGAAGGTTGCTATATTCCTTGCCTACTGCATCTTGAGTGCCAAGTCTATTCCACTTGTCTACCTCTCTGTTTCTTAGTCAATACCAAGTGGTTTTGATAATTGCTGCTTTATAGTACAGTTTAAGGTCTGGTAGCGCTAGGCCACCTTCCCAGGCATTTCTTTTCATTAGTCCCTTTGATATTCTGGACCTTTTGTTTTTCCAAATGAATTTTGATATTATTTTATCCAGCTCTAGAAAGTAATTGTCTGATAGTTTAATTGGTATGGCACTAAATAAGTATATTAATTTGGGTAGAATTGTCATTTTTATTATATTAGCACGGCCTACCCATGAGCAACTAATGTTTTTCCACTTACTTAAATCTGACTTTATTTGTGCAAAAAGTGTCTTGAAATTGTGTTCATATAGTCCCTGGGTTTGTTTTGGCAGGTAGACTCCTAAGTATTTTATACTGTCTACCCTAACTTTAAATGGGATTTCTCTTTCTATCTCTTGCTGTTGAACTTTGTTGCTAATATATAGGAATGCAGAAGATTTGTGTGGGTTTATTTTGTACCCTGCAACTTTGCCAAAGTTGTTTATTAATTCTAGTAATTTTTTACTTGAATCTCTGGGATTCTCTAGGTAAATCATCATATCATCTGCAAAGAGTGATAACTTAGTTTCTTCTTTGGCTATTCTAATTCCTTGAATATCTTTATCTTGTCTAATTGCTACAGCTAACATTTCTAGTACCATATTGGATAATAGTGGTGATAATGGACAACCTTGTTTCACCCCTGATCTTATTGGGAATGCATCTAGCTTATCCCCATTGCATATAATGCTTGCTGAAGGTTTTAGATAGATACTGCTTATTATTTTATGGAAAGTTCCCTTTATTCCTATGTTCTCCAATGTTTTTAGTAGGAATGGATGTTGTATTTTGTCAAAAGCTTTTTCTGCATCTATTGAGATAATCATGTGGTTTTTGTTAGCTTTGTTGTTGATGTGATCGATAATGCTAATAGTTTTCCTAATATTGAACCAGCCCTGTAGTCCTGGTATGAATCCTACCTGATCATAATGTATTAATCTCGTGATAAGATGCTGTATTCGTTTTGCTAAAATCTTATTTAAAATTTTTGCATCTATATTCATTAGGGAAATTGGTCTATAATTTTCTTTCTCTGTTTTGTCTCTTCCTGGTTTGGGTATCAAAACCATATTTGTATCATAGAAAGAATTTGGGAGGACTCCTTCTTCCCCAATTTTCAAGAATAGTGTATGTAGTATTGGAATTAACTGTTCTTTAAATGTTTGATAGAATTCACTTGTGAATCCATCTGGCCCTGGAGATTTTTTCCTAGGGAGTTCATTGATGGCTTGTTCAATTTCTTTTTCTGAGATGGGGTTGTTTAAGTATTCAACTTCCTCTTCTGTTAATCTGGGCAATTTGTATTTTTTAAAATATTCATCCATCTCATTTAGATTGTCGAATTTGTGGGCATAAAGTTGGGCAAAGTAGTTTCTAATTATTGTTTTAATTTCCTCCTCATTGGAGGTGAGTTCACCCCTTTCATTTTTAATGTTAGTAATTTGGTTTTCTTCTTTCTTTTTTTTGATCAGATTAACCAAAGGTTTATCAATTTTATTAGTTTTTTCATAAAACCAACTATTGGTTTTATTTATTAATTCAATAGTTTTCTTTATTTCAATTTTATTAATCTCTCCTTTGGTTTTCAGTATTTGTAATTTGGTATTTACTTGGGGATTTTCAATTTGTTCTTTTTCTAGCTTTTTCAACTGCAAGCCTAAGTCATTGATCTCCTCTTTCTCTATTTTATTTATGTAAGCATTCAGAGATATAAAACTTCCCCTAATAACTGCTTTTGCAGTGTCCCATAAGTTTTGGTATGTTGTCTCACTATTGTCATTCTCTTGAATGAAGTTGTTGATTGTTTCTATGATTTCTTCTTTAACCCAATCCTTCTTTAGAATTAGATTATTTAGTTTCCAATTGATTTTTGGTTTCTCTTTCCATGGCCTTTTATTACATGTAATTTTTAATGCATTATGATCTGAAAAGGATGCATTGATTATCTCTACCTTTCTGCACTGGATTGTGAGATTTTTATGTCCTAGTACATGGTCAATTTTTGTAAATGTTCCATGTACCGCTGAGAAAAAGGTATATTCCTTTCTATTCCCATTTAATTTTCTCCAAAGATCTATCATATCTACCTTATCCAGAGTTTTATTTACCTCCTTAACCTCTTTCTTGTTTATTTTGAGGTTGGATTTATCTAGTTCAGAGAGGGGGAGGTTGAGGTCCCCCACTAGTATAGTTTTGCTATCAATTTCTTCCTTCAACTCCCCCAACCTCTCCTCTAAGAATCTGGATGCTATACCACTTGGAGCATACATGTTTAGTAATGATATTGCTTCATTGTCTATGGTGCCTTTTAGTAGGATATAGTTTCCATCCTTATCCCCTTTGATTAGATCTACTTCTGCTTTTGCTTTGTCTGAGATTAGGATTGCTACTCCTGCCTTTCTTACATGAGCTGAGGCACAATATATTCTGCTCCATCCTTTGACCTTTATCCTATGTGTATCCCCCCGTTTCAAATGTGTTTCTTGTAAGCAGCATATTGTTGGATTATGGCTTTTAATCCATTCTGCTATCCGTCTCCGTTTTATGGGAGAGTTCATCCCATTCACATTCACAGTTATGATTACAATCTGTGTATTTCCCTCCACCCTCTTTCCCACCATTTGTGCTTTTAACTCTCCCGTCTCCCTTCCCCTCCTCAATAGTATTCACTTTTCTCCCCCTCCTCCTGCAGCCTTCCCCTCCTTCTTTTAGCCCCCCTCCCTTTTAGTCCCCTTTACTCTTATTGCTTCTTTCCTCCCTTTTAGCCACCCTCCCCTTTCTTCCCCCTTCCCCTCCTACTACCTATAGAGCTAGTTAGGATTATCTACTTAAGATTATTGTTCCCTCCTTTGAACAAATCAGATGAGAGTACCTCTCAAACAATGCTCATCTCCCTCCCCTCCTTCCCTCTACTATAGTTTTGTACTTCTTCCTGTGATATAATTTGCCATTTTCTGCTTCCCCCTTTCCACACCTCCTATTACATTCCCTTCTCATACTTAAATCATATTTTTGACATGACATCATTTACTTTATGCCCGTTCCTTCTACATATATCCCTTTTATCATAATAGCTGCACAGTTCTCAAGATTAACAGGTATCATCTTCCCTTATAGGGACGTAAACAGATTGCCCTAATTGAGTTGCAAGTTTTTGTTTTTGTTTTTTCCCCTCTGTTTACCTTTTTATGATTCTCTGGAGACCTGCATTTGAAGATCAAATTGTCTATTGAGTTCTGGTGTTTTGGTCAGGAAGCTCTGGAAATCCCTTATTTCGTTGAATGACTTTCTCCTTGCCTGAAATGTTATGCTGAACTTTGCTGGGTAGTTGATCCTTGGTTGGAGTCCCAACTCCTTTGCCTTACGGAATATTGGGTTCCAATTCTTTCGATCTTTTAATGTAGAAGCTGCAAGGTCCTGTGTGATCCTGACTGTGTGACCTTGATATTTGAATTGTTTCTTTCTGGCTGCTTGTAGTATTTTCTCCTTCACTTGATAGCTCTGGAATTTGGCAACTATATTTCTTGGGGTTTTGAGTTTGGGATCCCTTTCCGGTGGGGAATGGTGGATTCTTTCGATGACTATTTTGCCCTCTGAGTCTAGTACTTCTGGGCAGTTTTCCTTGATGATTTCCTGGAAGATATTGTCCAGACTCTTTTCTTCATCATGGGTTTCTGGCAGGCCAATAATTCTTAGATTTTCTCTCCTGGATCTATTTTCCAGGTCAGTTGTTTTTCCAATTAAATATTTTAGATTTTCTTCTATCTTTTCATTCTTTAGATTTTGTTTGACTGATTCTTGTTGCCTCATTGAGTCATTAGTTTCTACTTGCCCAATTCTAATCTTGATCGTATTGTTTTCTTCAGTTAGCTTTCGCATCTCCTTTTCCATCTGGCCAATTTTTCCCTTTAAGGAGCTATTTTCTCCATTTAATTTTTGTACTTCTTTTTCCATTCGACCAATTTTCCCAGTTAGGTTTTGGGTTTCCTTTTCCATCTGATCAATTTTCCCTATTAGGTTTTGAGTTTCCTTTTCCGTTTGATTAACTCTTCCTTTTAGGGAATTATTCTCTCCAGTTAATTTTTGAACTTCCTTTTCCATTTCTTCAATTTTCTTTTTCAGATTGATGTTCTCATCAGTGAATTCTTTTTTTATAGTTTTAAAATCATTGGCCAGTTTTTCTTTTATATCCTTCTTCAGACGTTCCAGGTAATCTAGTTGTGCTTGCGAGAAATTCATAGTCCCATCTGAGGTTTCAGATGGAAGTACAGTCTCAGCTCTGACCTCTTTGGTGTTTGTGTTTTGGTCCTTATCCCCATAGAAAGATTCTATGGTTTTTTCACTTTTCGTCTGCTTTTTCCGATTCATGATGTTGGCTGAGTGTTGTAGCTTTTGGTTCTTTCAGTCAGAAGATACAGATCTTTTAAGTTGAGTTGATGTTTGTCTAGGCTAAAAGCAGGCTTTTTTGTTGTTGTTGTTGTTGTTGTTGTTGTTGTTGTTTCCCAGATCAACCCTGGGGTTAGCTTGATAGGTGTGTGGGAGGTGTGGTCTGGTCTCAGGCTATCTCCTCAGCTGGCCTGAGGCAAAGGCAAGGTCCGGGGATGGTGATCCCAGCTTCCCTATTGTCTTCCCTTTCCCCTGGAGGGCTGGGGCACGCCTAGAGGCTAATGCGTGTTCCTGCCCCTCCTGGGGCTCGTCTCCCGGGCTGAGGCTTGCTTGGGTCTCAGTGCGAATTTTCTCTGCCCTGGGTCGTCTGTCCCTCCAGATAGCCTCCACCACGGTGGGAAGAATCCCCCTTTGCCACTTTTCCAGCCTGTGGTGTTATGAGACCACCCGCCCCCTTCTGCTGTTCCCACTGATCCAGGATTAATCTCGGGAAGAATTTTATGGTTCCCTCACGGTCATCGGGGGGGGAGGGGAGAGCACTTACTGATCACTCCGGCTTCCCAGCTCCTGGATGTTCAAGTAGTGACCCACTGAAGTCCCGTCTTTAGGCTGAAGATTTCAAAGGCTGTTGCGCTGATATCGTTGGCTCGGCCTGGCTTATCTCCTGCTCCGCTGGTCTCGCCCGCCACTCTCGGGCCCCTCGGGTCGCCTCCGCCCTGCCGCGCCGACCGCGCTGCGCTGTGCGCCGGGGTCTTACCCCCGCGGAACAGATCCCTCCCGTGGACCTTCCAGTCCAGCCTGGGCTCCGAATCTGTCAAAGTCCGTCTCCCACTGGATTCTACACCTCCAAAGTCTGGTCAGACTCTCCCCCCAGAGATATCCAAAGGAGTTTTTCCAGGAGCTTAGGTGAGTCGTTGATTTCACTCCGCCATCTTCGGGAAATCTTTTGACAGAGATCATCTAACATCAAAACCATCCTCATTTAATGGCTAAACTATCACTAAAATTGGGAAACCTTCAGTCAAACTAAGTTATTCAGGAATTAACTACAAATTTAATTTAAAAAATAATACTGGGAAAACTAGAAAGCAGTTTGATAAATTCATTTTAGAACCTCTTATACCGTACTTGACAATACATTCTAAATATATATGTGGCCTTACTTTTAAGAACCACACCTTAAAAAAAAGAACATAGAAGAGAAGCAGGTCATAATACTTTCACATATATAGATAGAAGATGTATTCTTATTCATAAAAGCACATTTAAAAGGTAAGATAATTGATTATATAAAATTGAAAAGCTTCTGAACAAATAAAATTAATGTGCTGAAAGGTAAGAAGGTAAATGGAAGAATGGGAAAATATTTACAATTTATCAGATAAAGTCTTAGTATTGATATATAATCAATAATTATATATGCATTATATACGTACATGTATATGCCTCTATATATGCATATATATCCGCACATATACACAAATATATATGATTTATGCATGCATAAACATACCACATAGTAATATACACAAGCACTTTCTTGTAAGCATGCATATACACATGTGTGTGCTTATATTATATATGTGCTTGTAATGTACATACACAGGCCTGTGTACACATGGATAAATATGCATGTACATATGCACTTCATTGTACAGATACATACGTACACATTTTTGCATATGAATGCAGGTTCATTGATGTTCAGTGTACATATACATACATATACACAAAACATACTACATATACACATACACATGAACACATACATGCATGTATACATATATGCAATATAGTTAATGCATTTAAACTGTGAATATGCAATGTATATATGGAAAACTGTACATATAAATATACATATGAGAGGGAGAAGAGGACTTTCCATGAATGTCCTCAGTTTTTTTCAGTGAAATATAAGACAAATTTCCTTAGCTAAGAGGGTGAGGCTTGGGAATCTCATCAGAGATTTCAGGATGGTTGAAAAGGTTTGGAAGAGCTACTACCTCAAGTGTTATAGGAAAACAATTAGAGGAGTGTAAAAGGGTTGCCTTGCCACAATGAAGTCTTAATTGAGATTATGAAATATAAATTTTAGTGGATTCAAAACAATGTCATAATTTTCTGTATCTTCATTCAGTAGTACATGAGTAGGAGTAAAAGGCAGCAGATGTTGAAAGTCATCCAAGACTGATGCTTGCCAAGGCAATATCTTTAAGAGAATAAAGTATCTGAGAAAAGAGAACAGTGTAGAGTTTAATTGTTTCATCAAGTGGTCAAATGGGAAAGGGAAGCAAGGATAGTCAGTATGGTGGTTTTATTCTGGGAATGAACTAAGGGGATTCATGGTAAGGATGAAGAACAAGATTTGGAGTTGCAAGGTAGAAGTGGAATGGCAATGGATAATTAATATTGTCACAGACAAATAAAAACAATAGAAAAAGAATGACTTAATAATTATGATCCATAATTATAATTAGCATTTATATAGCATAGGGGAAGGGAATATGCATTTTATAGTACTCTACTGTGTATTAGCTACTGTCCTATATATAATACTATTATCTCATTTGATCCTCCCAACAACTGTGTGAAGTAAGTGCTATCATATTATTATTATTTTACAGGTGAGGAAACTGAGACAAATAGAGGTTCAGTGATTTGCCCAATGTTACACACCTAATAAGGGTATGAAGCTAAATTTGACTCAAATGTTCCTGATAATAGGTCATTGCCCTAGCCACTGTGCCCACAAGCCTCTCTCCAATGTTTTAAGGTTTATGAAGCACTTTAAATATGAGATTCACCTCTAAATCTCATTCTGGGGTGGTAAGAGGGCACTTCCAAAGGAAGGAGCTAGAGAAATCAGATACCTTCCAGGTGTCATGAAACAAGGGATTCAGTGTGTCAGTGGATATATGACCTTATAATTACTTAGTTTTGCCAATAACACAGATCTCAATTCTTCTACCCCACACATTCTGTGTGAATCTTTAGCAATGTTCTTGCAAATCCTCTAGGTATGATCTTTTCAATGTTTAGAGCTTTCTTCTGATCTTTTTATTTCATAGGTACTAAATAAGCTTTGATTGATCGTCCACTAACCTTTTTTTCCTGACTCCGGGGGAATCCTCATGATAGCTTTTGTAGCAAATGTAGATATTCTATAACTGATTCTGGCCTATTAACGATATGATAGAAATCAACCTTTATAATTGGTTATAGTTGTGGAAATCAAATGTTGGGAGCACCTTCAGAAACAATTATGAGCTTAATAGTTTTTTTCCCTGATAGGAAAAAGTCAATGTAAATAAATAATCTTCAAAAAAAGAAATAGTAATTGAAGAGACACAAAGAGACTTTTATGAAGTAATTAATGAAAAGTAAAGAAAGAAGAGTTAAAAAATATAAATTAAGAATAATGTAAAAATGTTAGCACTGAGCTGCAACAAAATTCTGATCAAATCCAATGGCTAATGTAGTAGCATGCTGCCATCGCTAAAGAATATACTTGCTTTGTTAAAAATAAGCAAATTACAAAAGTAAAAAGTAACCTGTTACCAGCTATGGTCACATTTTGGAGTTCTTTTAACACCTTTCTAGAAATAATATTTCTAGGCAGGTTTGCCTGAATTTGTCAAGAAATTTGTTTTATGTTCAAGTAGTATCCCAATTACTGAAGAAAAAATAGTGTGAATGAGAAATGAATGTGTTTACATAGAAAAAGAGGAGTGGGTAAACTAGACAGCTATGGTATCTACATAACTACATTCTCAATTTAACATTTCAAAGGAACGAAAATGTGACATTGGTATTTAGTGACTTACTTACATTGTGTACTTTGGACCTGACAGAGAACAGCATTCATATTACTTAAGTTCAGTCAAGAGGTTTGAATTAACTCATAATTTAACAAATGAACTAGCAAATATGTGGCAAACTTCTTGAGACGGGGCTGCCAGGCTATCTGTAGCCTGCAGTGCCCTTTCTGGCCACGAGAAGAAGCTCTGAATTCTTGACCTGCTTTCTGTGAAATATTAGTGATGGCTTGGTTTTTGAAGTCTTCTCAAAAGTAGCTCTTTGTGTTGATAATGCTTTCCACCTTGTGCTCTAGGAGATGAAATCTATTTTGTAAGTAGTAATTGCTGTGATGATCTGACTTCAAATCTTACCCGTTAGAAATAGTCACTCTTTGTTTTTACTCACCTTACTGCCAAAATAATTATTACATATGGATCACTGCAGTTTTAGCAAATATGGTGTTAGGAAAAAGAAAAAACCCTCAATCATTGGCTATTGCTTCCATTTCATTCATTTAGTTATCAAACTTCTGTAGAGAAAAGGAAATTCCTTCAATTTACTTGAGCATGGATAAAGTTAGGACTTTGTAGATTGCTCCTAAGGGACAAGGAATTGTAGATAATGTTAAGTCTCTTGCTAGCTCACTGGGTCTTCTCATTGCTAGAATTCATAGCAACCCATTCTCCATGTCAGACTCATGTGAACAGATGACTGTCATGTGAATTCTCTCCTTACAGTTAGAGGGGGTAGGGAAGGATTCATGACCACAGCATTACTTGCTTTGGCCATACTAATCTTTCTTTTGTCCTCAAAGTGTCATTGTACAAAATAATGAAAGAATGAAAAACACTTATTATTCATTTATTACATTCCACTTTGGAGATACAAATATGAAAGGAAGACAGTCATTATTCTCAAGAAGTTTTCATTTTAGTAGAGAAGAAAAAAAGATATGAGAATGGCAAACGAGTCTTTGTGAAGTCACAGGAATAATAAATGAAACCACAGGGAAATCTGTTAACATCACTTTTTCAGAAGACAAGAAAGTATCGATTTGATTAGTATCCTGATAGCAACAGGTGAAAGGATAAATTTTTGTGTTAGTGAAACTGGAGAAGCAAACTCTATGCAGAGAAAAGGGTGATGGCAAAGATATGACTAAATGAAAGGTTGGTGAGATGTGAAGGGTTTTCTACAGTTTGCTAGCTATAGTACATTATATTTCTCTGCACTAGATGATTAAATAACAAAGACTAGATGGCCCTATGAACAGTGTTTCCAAAGTTGATTGGATTGTTATCCAAGTTATAGTCTTAGGAAGTTCAAAAGGAACAGTGGAAAGATAGATGATAAAAAGGTGACTAGGGTGGGCATTTTCAGATGGGATGTGAGGTTCAGAAGATAGAGAAGCTATGAATATAGTCTCTTCTATTTTCTGTTTCTGAGAATGTTTTTAAAACCCCATTACCATCTGTGATAGGATAGTCTCAGAATCTGTCAGCAAGTCCCTTCTCTTATCTGAATCATCCTTGGAAAATTCTAAGTAAAAAAGGAAGAGATAATAAAGGAAAATTACATACATATATGTGATTTTGGGCATTTATAACATTTTTCTTAATACGAAAAGATTTAATCTACTTTTCCCCAGCTGTTTGAATGATATTGATTTGTCTTCCATAAAGTCATCAAACTCATCTTTCCACAGGAGCAAGTGTAACAACGATTATGTTTTTATTTATTAATATATTAAACATAAATTAAACCCATAACAACATTTCTATAAGCCACTGCCCTTTAAAAATATGAAGCAAAGCTGTTACTGTGCCATAAAATCATTTCACCTTAATTCTCCTTGTCATTGAACTGGGTAAGTGGGTGGAGACATTATTTGCATAGAGGTCTGGTATCATACTCAGTAAACAGTGACTTCAAACCATTTAGCAGCCATGAGACAGATGGCAGCTTTTCCAGAAGCACTTCTTTGGAATGAAGATTTCCAGGAATAACCAATCACAAAATTTTTGAAATACATTAGTTATTATCTAGCCATCTCTATACCTAGAAACTGTGTACTTGCACATTGTTAAAAGTGGTAAAACATGAAGTGGAAGGCAAGTGAGTTAGTAGAAGCTAACCCTGAAAGGCTAGTGACTAACACTTATGTGAGTTTACACATAGATGGAGAATGCGATTATATTAAATTTATGTGGCTTATTTCTCTTCTCTTTAATCCTCAAAAATATCTCCTCCACCATGCTTACCTGAAAAAAAAAACACACAATATTGTAAATTTCTTTTAATTAAAGAAATGGAAACATTATCTAGAAATATGATGATAACAATCATAGCACATTTGTATAGGAGCTCAATGATTACAAAGTGCTTTTTACAAGCAACAAAATAATAACCAAAATATTTCAAATGCCTGCTGTGTGCAGCACGTTATACCTGGTGATGGACATGATACAAAGTTAAGATAAGGAACTTCCCCTTATCTACATGGAATAATGAAACTTAAAATTTACTATTATAAAAAAGACAAAAAAGACATAAAACACACATGAAGTCATGATGAAGAATTGATGACATTGTTCCAATTCATTTATTTGAGTATTTACTCATCTTTAATAGCTAAGTCATTAGAAAGGTCCTGAATCAAATTGGACGTTGTCAGTTATTTATTTATTCTATGTCACCTCCCTTACAATAAACACACACAGAGATACACACAAAACATGGGAATGTTAAACTCTTCAATATTGATACGTGTATATTAAGCATATTTTTCTTTTCTAAGACATGTTAGACTGATCTATCTCAGACGTAAAGATTTAAAGTTTTTACTGACCACTATTCACTCCTAAATTTCCATGTCTGTTTTTTGGAGCTCAAGCAAGTTAGTAGGACTTTACCATAAATCTTCACTCCTGAAAAATGAAAAAATAAAGAGCATCCTACACTTGGACCCAGGACAAGGCACTCGAATGAGATCCAAGGGAAAATGAGAGATTGGGAGGCAGAACATGGTAAAAGTGAGAGAGGGTCAGATTAGTCCATAAGTTCCTTAAAAATGCCTAGAGAGGCATTCAAGAGAGTTGCACTTGAAGTTAGATGGTAGGCAAGAGAGACTGAGGATTGCATCTATGATTTCATTGATTTAGGGATGAGCAAACTCTGGCAATGCAATTTCACTCCCTCTCTATAATTTAAAGTCTTAGAGAGTTGCTTGGAGCACTGAGAGGTTAAATGACCTGCTCAGGGCCACATAGACATTATTTGTGAGAGGGAGAACATGAACTTAAATCTTTCAAAGGTAGCTCTCCATCTTCTACACCATGATCCATCTCCATTGTATTGACTGTAATTCAATGAATCTGGGGGCTGAAACTGCAGAGACAGTATCCATCAAGAAGGAATTCTTCCGTCTGCTTCTTTTGGCATCTGTGATCATGTAACTAGCCTTATTGCTTAATGAACTCTCCTAAGAAGCCATATGCCTACAGATGTAGTCTAATCAGGAAATAACAAACGATCTGTGCTGCTTCCGCACTTAGTAGCCATTACTGAATGATGTTACCATGAAGGCACTTTCATTTAGTCATCTGATTCTTGGCATCTTCCGGAGGAATACACTCCTGCCAGTATTCAGGCACATTCTGGTGTGACTTTTGTTTCCAGCAGAGAAGCTTAGTGTTGGAAGATATTCCATGCAAAAAATTGCCTTTAGAAAACTACCATTTGGTCTGTCATTCCTCTGTTTTCAAGAATCTTAAAACATGCGGAAGTTTGTCATTCTCACTGGACAAACAATACTAAGGCTATATTTAGAGGCATGGGCATTTTTCTTATCACTTTTTTCAGAGTGATCCTTCTTTGAATGGTCTATGGAACAACGATTCACCAGAGCTGAGACTCTATAGGAAGTGGCTGGAGAAGGAAAAAGAAAATGTTTTTGCCCTTGCCTAGAACCTGCCCTTTTGCTCCTGTCACTACACTTTAAATTCCCATCACAACCAGCCACTCTTTTGATATAAAGCTTTGTTCTCCTCCTCTTGGTTGAATTTCTACCCATTCATTAAACACATAGCTTAAGTCTTCCTTAAAATCTTCCATGACATTTCTATCCTCACTTAATAAATAACCTGCCCCAAGATTACACAGCATAGCACTTTGCTTTAGAATATACTCTAATGCACTTACCATGCAATATCATATACTTATATGAGTTGGGATTTTATTCTCATACTGGATTATAAACTCCATGGAGGCAGGGGCCATGCCTTACGTAACCACTTTGTGTCACCCCTGGTACAATATATTGAACAGAGTAAATAATTAATGTTTGTTAAATGAATAGTGAGGACTGAATGAATAAAAGACCTACATTCACATCCTCCTATCTTCTGAGAGGGATAACATATTAGACTACCATTAGCTATTCATACTTCAGCTACAGTTAGTTTATTAAATATGTTAGTAGAGAATTGAGAGAATGCTGTATAGGACAAAAAAGTCAAGCAATGTCTGTTGCCTTCATGGTATCATGAGAACACTGGCCATCTGGGATGGAATAGGGACTGTCAAAGTATTCAGAGAATTATAAAAGTGTTAGAAAGGCAATGCATAAATACCCAACTCCTTGGCAATTTTGCCAAAGTCAGGTCTTGATGAACACCAAATCATATGTTTCATTCTCCACACCGTACACTGGTACCAAAATTCTTTAATGCCTTTGTCTGTCAGGAATATTCTAACAATTCAGCTGACATTGCAAATGAAGATAACTTTATCTAAACATAAGGAGTTTCTTCTAAAAGACTGAAGGTATAATCTGAAACATGATGCACACAAAAAAATTTTATAATTCCAATATGTGTGGTCTTTGAGGGCCTTTCATAGAATTCATAAGAATTTAGTATATATCTAATGTTAACATGTGAAACAGACATCACAGCAAAACTAACATTTAATCTTACCATGAGAATATACAACTGCCATTTCTTGTTCTGTATGTGTATAAATTGGGTCCAAAAAAAGGAGAAGGTGGGCTTTTGTAGGTAATATGAATTGTCTTATTTACTGTGGGTAAACAATCATTAAATCTTTGACTGCTTAAGAATCATTAAAAAAAAAAGCTGGATTGTCAGGAGAATGACATTCTATAGTATGAAAAGGATAGCTCTCTAGAGTTTCTCCTTCCCTGTAGTGTTGGTTAGAAAAGTTGCTGGTGTACATACTAAAGTCAACAAATCGGAGCAAGTCTAGGCAAAGAAATACACTGCGGTACAGTGGGAATGCCCCTCCTGGATCACTGCCTTGTGGTGGAGGGGCTTGGGTAGCTCAATGAATCTATGAGCTATGGTGTGCAGAGTTACCCAAGATGGGCAGGTTATAGTGGAGAGTTCTGACAAAAGATGATCCACTGGAGAAGGAATGGCAAACCACTCTAGTATCTTTGCCAAGAAAATCCCAGGGACAATATTAAAATGCATAACATCAGAAGATGAGGCCCTCAGGGATGCTATGGTCCATGGGGTCATTAAGAATCAGATACAACTGCATGGCTGAAAACAAAAATAACCACAGAGGGGTCAGTGCTGACTTTGGTGTTAGAGGATTTAGATTTACATACCAGTTATTCTGTATGACCTTGGATAAGTAGTTTAGCCTCTAGTCCTCTGTTTCCTCATTCATAAAATGGAGGAGAAAGCTTGGACATGGTGGTGCACCCCTGTAGCTGTGGAGGCTAAGTCTCATGGATTGCTTGAGTTGGGGAGTTTTGAGTTGTAATAGGGCTAAATCCAATTAATGCCCATATTAATCTGGCAACAACATGGCGAATCCTCAGGAACAGATAGATAAGCATGAACTTGATGCAATGGTAATTATGAGAATTAAAGATCTTCCTCACCCATTAATAGGCTTGCTCATTAAGGGAAGATTGATTAGCAGAGGCCCACACCTTTTAATTTTCTAATGAAGTACTGGTACTCAAAGGTTGTGATGCCCTCTGGCTCTGAAAAGTACATAAACACTCTGAGATTTTTTACTTTGGGGTTTACTCATTAGGAGTGTTTGTTTGGCCAGACTAGACTTTGGGCAGCCACTAAGGAGCCCACGGCTTTGAAAATTCGGATGTTGATGTTTCTCTCTCTGATAACTCTGTATGTATGATCGGGCAGATAGATCTGTCTGTTGATCTATGATATATGTATTGCTTATGATCAGACAGTTGGAAGCCCTGTCTGTTGATCTTTGTTTCTCTGTATTTTGTATGAAGTGCAAAGTGCTGACTTTTTCCTCTGAACTAAGTGAATAATATATGTGCTTGATTAAAGTGATTGTTGATCCTTCAAAAGCTGTTTTACTTTTAGAAAAGCAGATCTAAGAACCTGTACAGTAGCCCCTTCTGTGTCCTTGCTGTTACACTTGGCTAAGGAAAGATGAATAGGTCCAGTTCAAAAGAAAAATGAAGCAAGTTAATAGTTAGGGGTGGAAAGAAAGGGAGATCCATTTGGAAAAAAATGAGTTTGGATTAGATCATTTAAGATCCCCTTGAGCTCTAAATTTAAGATACCAAGATATGATGTGGAGGAGAAAATTGCCAGAACAATATCAAACAAGAATCAATTACTATAGGAAATTACATTATTAAAGGTGAAAGCAGGGAAGGAGTGTAAAGAGAGAAAGGAGACTGGGAGGTTCCTCTGTGTTGGTACCATGACACTTATTTAGCAACATAGGATCATACATTTAGACCTAAAAAAAAAGAATTTCAGAAATCACCTATATCAATACATCATTTTATAGATTAGGAAAATGAAATCCCAATAGGTTAAGTGACACATAAGATAAGTGGCTGTTTTGAAATTTCAACCAAGGTCTTCTAATTCCAAATTTAGTGCAAACTTACTATGCTTCCCTGAATCTTATTTTTCTTTTTCCCTGGTGTGGTCAGGTGAATTTAAGGATACATATCTTGGTCAGGATTTGTAGTGTGATTGCTTTTGTCTCTTTTCCCACCTAACTCTAACCTTATTCACACACACACACACACACACACACACACACACACACACACACACCACTCACCAATGAGCAAATATGAAAAGTACAAGTTCAGATCCAATCTAGTATAATTTATCTAAATAGGTCCATACCTAAATAATTATAACAACAAAATTGAGAATAATTATGTTGGGGTTCATCATCATCATCATTTACATAAGAAGAGGAAAAGAGAATAACATTTATGTAGCACTTAATGTCTGCTAGGCATTGTATTAAACAGTACAAATATCTCATCTGAACTTCAAAACAACCTTTTGAGTGAGGTGCTATTATGTGTGTGTTCATTCTGCCTTGCTGAAAAAGACCATGACATCAGAGAAATAATGACATGACTTGCACTTGACTTTGTTCTGAGAGAGGGAGGGCTGTGCAGGTCACCAGCCTCACTTCTCCTCCAAAGCCATCTGAATCTAGTGACCAGATATTCATCAGGATGACTGGAGATGACCCAGGATGAGGCAATTGGGGTTAAGCGACTTACCCAAGGTCACACAACTAGTGAGTGTCAAGTGTCTGAAGTGACATTTGAACTCAGGTCCTCCTGACTCCTGCATTGTTACTGTATCTACTGTACCACTGAGTTGCCCCAAGGTGTTATTATGCTCATTTTACAGTTGAGGAAACTGACTGAGGCAGGCTTGCCCCAAGTCACAAAGCTAGCAAGTGTCTGAGACTGAATTTGAATTCAAGTCTTCCTAATTCCAGGCCCAGTGCTCTAGCTGCTTTCCCAACTACCTACTCTCTAGTGCCTTAAAGTTTGCAAAGCATTTTACATATGAAAATCATTGGTGGGTACCATCCCTGAGGGCAATGCCTTGGCAAGGGGATGGAGAAATCAATCTTCTAGTGATCTTAAAAGGAGGGCCTCAGTATTTCAATAGTTTATGGTCTTATATGGAAGGGTAGGTCTGCCATTAGAACAGATCTCAACCCATCTTTACCACCCTCATTCTGGATATAT
The DNA here is from genome assembly GCF_028372415.1 of Notamacropus eugenii. Classification (NCBI taxonomy): domain Eukaryota; kingdom Metazoa; phylum Chordata; class Mammalia; order Diprotodontia; family Macropodidae; genus Notamacropus; species Notamacropus eugenii. The sequence continues at coordinate 568,463,317 of NC_092872.1, forward strand.
CATGCCAAAGTTCTCCTGAAGATCCTCAAGATAGGATTTACTCATGTTTTAAGCATCATTTTGGTCTTTTAATATTTCATGGGTACCAGGACAGCTTCAATTATTCATTTATTATAACATATTCACTCCAGCTCATTTTCTTTTTGTTACCATATATATTTTTTAGTGAAGCACAAATCATAATTGGTATCATAGTATGCCATTGCCTTTTGGATCAACCAATATTTTTTCATCAGATAATTTAATTTTGCCCACTCTCATTGATCATACTCCTTTCCCTCACTTTCCAGAGGTCCTTTGTTTTATCTTCCTATATTAGAATGCAAACTTCTTGAGATGCTGGATTGCTTGCTTGTCTGAATCTTTACCTTCAGTACTTAGCATAGTACTTGGCGGGCATACAGTACTTGCTTTATAAATGCTTTATTCACTTCTTTCTTTATCTTTTTTCTTTCTCTTTTTCCTTCCTTCCTTTGTTCCTTCCTTCCTCCCTTCTTTCCCATCTATTTAGATATCTAGATAATAGAACTGACTGAGAAATATGGTGCTTTTAGGATGATATATTTTGAGTTGTAAAGGACCTTAGAAGCCATCTAGTTCCAATCCAAGATTTTTCAGGTGATGAAACTGATGACTTTGGTAGCTAGATGACTTGTCCAATTTCTTAGAGGTAATAAGTATTGAGAGGTATACTTTGAATTCAGGTCATCTAATTCCAGGGCCAGGCTCTTTTCATCATACTATTTTGCCTCTTGTCCTGATATAGTCATCTTTTTTTGGTGGGAAAAAATGAACACGAGGTAACCTTGAAGTTTTTTTTTTTTAATTTTCTTTAATAAGATAAAACCAATGGCATATGTTAAGATCATATAATATTCCTTGACAATATTCAAACAAAGAAAGAACTAGTGATCATAAAAGTTTTATTGACCCTTTGAGTATCAACGCCAAAAGAGGCATAAAATAGCAGGCATCCTCATATTCTTGGAGAATCTTCTGTATAGAGTCTCTCTCTCTCTCTCTCTCTCTCTCTCTCTCTCTCTCTCTCTCTCTCTCTCTCTCTATATATATATATATATATATATATATATATATATATATATATATATATATATATATATATGTATGTATGTATAAGTATTCCTTAGAAATTATAAAGTTGTATAGATGCTTCCATTCTGACATACTATCTGCAATAAGCCTCAAAACACAACATAGTCATCTCAATTAGATCAAAGAGAATAAAAAGAAACTTAGTAATATTTCAAGCAAATATATTTAGCCAGCTGAACTTAATTCTGAGGCAATTTCCCCAGAAGTGTGCATAAGCGAGAGTGGAAAAGACCAGAGGAAATTAGAGGGAAAGAAAAACAGAAGGATGGTTATAACCTGATGCAGAGAGAAACAGATCAAAGGGGGAGACACACCTGAATAATATCAGACAGTTTATGACATAAAAGGAAGAAAAGAGAGCATAAAAGTAGAGACTAAGGAAATTTGCCACCATATCAGAAAAGCAAGGTAAGGGGAGGGAGAAGAAAAGGGAGATGGAGAGAGGGGGGAAAGAGGGGGAGAGAGAGAGAGACAGAGACAGAGAGAGAGAGAGAGAGAGAGAGAGAGAGAGAGAGAGAGAGAGAGAGAGAGAGAGAGAGAGAGAGAGAGAGAATGAGCTTACAGTGGTAAATGAAAAGCAAGGTATGTGTTCCTTTCCAATAGGCTCAAACAATTGTGTACTTGAAAGGTTGCTTTTGAGGCCAATTTAATCTTGTGAGTTTGATTTTTGATTTTTGGAGAAAAAAATGTCTGAACTACTGAAATAGCTTCTTAATTGAGCTTCTCTGCTTCAAATCTTTCTCCACTACAACTCTTCCTCTACAGAACAGCCAAAAGTAATTTTTCTGAAGCATAGTCCTGACCATGTCATGCTCAACAAACTCCAGAGATTCCTTATGATTATAAGTGTCTAATACAAAGTCCTGTATTTGGCATTTAAAACCGTTCACAAGGATCCACTCTACTTTCCACTATTGTTATGTATTATTCCCTTTTACTGTGCAATCCAACCAAATTGGTTTTCTTGTTAATCCTCACAAATAATATTCCCTAACATTTATATATCCCTTTGAGTAGATTTACTCATACATAGGATGCATCACCCCACTCTTTCATCTTAGAATCTCTGGTTGACTTCAGTTTGTCTAAAATGACAACTTTTCCTAATTTATGTAGCTTTTATTATACCCCAATTACCTTACATATTTTGTATGTATTTTGTATATTCATACACACACATGCTTGCAAACAATTACTTTGCATATTTTTGTATGTATTTTTTATATTCATACTCAAACACTCACACGCATTTGCATCAAGGGAGGCACTATAAACACAAGGAACACACAATCCCTATGAGGGAGAAAGAGTAAACCCACAGATACTTCAACCAAAAGAGATTTGGGAGTCAAGAAGTTAACCATTATCATGGGGACCCGTTCCCTCTCAATTTCCTGGAACTTTTTCTAGGAATTGCAAATCAAGTTCATAAAGGCATGGATATTGTTGAAATTGTCAGTAACCCAGGTGCAGTGCTCCTGATCTTGTTAAATGCATACCCCTCCCCTCTCTGCCAGGAGGAAATCTAGAGCCAGTGTATTTTGTAAGACCATGGCCCTACGGGCATGGACCTCAATATCAAGGTCTTCCACTGAGCCCATGGTTTCATTAAACCAGTCCTTGCAAAAATGTGTCCATTTTATTCAGTAGTACTACACTGCATGGGGGTCACCTGTACCCAACTATTTACTGCCTTGTTGTGCTGAACAAAATTCTTTTACCTGTCTTTTCCTGAGTTTGCCGCAGGGTGAGGCCCAAACTAAGATTGTTTTTTTAAATTTTAACAATTTGATAATCCAGACAGGAGCCAGTTGCACTTGTATGGCTATCACTGGGTGATATGTTCAGTTCCATAGCTAGCCCTCAGACCTTCATCCAATCACAGGTAGGAATGGACTCTCAATAGTCAGTCAGCTGTTAACTGCTCAGAGAATTAAACTCCCCCAACTCAGGAAGGATAAGGAGAAATAGGTCCCCAACCTAAAAACTGATTCTTATTTTTGTGTGAAGAAAAGGAGTGTCACCATGGGGAAAGGGCAGGGCACTGGTGAGTACTGATCTGGCTCAACACTAGATTGCCAGGGAAAGATCAAGGGGATAGCAGTAATATAATGGGATTGACACAGACTAAACCTACCAATTCCCCATTAGGCAAGCTATTAGAAAGGTTGGGAAAAGGGAAAGCTTCCAGTTCAACTGAGAATGTCCAAAACTCAAGCATTAGAGCTCAGTTTTACTGGACTCAGTAATTAAATAGTAGTAGGAAACAAATTTGGCCAGGTAATACAGAGCCTTTGATTACTGTGAGCTATGCAAGCAGAAAACCAGAACTGAATGTCTATAACTTAAGCAAATGGATTGTAGGTATTGTTAGAACTTTCAAACCAAGACTATCATTACTATATCCACTGGAGACACTAGTCCATGCTATGCAACCCCTATATGATCCTGATTTCTCAGAAACAGCACATGGCACTGTTAAGAACTACTTTTCTAGGGAATAATTAGAGAAAAAGATACTTAAGAGAAGGAGGAGAGGCAGGAAGATAGAAGGGACAAAGGGCCAGAAAGAGATATTTATTGAAAAAAGAGGGGGTGGAGGGATGGCCTGGGTGTGTTTTATTGTAAAAGGGAGGAACACTTTAAAAGAGTTTGCAAGAAACACTGAGGATTCCAGCAAAGGGTGACATCCTCCATATTATCAACAAGGCCCCCTATGAAGAACTAACTGCCTTAAAAAGTACATTCCTCTAGCATTGCCACTACACTGCCCTCGCCCCCGCCCCCATACCTTTTGTCCCCACCATGGGAGCCAGAGCTATTGCCAGTCAGTTGAAATATATTTGAAGTATAGAATTATTTTAGGAAATAAGACCTTAATGAAACAGATGGCTAGTATTTGGCATTATGGCAATATGTTTAGAAGCAATTTATTTTTCTTAAATGAAGTTTCTTTAAAGGCATAGTTGATTCAAAATTACCCATATTTGACTTGAATGCAATAAGTATAAAATGCCAAAAATGATAAAATGAATGCTTTTCCATATAAGGTAATGTAGAAATTCAAGTGAATTGTTGTCATCTGACTGGTAATATGTTTTAAATATAGGATATTGTGTATATTATTATGTGTTTCTAAATATTACTTATATTATGAGTTTTGGGAAATGACTTTAACAAAAATTCTGTTAACTTGAAAAATGATACCCAATTAATAATATCATTAGAAAAGCAAATTCTCTTTTAATCTAGATGCTATTACATTGTGAATTGACCTGTTAAAAATGTGGTGAAAATATATGAAAACTGTTAAATATTTAATTGTGTATATTTTGCTTTAAAATGGATAATAATAATAACATTATTTGGGAGAAAAGGTAGTAAAGAATTCTCAAGGTGTCCTTTTCTGTGAAGATTTTAGAACTACCTCTTCTGTAATCTGATTATAATTTCTACTTGAACTGACACTGATTTGGCAGCTGAGACCCATGTACTGAAAGTTCACTGGTCATAGTTTACTCATGGTGGTTATGCAAAGGTCCATTATGTGGTCTCTAGTTGGCTTTGTTCTCAACAGTTTAATTCTTTGAGTAAGAAAACTATGACAAAAGCAGAGGAGAGGATAGACATTCCTACTATCTGAGTACCTGCAGGCTGACTTTGTTTAACTGCCCAAGTCTTTAATATATGTGTGTGTGTTTGTGTGTGTGTGTGTGTGTGTGTGTGTGTGTGTGTGTGTTTTGGTGTGCAGAGACTAACTGAGCCATTGGGTAGAGGCTTTTCCATATCCTGCTTACCAGTCTTGCTGCCATCAAGGTTGCTGAGGAGATAATCTGGATATATCACTTCCATGAGAAGCCTGCTGATTGACCCTTGGACCTACATAGGCTAAAAAGAGACCCCAAAACAATCAGTGTTCTTTGGCCACCAGTTTGTTTGACCGATAATTATGATCTAATTTCCTTACTTTCTATGATGCATTTGTTGCATGTGGTTTATGCCCTACTTTGTACCCTTGGAATTGAGAGAACAGAAGAGCCCAACACTTACGTGCATTTCATCGAACATAAAGTCATGCTTTAACTAGAGCAAGTGCTAGATATGTGTGTGCCTCTTTGTCGTTGGGGAAAGGGATGCCTCTGGTGGGCATGGCGATAGACATCCTAGACTTTCATGATTATTATTTTTCAATTGATAATGTAAACTTAGATGTAACACCAAATTGTACTGCCATGGGCTAGAAGAACAAGTCCTCCCCTTTATTCACTTTTAATTGGGAAAAGTTTACAGACCTCTCCCAGTCCTGCCCCCCTCCTATTTTCCCTGAGCTTTTGACATATTTTCAGGTCACCAGTTATGAACAAAACAAGACAGAAGGTCAGGAAATAGGATGGCAAATGGAATGTAATTATACCCTATGCGTGAAACAAAATATGACCAGTCAGGACTGAAAGGGCCTTCTAAGAATTTTTCTTAAACTAAGTGGCCTCATACTGGAGTGGATTATTTTGGATATCCCCTGTCAACCTGAGATAAAGTGAACTAACAAAGTAGCAACAAACAAGGGTTTTTAATGAAGGAAATGCAATTTGAAACACTATGCAGCACTGAAGTATTGGAGTGCCTGAGAGAGGCAGATGGGGTAGGGTTTAAATTCATTTCAAGAGAGAGAAGGCACAGCTTCAGAAAGATATTAATTAAGTCATTTTACAAAATAGTGGAAAGTCCATAGAGAAGGCTGGGGAGGCTTAAGGAGGGGTGAAATCTATTTAGAACAGCAGAATCCAGGTGCAGCAACAGAGAAACCACAAGACCAGCTTCAACTGATTTAAACCTGCTCTGACCATGGGGTCAGGGAGCCCCTCTGCAAACTGTATTCAACATTCCCCCCATTTGGTCAAGATGAATTCTATTGATGGGGTAATTGAGCCCCAATTCTAAAATCACATTTCTCTCTAAAAATCACATTTCTCCCTAGCCTTAAAAGAATTTCCCAGGCAGTTTCTCCCCAGCCCAAGGACACAGCCTGCCCCAGCAAAACTTTTATCTCTTTTCCTGATATAGTAGCCAGCTGCACCTATAGAAGTTTTTAGTCTGAGCCAGTTATGTGCTGACTGAATAGGCTGTGTCCTGGGTCATAATGACCTTTACTACTAACTAACCAATCAGATATATCCTAGATTTAGACATACCTATACTCCCTTACTTTTATCTTGTCTAATAAGACATTGATGAGAGCAGCCTGGTATTCCTTAGTCAGTCCTGACCACTGCTAGTTGACTTAGTGACATTTCAGACCTAAAACCAAACCTCCATGTAGTGCCTCACCTTGGGCTATTTCACAGTGAACTCTGGGTAAAATACCTCTGCAGTAAATACCAAAAGTGTATGTTCCTTTAAGAACTAATCACTTCTTAACCACTCCCTAATCCCACCTTGAATCACCTAGTAAGCATATTTGACACTAGTTTTACTATAGAATATCTTATATAAACTTTACCTGTACCCCTCTAAGGTTGCAGGCTCCCTAAGAATTTTTGCCCACTGAAAAGTATAATAAATCTTTACCACCTTGACCTCAACAGTACTTGAGTCAGTGAATTCTTTGCAGATGGCCCACACAGGGAATTCATGTCTTGCAGTTCCTGTACCTCCATCTCTCCAACCCTCATCACTATCACTGACAAAGAGAGGCACTGAGTAGTTTGGTGTGCTGCTGAACCATGAAAGCATTTAGTCACCTTGGTCCAGTAGGTAGAGGATAACATAATGATGGGGTACAGGTTCTGGGAACCCCCTTGAATCTTTCCATTTGATCTGGTGTTCACCTGAGGCCATGAGCCTTTCATTATCTCTTTTGTCCAATTTACTCCTTCCCACTCTTGATCCTATCAAAATCTCACTCTCTTAGTTCAGACCTCTAGTCACCCCAGTCCCATCGAGATTCTCCTTAGACTCTTCCTCAAGATTACTAGACCCTAGATTTCTCCCATAATCTTTCCCTATTCAAGACCCATCCCATCTCCATAAAAGAGCTCTAATTCATTCTAGATCAGATTCTATCTGACCCACTTGTCAATACAAGCATCATAAATGTTGAAACTTCTTAAGAGTCAACCAATATGGTGGATCTTTAGTAAACTTTGTTTTTCTTTGACTGAAGGAAAGCTTGGGTCGAATCCATCTGAGCAAGACCCAGCACATCAGTATTTTGGGGTCCTTAGCACCCCTTAACCCTTAAACATCAACAATAAGACAATATTTAGGAGGGATGAGAAACTGGGTGGACTTTGGCAGATCATGAGTGGACAATCTAGAAGAGAGAAAAACCTGAGACCCAACCCAAGGTAACATGTGTCAGGGAGAAGCCATCACAAGGAATCTACCATGGAGGATTACATGAGCAGTAAGATTGCAAATGGAAATGTTTAGAGACCAGGGAGAAGTAGTGGTTTAGCAAAAGCCTTGAATGAAATGACAAATCTTAAAGGAACTTTGCTGAGGCTAGTATACCAAGAGGTTTTACTCAGGGGAGGGGACATTATGCAGAGAGAGAAATTAGAGATCAAAATGTAGAATGAGGCAACTGGGACCCCTTGGCAACAAGGGTCAGCAGGAGTGTAGCAAAACTGCCAGAGACAGGAATGGTTAATAGACTCTCTGGTAGAAGCTACCTATGTCCTTGTTAGGTTGACCCAGTTAGCCAGATCAATGGGAATGATAAGTAAATCCAGGTCAAGGACAGAAAAAGTTGTTATAAGTGCAGATCCAGTAGGAATTAAGCCTGTAGAGGACACAACCTACTGGAGGCCAGGGGTGAAAGTATGGCTCAAGTGGCTGGGGATAGAAAGGGAACAAAATAGGGCAATTAGGGCCAAAAGCTCAAACTGGTAAGCAAGACGGTGATGACCATACATAGAAAGCAAAGAAATAACAACAGGACCAGGCTCCATAACTGGCATAGGAATATGTACCAATAGACAAGGTAACAAGGAGCAAGGAGAATAGATGCAACAAAACAAAGGAGTGAAAAAAGAAACCTGAATGGAAAGTAGAATCATGTAACATGATACTCACTCCACATCTGGCATCTTGGGGTAGTAATCTACTAATGTTGTCATTTGCTTCTTTTTCCTGAATCAGAAGGAGCTTCAGATCACTAGTAGTGGGTTGAACTGTCAACTGGGGGTTGGGGCCTTCTTTAGATAAGACAGATGTATCTAGCTATCAACTTCCTTTAGTTTTATGGTGGAGGGATTGGTCAGGAGAACTTGGGAGTATCCTTTCCACCTGGGCTGCAGAACACCCTTGGTTAGATATCATTTCCAATAGACCCAGTGTGTGGGTTCCAACTGGAAGGGAGACTAGTCTGGGCCTAGATCTCTAGAAAATTGTTATAAGATGGCTAAGGTGTTGAAGGTTTTCAGCAGAAGGGAAACCTTAGTGATGAGGGAGTCACCATGGGCCAAAAGGAGGGGCATCAAGAGCCCATTGATAATCTCAAATAGTGATAGGAAAAACTTCCCAAATAGAATTGCCATGACACTTGTGACCCACAGTTTAAGAAGCACTGAAAGGATCAAGAAAGGAAAAAAAAGTTTAAGAAGCTCTGTTCTAAGTCAAGACAAACAGAAATCATATACAATTTGGCAAGCTGAGCCTTATTAATCCCATTGATATGCTCTACCACAACTAAAGATTGGGGTGATAAGCACAGTGTAGGTGCTGAAATGCCAGCCAAGCAGCCAGAAACTGGGAGACAACTGAACTGGGAAAAGGGTTCCTTTGTCAGTATGAATCTTTTGGGGGATGCTCCAAATGTGTAAAATGAGGTCTTTTTCAGAAACCTTGGCTATAAAAAGTGTTTTCCAGCTTTTTGCTTTCCTTCTAATCTTGGTTTCACTGGTTTTGTGTAAAACCTTTATAATTTAATGTAATCAAAATCATCCACTTTTCATTTCATGAGGTTCTCTATCTCATTTGGTCATACATTCTTCTGTTCTGCATAGACCTGACAAGTAAACTATTCCTTCCCCTACTAATTTGCTTGCTAACTTTTGCATCAAAATCATGTATCCCTTTTGACCTTATCTTGGTATATGATATGAGATGTTGGTCTATGCCTAGTTTCTGCCATACTGTTTTCCACTTTTCCCAGCAGTTTCTGTAATACAGTAAGTTCTTACCTCAGAAGCTGAAGTTTTTGGGTTTATCAAACATTAGATTACTACAATCATCTACTACTGTGTCTTGTGTACCTAACCTATTGTACTGATCCACATTCTATTTTTTAGCCAGTACTAAATAGTTTTGATGACTGCCACTTTATAATATAGTTTTATATATGGTACACCTGGGCCACTTACTTTGTCCTCCTTTTCCATTAATTCCTTTGATGTTCTTGACCTTTTGTTCTTCCAGATGAATTTTATTATTTTTATAGATCTATCAAATATATTTGGTAGTTTGATTGGCATGGCACTAAGTAAATTAATTTAGGTAGAATTATCATTTTTATTATATTAACTCAGTCTACCTATGAATAATCAATATCTTTTTAATATTTTTGGTACAATATTGAATAACAGTTGTGATAGTGGGCATCCTTGTTTCACCCTTGATCTTAATGGGAATGCTTCTAGCTTATCATTATCATATATAATCCTTCCTGATGGTTTTAGATAGATACTACTTATCATTTTAAGGTAATTTCCACTTATTCTTATGTTCTCTAGTGTTTGTAATAGGAATGAATGAACTGTGAAACCAATAAATAAAAGTAAGAGCTGGTTATATGAAAAAAAAAAACAATGAAAATTAAACCTTTGGTTAATTTGATTTTTTTAAAAAGAGAATAAAATCAAATTATCAGTATCAAAAAGAAAAGGGTGAATTCACCACCAGTGAAGAAAATTAAAACAATATTTAGAAACTATTTTACCCAACTTTATGACAATAAATTTGACAATCTTATTGAAATGGATGAATATTTACAAAAATTGTCCAGAGTAGTGGAAGAAAAAGGAGAATACTTAAATAACCCCATCTCAGATAAAGAAATTGAACAAGCCATCATTGAAAACCCTAGGAAAAAATCTCCAGGACCAGATGGATTTGTAAGTGAATTCTAGGAAACATTTAAAGAAAAATTAATTGTGATATTATAGAGACTATTTGAGAAACTAGACAAAGAAGAAGTTCTACCAAATTCTTTTAATGATACAAATATTGCACTGAAACCTAAAGCAGGAAGAGTCAAAACAGAAAAAGAAAATTATAGACCAATTTTGGTAATCAATATAGAAGCAAAGATTTTAAATAAAATATTAGCAGAAAGATTATAAGAGCTAATCATGAGAATAATACACTATAATGAGGGATGATTTATACTAGGAATCCATGGCTGGTTCAATATTAGGAAAACTATCAGCATAATTGATCATATCAGCAACTAAATTAACATAAACCATATGATCATCTCAATAGATGCAGAAAAAGGTTTTAACAAAATACAACCCCTTCTTATTAAAAAACACTAGAAAGCATAGGAAGAAATGTAGCCTTCCTCAAAATAATAAGCTGCATCTACCTAAAACAATCAGTTAGTACTATATGTAATGAGGATAAGCTATAAGAATTTCCAATTAGATCAGGGCAGGGTGGGGGTGGGGTGAAACAAGGAAGTCCATTATCATCAGTGTTATTCAGTATGGTACTAGAAACTTTAACTTCAGTAATAATAGAAGAAAAAGGAATTGAAGGAATTACAATAGTCACACAATAGCTACCACTCTTTGACGATGATATGATGATTAAGTTAGAGAATCTTGGAGAATGGAGTAAAAAAATAAACTACTTGAGAAAATAAACAACTTTAGCAAAGTTGAGGATATAAAGTAAACCCACCTAAATCATCTGCATCTCTATATGTTACTAATGAAGTCCAATAGCAAAAGATAGAAAGAGAAATTCCATTCAAAGTTACTGTAGGCATTATAAAATATTTGGGAGTCTACCTGCCAAAACAAACCCAAGGACAGTATGAAGATAATTATAAAACACTTTTCACACAAATAAAGTCAGTTTAAATAACTGGAAAAACATCAGTTGCTCTTGAGTAGGCTGAGCTGATATAACAAAATTGACAATTCTACCTAAATTACTTTACTTTATTTATTCAGTGCCATACCAATCAAGCCACCAAACATTATTTTAGAGAGCTAGAAAAAAATAATAAAAATTTATCTGGAAGAACAAAAGGTCCAGAATATCAAAAAAATTAATGAAAAGAAATGCTAGGGATGGTGACCTAACCATACCAGATCTTAAATTGTATTATAAAGCAACAGCCATTAAAACTACTTGATGCTGGCTAAGAAACAGAGAGATGGATCAGTGGAATAGGATAGGCACTCAAGACACAGTAGTCAATGACTATAGTAATCTACTATTTGATAAAGCCAAAGATCCCAGCTTCTGGGATAAAAATTCACTGTTTGACAAAAACTATTTGGAAAACTAGAAAATAGTATGGCAGAAACTGGGCACAGACCAACGACTGACCCTGCATAACAAAATAAAGTCCAATGAGTACATGATTTGGATATGAAGGCTGATAGTGTAAGCAAATTAGGAGAGTGAGGACAAGCTTACCTGATACATTTACAGAGAATGAAGAAACTTATGTCCAAATAAGAGATAGAGGACATTATGAAATGCAAAAATGTATTATTCTGATTACATTAAATTGAAAAGGTTTTGTACAAACAAAACCAATGCAACTAAGATTGGGAAGGAAGCAAAAAAATGGAAAAAAATTTTTGCAACTAGTATGCCTGATAAAATCATCATTTCTAAAATATAGAAAACTGAGTCAAATTTATAAGAATGCAAGTCATTCTCCAACTGATAAGTGGTAAAAGAATATGAACAGGCATTTTTCAGAAGAAGAAATTAAAGTTATATACAGTCACATGAAAAAATGCTCTAAATCACTGTTGATTAGAGAAATGTAAATCAAAACAACTCTGAGGTACCACATCACACCTATCAGATTGGCTGATATGACAAATCAGGAAGATGATAAATGTTGGAGGAGATGTGGGAGAGTTGGAACACTAAATTATTGTTAAGGGATCTGTGAATTCATCTAACCATTCAGGAGAGTAATTTGAAACTATGGCCAAAGGGCTACAAAAACGTGCATACCCTTTGACCCAGCAATATTGCTTTTAGGACTTTATCACAAAGAGATCATGAAAATGGAGAAAGAACTGACATGTACAAAAATATTCATAGCAGCTCGTTTTGTGGTGGCCAAGAACTGGAAAATGAGGGGTACCCTCAATTGGGGAATGACTGAACAAGTTGTGGTTTATGAATGTAGTGGAATACTACTGTGCTTTAAGAAATGATGAAATGATCCAGTGGACTTCAGAAAAACCTGGAAAGACTTTTATAAACTGATGCTGAGTGAAGTGAGAACCAGGAGAACACCGTACACAACAACAGCCACATTGTGTTATGACTGACTTTTGATAGACTTAGCTCTTCTCTGCAATGCAAAGAACTAAAACAACTGGAAAAGACTTATGGTGGAAAATATTATTCCCATATAGAGAGAAGAAAAATGTGAAGCCTGAATGCAGATCTAAGCATACTATTTGATCTACTTTGATTTGTTTTAACTTTCTCATGGTTTTTCCATTCTTTCTAATTTCTTACAACATGACTAATGTGAAAATATATTTAATAAAAATGGACATTTAGAGTACATATCAGACTGCATACTATCTTGGGAAGGGGAGAGGGGAGGAAGGCAGAAAAATTTAAAACTTATGGAAGTGAATGTTGATAAATAAAAATAAATTTAAAAATTTAAATAAAACCAAAAATATGTATGGGTGCTGTTTTTCTAGAAAGCTTTGTATTTTTTTCTTAAATTATTTTATTTGTTTTAAGTTTTCTACAATCACTTCCATGCATCTTAGACTTTTCCACCTCTCTTCCTCCCCTTGCCCCTCTCCATTCCCAATATGGCATTCAATCTTATATAAATTCTGCACATGTTGCATAGAAGAATTAAAGGGAATTGGAAAAACCATAAAACAAAACAAAACATAACACAAGAGAAAATGGTTTGCTTCATTTTGCAATCCAATTCCATAGTTCTTTCTCTGGATATGGATGGTATTTTGCCATCCAAAAGTCCACTAGAGACTTTTTGAGTCCTTGCATTGATGTGAAGGACTAAGTTTACCAGAAAAATTTCTCACATATTTTGATTGTAGCTGTGTACAAAGTTCTCCTGGTTCTTCTCCTTTTACTCAACATACAGGTTCATACAAGTCCTTCCAGGCCTCTCTGAAGTCTTCTTGTTCATCAGTTGTTATAGCCCCATAGTATTCCATTACATTCATATACCACAACTTGTTCAGCCATTCCCCAATTGATGGGCAGCCCCTTGATTTCCAGTTTTTGACCACTACAAAGAGAGTTGCTATAGATATGTTTGTACATTTGGGACCCTTTACCATTTTTATTATCTTTTTGAGATACAGTCCTAGAATCAATATTGCTGGGTCAAAGAGTATACACATTTTTTTAACCCTTTGGCCATAGTTTCAAATTGATTTCCAGAATGTCTGGATGAACTCACATATCCCCTAACAATGAATTAATGTTTCAACTCTCCCACATCTTTTCCAACATCTATCATCTTCCTGTATTGTCATGTAAGCCAATCTGATATGTGTGGTGTGGTACCTCAGTGCTGTTTTGATTCGCATCTCTCTAATTGATAGTGATTTATAGCATTTTTTCATATGACTGTATATAGCTTTAATTTCTTCCTCTGAATACTCCATATGCTTTGACCATTTATCAGTTGGGGAATGTCTTGTGTTCTTGTGCATTTGACTCAGTTCTCTATATATTTTAGCAATGAGGCCTTTATCACAGACACTTGTTGAAAAAAAATTCTTTCCCAGTTTTCTGCTTCCCTCCTAATTTGGGTTGCATTGGGTTTGTCTGTGCAAAAACTTTTCAATTTAATGTAATCAAAATTGTCCATTTTGCACTTCATAATATTCTCTATCTATTGTTTGATCAAAAATTTCTCCACTCTCCATAAATCTGACAAATCTATCCCTTAGTACCCTAATTTGTTTATAGTATCAGTCTTTATACCTAGATCATGATCCATTTGAACTTTATTCTTGTGTATGATGTCAGGCATTGGTCTATGCCCAGTTTCCATCACACTGTTATACAGTTTTCCCAGCAATTTTTGTCAAATAGTGAGTTCTTATCTAAGAAGCTGGGCTTCTTGGGTTTATCAAACAGTAGATTACTACATTCTTTGACTACTGTGCCTTGAGAACCTAACCTATTCGACTGGTCTACCCCTCTGTTTTCTAGCCAGTAACAAGTGGTTTTGATGATTACTTCTTTATAATACAATTTTAGATCTCGTAGAGCTGGGCCACCTTTCCTAGCATTTCTTTTTATTAGTTTCCTTGATATTCTGGATTTTGTTCTTCCAGATGAATTTTGATATTTTTTCTAGCTCTAGAAAATAATTATCTAGTAATTGGATTGGTGTGACACTTGAATAGGTAAATTAATTTAGGTATGATTATCATTTTTATTATATTGACTCGGGCTACCCATGAGCAACTGATGTTTTTCCACTTACTTAGATCTGACTTTATTTTTGTGAAAAGTGTTTTGTAATTGTGTTCATATGGTTCCTGGGTTTATTTTGACAGGTAGACTTCCAGATATTTTATAGTGTCTACCTAAGCTTTTAACAGAATTTCTCTTTCTATCTCTTGCTGTTGTGCTTTCTAATAAGATATAAAAATGTAGATGGTTTATGTGAATTTATTCTGTAACCTGCATCTTTGTGAAATTTGTTTATTATTTCCAGTAGCTTTTTACTTGATTCTCTGGGATTCTCTAAGTGTATCATCATATCATCTACAAAGAGTGATAACTTAGTTTCTTCTTTGCCTGTTTTAATTCCTTTAATTTCTTTTTCTCCTCTTATTGCTAAAGCTAACATTTCTGGTACCATATTGAATAACAGACGTGATAATGGACATCCTTGTTACACCCCTCATCTTACTGGAAATGCATCTACCTTATATCCACTGAATATAATTCTTGCTGATGGTTATATGTAGATACTGCTTATTATTTTATGGATAGTTCCACTTATTCCTATGTTCTCCAGTGTTTTCAATAAGAATGGGCGCTGTATTTTGTCAAAAGCTTTTTCTCCATCTATTGAGATAATCATAGGGTTTCTGCTAGTGCTATTGTTGATATGATCCCTAATGCTGATAGTGTTCCTGATATTGAACCAGTTCTGCATTCCTGGTATAAATCCTTCCTGGTCATAATGTATTATACTCATGATGACTTGCTGTATTCTTTTTTGCTAATAACTTGCTTAAAATTTTTGCATCTATATGCATTAGAGAAATTGGTCTATAATTTTCTTTCTCTGTTTTGGCTCTTCCTGGTTTAAGTATCAAAACCACATTTGTATCATAAAAAGAATTTTGTAGGACTCCTTCTTCATCAATTTTCCTAAATACTTAATATAGTATTCTAATTATTTTTCTTTAAGTATTTGATAGAATTCACTTGTAAATCCATCTGGCTCTGGAGATTTTTTCCTAGGAAGTTCAATGATATTTTGTTCAATTTCTTTTTTCTGAGATGGGGTTATTTAAGTATTCAACTTCCTCTTCTGTTAATCTGGGGAATTTATATATTTTCAAATGTTCATCTATGTCATTTATATTGTCAAATTTATGGGCATACAATTGGGCAAAGTATTTTCTAACTATTGTTTTAATTTCCTCCTCGTTGAATGTGAGTTCACCTTTTTCATTTTTGTTATGGGCAATTTGGTTTTCTTCTTTCTTTTTTTTTAATCAAAAATGACCAAAGGCTCATCAATTTTATTGTTTTTTTTTTTCATAAAACCAATCAGTTTTATTTATTAGTTCTTTATCTTAATTTCAGTTTCATTAATCTCTACTTTGGTTTTCAATATTTCTAGTTTGGTATTTACTTGGGGATTCTCAATTTGTTCTTTTTCTAGCTTTTTCAGCTGCATGCCCAATTTATTGATCTCTTCTTTCTCTATTTTATTCATGTAGGCATTTGATGATATAAAACTTCCCCTAAGAACTGCTTTTGCAGCATCCCATAACTTTTAGTAGGCTGTCTCATTATTGTCATTCTCTTGAATGAAGTTGTTTAAATCTCTCCTTCTTTAGGATTAGATTATTTAGTTTCCAATTAATTTTTGGTCTATCTTTCCCAGGCCTTTTATTACATATGATTTTATTGCATTATGATCTGAGAAGGATGCATTGACTATCTCTGCTTTTCAGCACTGAATTGTGAGGGTTTTATGTCCTGGTACATGATGAGTTTTTGTATATTTGCCATGTACTGCTGAGAAAAAACCTTTCTACCCTAATCCAATTTTCTAGGGATCTATCATATCTACTTTATCCAAAGTTTTATTCACCTCCGTAAATTCTTTCTTTTTTATTTTGAGGATTAATGAAGTTTAGGGAGGGAGAGTTTGAGGTCCCCCATTGGTATTGTTTTGCTGTCTCTTTCTTCCTGTAACTCTCTTATTTCTCCTCCAAGAATTTGGATGCTGTACCACTTGGAGCATATATGTTAAGTAATGATGTTGCTTCCTTGTCTCTGATACCTTTTAGCAGGATATAGTTCCCTTCCTTATCTCTTTTGATTTTATCTATTTCTGCTTTTTCTTTGTCTGAGATTAGGATTCCTACCCTTGCTTTATTGCATCAGCTGAAGCATAATGTCTTCTGCTACAGCCTTTTACCTTTACTCTGTGTGTATACCAGTTTCAAATGCGTTTCTGGTAAAAAACACATTGTTGGATTATAGTTTATAATCTACTCAACAATCCATCTCCATTTTATGGGAGAGTTCATCCCATTCCCATTCACAGGTATGATTAATATCTGTGTCTTTACCTCTATCCTCTTTCCTCCCATTTATGCTTTTAGTTCTGCCTTCTCCCTTCCTCTTCACAGCAGAGTTTTACTTTTTGACCACTGCCTCCCTTGGTCTTCGCTTCCTTTTTTCATCCTGCTTCCCTTTACTCCCCTTTTCCCTTACTACTCCTTCCCTCCCTTTTCCTTCCCCTTTTCCCTTCTACTGCTTATAGTGTTAGTTAGATTTCTATATTTAACTGAGTTTGTTGTTTCCTCCTTGAACCAAATCAGATGAGATTAAATCTCAAGCAATACTCATCCCCTTCCCATCTTTCACTCTGCATTAATATGATTTTGTCCTTTTTCCTGTGATGTAATTTACCCTTTTCTGCTTCCTCATTTTCACATTCCCATTACAGTCCCTTCACACCCTTAAATCACCTTTCTGTTATCAGATCATTTAATTTACACCTACTCCCTCTATCTATGTATATCCCTTTCATATATCATAATAAATATGCATTTCTCAAGATTAAAAACTATCATCTTCACTTATAGGAAGGTAAACTGTTGGGACTGGAAGCTCAATTCCGTGTGGACAGTCTCGGGCAGGTAAAAGTGGGACTTCTAAATCTTAGAGTCTTACGAGGCCTTCCATGAACAGCGGGGATTCGAGAAGGTCAGACTGAGCTAGCTCGGCTAGCTCGGGTATTTCCGCCTCTCCCCCGGAGATACCTGATGGGTGGAGTCTCCCTGCCCTCGAGGTCGTCCCGGATTGGAGCACACCTAGTTACCTAACAGCATGGTATTGAGATGCAAACTGTGTGGCTGAAGACTAAGTAGGATTGAGGAAGCCAGAAAGCGCTCTTAGCACGTGTGGAGCCAAAGAGAAAAGTAGGGCTCCGCTTCTTTTCTTTCCTCTCTCCCCTCCCCCTCTCTCCCCGCTTGTACTTCTACTTCCAATCCCTTAAGCTTAGCCTCCTTAGGAGATCTCCCCCTCTTCCTCCTAAGGAAGACACCCCTGCATTTGTAACCCGGACCCTGAAATAAAGCTCAACTCCTGTTTGACTCTGGAATGACCTTTCTCTCATACGTTTATCCAGTTTGGCCAACCGAAGACCTGGGACGGGTAAGAAAGACTCGGGTAGCCCAATACAGGCCTCTAGGCTTGGCAGTTGGCGCCCGAACA
The DNA here is from genome assembly GCF_028372415.1 of Notamacropus eugenii. Classification (NCBI taxonomy): domain Eukaryota; kingdom Metazoa; phylum Chordata; class Mammalia; order Diprotodontia; family Macropodidae; genus Notamacropus; species Notamacropus eugenii. The sequence continues at coordinate 568,481,614 of NC_092872.1, forward strand.
GGGACTGGGAGCGTAGATAATCCTGGGTGCTTTTGGGGTACACCCGGAAGGGGCTGTGAAAGAAGCGAGTCCCGAATCCTAGATTCGGAAGGAGAGAAAGGGGAGAGAAGCTTCCCAAACCCCTGGGAAAAGGGCGGAGATGGGGAATCTATTGCCAGTAATAAAGCCAGAGGAACAGGAGGTCTGGGCTGAGAAACTTCACAGAGAATGCAGGAAGGCGGGGGTCACAATAGAGTTAGATGACCTCCCAGAATTTTGTGAAAGGATTTGGAAAGTTTCTCTTTGGCTCAAGCAGGCAGGAATATCAAGAGAAAAATGGGGAGCGGTCGGAGAGCAAATGACTGCTTATGAGCAACAATACCCTGGGGAGCTGGAGGATTTAGATTTCCTGATTAAATTAGAAGGGCCAGAGATACCAGGGCAGGATTGGAATAAGAGTGGAAGCGGAGAGAGGGGAGGGGAGGACCCAGGCAAGCAGAAAGTTAAGCGGAAAGTTAAGGAGCGTAAAGAAAAAATAGATTCGGAGCTCCATCTAGCGGATGGAAAAGGCGAGGCAGGGGAGAATATGCCGTGCCTTCCCTCCGCGCCTCCTTATAACCTGCTCCATTGGTCAGACAGTTCAGGGCCACAGTCCAGTTTGGAAAAAGCAATAAGAAAGGCTATAGAGAATGGAGAAGATGTAGGGACATTTCCTGTGTTAGAAATAGCGGACCCCAGTGTCCCCGGTGGGGTTCGGAGGAGCCACATAACTATAGAGTGGAAGAGAGTGGCGACTCTTAAAGAGGCTTGTACCAAGCACGGCCCTAATTCACCCTTTGTTATAGCCATGCTTGAAACTCTCAGCGGTCAGTTCGTTCTGACTCCTAATGACTGGAAGAGCTTAGCTAGAGCCTGCCTTACCCCTGGGCAGAATGTGATTTGGGTATCAGAATTTTCTCAGAGGGAAAAGAGCACTACCGGTGGGCTAGGGGCTCAGGCCCCCCAGGCTTATCAGCAATTTACAGGAACAGAGCAGTTTGAGGCTACAGGAAATCAATTACAGTACTCAGCCTCCGATTATGTCTTGATTGCCGGAATGGCTATCAGCCGCCTCGGGATGAGGTTATCAAATTTTTAGTAAGGGCCATTGCTGCTGCACTGGAGTCCCCACCCTTGAATTGGAAGTCAGACACCCCGATTTGGGTGGAGCAATGGCCCCTGACTCCAGAAAAACTCCAGGCATTACAAATACTGGTTAAGGAGCAATTAGCACCCTGGAATGCTCCTGTGTTTGTTAAAAGAAAAAAATCTGGGAAAGTCAGGTTCCTTACAGATGTTAATGAAGCATTTGTAAGCACCTGGCAGCAGCTATACCTAAGTAAAGAGCCAGTATGCATTCTTATCAATCTTACCTTGAAGGCGATCCTCGCTAAACAAAGAAGGGGAAAAGGTCGCCTAACACAATCAGAGGTTGATACAGCTGTGTATACACACAATTTTTTGCATATCTCAAGAAACTCACATACTACTCCAGCTATGAGACATTTTGTGACTTTTCCAAGACAACCCCGCAAGGAAAGTAATACCCAGGCTGGATATAAAGACACATGGGCCATGGTAAAGGATATGGCCTCAGGAAATGGAAAGGTCCGTATAAGATACTAATATGGGGTCCAGGGTATGTTTGTGTCTCCACAGGAAAAGGTGATGCTTGGATTCCCATTAGAAGGATCCGTAGGTGGGAACCGAGGTCGGAGACGATGGAGACGCAGGAGGCGGAGACCCCGGAGAGCCCAGAGACCCCGGAAAAGGATCATACACCACCTGAGCCTGCTGCTGACAGCTTTAACCTTGCTGCCCAGAGAGGAAGCAGCCCTCATCACAACCGCAGACACTGCTGCTGACAGCTTCAATCTAGGCATCCTTTTTTCGCCAGCTGAATGAGGACTTTGATATCACAAACCCAGGACACTTGGGTGGGGAGGAGGTGACCAATTTTCCACCTGTATAGATCCATTTGCAAGATTAAGGGAGTGGTGACGTCGCCTACACCAGCTGCTCCTCTTAAAATATGCTTTGGGATTAGTTGATTGCACTTCCCCTGTTGTAACTCAGCCATTTAGTTTCATCTTTGTTTTATTTGATGCCTCCCTTTGTCAGTTGTGCTAGCTGCAGATTTCTGTGTGAATGAAGTCTTGTTGTAGGGTACTCATATGCTAAAGGCCTTCCTAATCCACTCAGCCTCCAGCCACTGTTTGCTCTAGAGCCAGGTGCGCTCCGCGCATAACAAAGAAGGGGAGTAAACAGTTTGCCCATATGAATATTTTTTTTGTTTACCTTTTTGTGCCTCTCTTGAGACTTGTTTTTGAAGATCGATTTTTTTATTGATCTCTGATTGTTTCATCAGGAAGGTCTGAAAATTCCTTACTCATTCAATTTTCATCCCCTTGCCTGAAATGTTATATTCATTTTTGCTGGAAAATTATTCCTTTGTTGTAGTCCCAGGACCTTTGCCTTAGGGAATATCATATTCCAATCCCTCTGATCTTTCAATTTAGAAACTGCAAGCTCCTCTGTGATCCTGACTGTAGCTCCTCAATATGTGAATTTTTTCTTTCTGGCTGCCTTCAGTGTTTTCTCCATCACTTGTTAGTTTTGGAATTTGACAATGATAATCCTTAGTGTTTTCAGTTTGGGGTACCTTTCAGGAGGTGAACAGTGAATTCTTTCGATGAGTATTTTGTTCTATACATCTACGAGCTCTGAGCAGTTTTCCTTGTTGATTTCTTGGAAGATATTGTTCAGCCTCATTTTTTCATCATGGCTTTCTGGTAGACCAATAATTCTTTGATTTTCTCTACTGGATCTATTTTCCAGATGAGTTGTTTTTCCAATGAGATATTTTACATTTTCTTCTATCTTTCATTTTTTAGATTCTCTGTGACTGATTCTTGATGTCTCATAGAGGCGTTAGCTTCTACTTGGCCAATTCTAATTTTTATCAAATTGTTTTCTTCAGGTAACTTCTGCATCTCCTTTTCCATCTGTCCAATTGTTCCTTTTAGGCAGTTATTTTCTCCAGTTAGATTCTGTACTTCCTTTTCCATTTGTCCAATTTTCCTTTTAAATCTTCTGTGATTTCTTTTTTTCATATTTTAAAAATCATTGGCCAGTTTTTCTTCTATTTCCCTAATTTGGCTTTTAAAATCTCTCTTGAACTTTTCAAAGAATTATCTTTGGTCTTCAGACTAGTTCATGTTCCCTTCTGATATTTCAAATGAAAGTACAGTCTTAAGCTGACCTCTTTGGTATTCATATTTGTTCCTTATCCCCAAAGAAAAATTCTATGTTTTGTTGTGGTGTAGCTGTCTTGGACAGCTCCAGTCCTGCACTGGTCCCCTTTAGCCACAGCAAGAGAGATTCCCCCCTGCTTTGTGATTTTCCTACCCTCATAGGATAAAAGACTGTTTACCCATTCAGATGATCTCATTGTTCCTGAATTTTTCTTCGGGAAATATTTTCTGGCTTTTTCAACGTCAACAATGTAAGGTCAATAGCATTTTCTGATCACTCCACCATCTTCGCTCCTGGAAGTTCAAGTAGGTGTCTTACAGACATTTAATCTGCGAGCTGATAGTCCCAGGAGCAGCCACTGCATTTACCTGGGATTTTGCAGTTCTCTCTTGCTCAGTTCCACTTGACTCCTATCTTGAGCTGATAAGTTTGAAATTCTGTAGTGTTGCTACTGCTTCAGACAGCTCAAGGAGCTCTGCTCAGCTTTGCTATTGTGGGATCTGTGCTGGTACAGCCTATGCACTGTGCACTGTGAGCTCCTCCAGCCCTGTGTAACAGTTCCTTCCCGTTGGCCTTCCAGTCTATCCTTGGCTGGAAATCTGCCATACTCTTTCTTCTACTGCATTCTGCCACTCTAAAATTTGTTCAGATTATCTTTCTAGAGGTATCTGAAAAAGTTTGCCTAAACTTATGTGAAAAGTTGCTCTCACTCTGCCATCCTGACTCCAAGAAAATTTTTTCTGCTTCTATTGAAATAATCATATTGATTTCTGCTAATTTTGTTATGGATGGGGTCATTTATGCCTATAGTTTTCCTAAATATTGAACCAATCCTGCATTCTGGGTATAAATCTTTCCTGGTCATAGCATATTGTCCTCATGATAAATTGCTGTAATCTCTTTGCTAATGTTTTATTTAAAATTTTTGTACCAATATTAATTAGAGAAATTTGTCTACAATTTTCTGTTCTGGCTCTTCCTGATTTAGGTATAAGTGGTACGTTTGTGTCATAAAAGGAATTTTGTAGGACTCCTTCTTTTCCTGTTTTGCCAAATAGTTTCTGCAGTACTGGAATTAATTGTTATTTAAATGTTTGGTTGAATTCACTTGCAAATTCATCTGTCGCTGGAGATATTTTCTTTGGAAGATTATTGATGATTTGTTCAATTTCCTTTTCTAAAATGGGGATAAGTATTTCATTTCATCTATTAATCTTGACAATTTATCTTTTTTTGTAAATATTCAACCATTTTATTTAGATTGTTAGATTAACTGGCATACAGTTCAGCAAAATAGATACTTATTTCTTACTTCTTCATTGGTAGTGAATTCACCTTTTTCATGTTTTGATGCAGGTACTTTGGTTTTCTTTTTTTCTTTTTTTCTTTCTTTCTTTCTTTTTTTCTTTCTTTCTTTCTTCCTTTCTTTCTTCCTTTCTTTCTTTCTTTCTTTCTTTCTTTCTTTCTTTCTTTCTTTCTTTCTTTCTTTCTTTCTTTCTTTCTTTCTTTTGCAAATCAAATTAACCAAAGGTTTATCTTATTGCCCCCTCTTAAAACTATGTTTTAGCTTTATTTATTAATTCAATATTTTTATTATTTTAATTTTATTAATCTCTAATTTGATTTTCAGAATTTCTAATCTAGTACTTAATCAGTTTATAATGTTTTCTTTTTCTAGCTTTTTTAATTGCATGCCCAAATCATTGATCTCCTCTTTCTCTCTTTTATTCATGCAAACATTTAGAGACATAAAATTTCCCCAAAGTATTGCTTTTGTTGCATCCCATAAATTTTGACATGTTGTCTCATAATTGTCCTTCTCACTGATGAATTGTTGGTCCTTTCTATGATTTGTTGTTTTACCTACTAATTCTTTAGGATTAGATTATTTACTTTCCAATTTATTTTAAATTTATCTTTCTGTGGTCCTTTATTGCATCTAATTTTTATTACATCATGATCTAAAAAGGATGCATTTACTATTTCTTCTTTTCTGCATTTGATTGCGAGAATTTTATACCCTAATATGTGATCACTTTTTGTGTAGGTGCCACATGCCACTGAGAAAAAGGTATTTTCCTTTCTATTCCCATTCAATTTTCTCCCAAGTCCCATCATATCTAAATTTTCTAAAATTTGGGGTGGAGCCAAGATGGTAGAGTAGAAAGATGAACACATTCTAGCTCTTCTCCCACAGCCCATAAAATACCTGTAAAAAATGATTCTAAACAAATTCTAGAGCAGCAGGAGCCACAAAATGACAAAGTGAAAGAGATGTCCAGCCCAAGGTAGCCTGGAAGACCAAAAGGAAACGTCTACTGAATGGGCCATGGAGTCAAGCAAAGTACAGCCCAGCATGGGTTACATGGCACAGTGAAAAAGGGAAAAGGCCTGGACTAGGCCTCAGGGGCAGAATCCCCAGCAACAGCATTGGTTCTCAGATACCTCAACCCACAATCACCAAAGAAAGCTTCAATGGTCCATGACAACGCTTTTTTTTTAAATTTTTTTTAATTTTTTAATGTTTAACAATCACTGCCATACAATTGAGATTTTATCCCCCCCCACCTACTCCCCACTATCTCCCTCCCTCCCCACGACTGCATACAATTCTGTATAGATTCTACATATACTTTCCTATTGAGTATATTTTCTCTATAGTCATGCTATGTAGTCAGACTAAAATAAATGAAAGAAATCGTATAACAAATCAGAACACGATACACAAACACATACACATACATAAACATGATCTGCTACATTTTGTGAGTGACTTCCATATTTCTTTCTCTGAGTGTGGAAGGCATTTTGCCTTGAGAACCACCTTTGGGATTTATTTATTTATTTTTTTTGTAAGAAGTTCTTGTGTTATTACAAAAATCTAGGTCTACCAGAAAAAACTCTCACACACTGTGGTCATTGCTGTGCACAAAGTTCTCCTGGTTCTGCTCCTTTCACTCAGCATCAGGTCATATAAGTCCTTCCAGGCCTCTCTGAAGTCTTCTTGTTCATCATTTCTTATGGCACAATAGTACTCCATTACATTCATATACCATAATTTATTCAGCCATTCCCCAATTGATGGACATCCCCTTGACTTCCAGTTTTTGGCAACTACATAGAGTGCTGCTATAAATATTTTTGTACATGTGGGACCCTTTCCCATTTTTATGATCTCTTGAGGATATAGTCCTAGTAGTGATATTGCTGGGTCAAAGGGTATGCACATTTTTGTAGCCCTTTGGGCATAGTTCCAAATTGCTCTCCGGAATGGTTGGATGCGCTCGCAGCTCCACCAACAATGAATTAGTGTTCCAACTCTCCCACATCCTCTCCAGCATTTATCATTTTCTTGTTCTGTCATGTTTGCCAATCTTATAGGTGTGATGTGGTACCTCAGAGTTGTTTTGATTTGCATCTCTCTAATCAATAGTGATTTAGAGCATTTTTTCATATGATTATAGATAGCTGTAATTTCTTCCTCTGAAAATTGCCTGTTCATATCCTTTGACCATTTATCAACTGGGGAAGACAACGCTTTTTCAACTGGGTGACAAGGGAGCAGGGATGTCCCCTAACCTCATCCCCAGGTGGCTGTGGCAGTGAAGGAGGAGGAGGCAGCACCAGCAGTAGCAGGACCAACAGCAGCAGCAGCATCCATTTTTGGAGTCCTCTGCCTAAAGACTCTGGGGGAATTGAGTGGCTGATCTGAGTCTGTGCCCTGAGTGGAGCTGGTGGGGGTTCTGGAGAGGGAATTCTACTTGCAGATCCTGGGAAGAAAAGCTTTGGTAGCTCCCAAATCAACACGCAGGCCAGAAGAAGAGTAAACTCCTCTTCTTTGTTTGTGCCACCTTGGAGGAACTGAGAACTTACATGTCCCCAGAATATACCTGCCTCTTGACAAACAACTCAAAAGTCAAGTCACTGGCTGGGAAAGTGCCCCCAAAAGGGAAAAGAATAATACTATAGAAGGTTACTTTCTTGGTGGACAGGTATTTCCTTCTATCCTTTCAGATAAAGAAGAATAATGGTTACCATCAGAGGCCTCCAGAATAAATATGCAATGGTCTCAGGTCATGGAAGAGCTCAAAAAGGATTTTGAAAATAAAGTAAGAGAGGTGAAGGAAAAATTGGGAAGAGAAATGAGAGAGATGTAAGAAAATCATGAAAAGTGAGTCAACAGCTTGCTAAAGGAGATCCAAAAAATGCTAAAGAAAAAAATACCTTTAAAAATAGGCTAACCCAAGTGGGAAAAGAGGTCCAAAAAGCCAATGTGAAGAAGAATGCTTTAAAAAGCAGAATTAACCAAATGGAAAAGGAGATTCAAAAGCTCACTGAAGCAAATAGTTTTTTAAAAATTAGAATGGAGCAGATGGAAGCTAATAATTTTATGAGAAAGGAAGAAATTACAAAACAAAATCAAAAGAATTAAAAAATAGAAGTTAATGTGAAATATCTCACTGGAAAAACAACTGGCATGGAAAATAGACCCAGGAGAGACAATTTTAAAATTATGGGACCACCTGAAAGCCATGATCAAAAAAAAGCCTAGGTATCATCTTCTAAGAAATTACCAGAGAGAACTGCCCTGATATTCTGAAACCAGATGGCAAAATAAGTATTGAAAGAATTCTCTGATTACCTCCTGAAAGAGACCTGAAAAGATAAACTTCTGGGAATATTGTAGCGAAATTCCAGAGTTCCCAGATCAAGGAGAAAATATTGGAAGCAGCTAGAGAGAAACAATTCGAATACTGTGGAAATACATTCAGGATAACACAGGATCTGACAGCTTCTACATTAAGGGATAGAAGGGCTTGGAATATGATATTCCAGAAGTCAAGGGAATTAGGATTAAAACCAAGAACCACCTACCTAGCAAAACAAAGTATAATACTTCAGGGCAAAAAAATGATCATTCAGTGATATGGAGAACTTTCAAGCATTCTTGATGAAAAGACCAGAACTGAATAGAAAATTTTACTTTCAAACACAAGATTCAAAAGAAACATGAAAACAAAAACAGGAAAGAGAAATCATAAAGGACTTTCTAAAGTTGCACTGTTTACATTCCTACATGGAAAGATAATATTTGTAACTTTTGAGACTTTTCTCATTAATTGGATAGTTGCGGGGATTATACACACACACATATGTATATATACGTATATATGTATATGAGTATATATACGTATATATGTATATACACACATATACGTATATATATACGTATATGTGTGTATATATGTGTGTATATACATACATACATACATATACATGCATATATATATATATATCAAAAGAGAGACAGAGAGCACAGGATGAGTTGAATAAAAAGGAATGATACCTAAAAAATTAAAATTGGGGGTGAGAGAGGAATATGTTGGAAGGAGAAAGGGAGAAATGGAATGTGGCAAATTATCTCTCATAAAAGAAGCAAGAAAAAGCTTTTTCAGTGGAGGAGAAAAGAGGAGATGTGAGAGGGAAAAAGTGAGGCTTACTGTCTTCATATTTGGTTTAATGAGGGAATAACATGCTAATTCAATTTGGTATGAAAACCTATCTTACACTACAGGAACGTAGGGGGGAAGAGGACAAATGGGGTGGGGGAATGATAGAAGGGAAGGCAAATGGGAGGATGGAGTAATTAAAAGTAAATACTTTTGGAGAGGGACAAGGTCAAAAGAAAGAATAGAGTAAACGGGGGGCAGGATAGGATGGAGGGAAATATAGTTAATCTTTTACAACATGACTTATGGAAATCTTTTGCAAAACTATACATGTATAGCCTATATTGAAGTGCTTGCCTTCTCAGTGGGGATGGGTAGGGAGGGAGGAAGAGGGAACAGTTGGAATTCAAAGTTTAGGAACGAATTTTGAGAATTGTTTTTACATACAACTAGGAAATAAGAAATACAAGTAATGGGTTATAGAAATCAATCTTGCCCTACAAGAAAAGAGAGAAGATAGGGTAAGGGAAGGGAGGGGTGTGATAGAAGGAAGGGAATATTGAGGGAAGGGCTATTCATAATGCAAGGCATTATGGGGTGGGGGAAGGGGAGACATGGGGAGAAAATTTAGAACTCAAAATTTTGTGGAAATGAATGTTGAAAACTAAAAATAAACAAACATTTAAAAAATGAATTGAAAGGGAAAAAATTAAATTTTCTAAGAATCTATTCACTTAGGTAACTTATTTCTTGTTTACTTTGTCTTCACTTCTTTTATTTATTTATTTATTTTTTAATGTTTAACAATCACTGCCATACCATTGTGATTTTATCCCCCCCACCTAGCCCCCACTCCCCCTCTCCCTCCCCACGACTGCATACAATTCTGTATAGATTCTACATATACTTTCCTATTGAGTATATTTTCACTATAGTCATGCTATGTAGTCAGACTAAAATAAATGAAAGAAATCGTATAACAAATCAGAACACGATACACAAACACATACACATACATAAACATGATCTGCTACATTTTGTGAGTGACTTCCATATTTCTTTCTCTGAGTGTGGAAGGCATTTTGCCTTGAGAATCACCTTTGGGATTTATTTATTTATTTTTTTTGTAAGAAGTTCTTGTGTTATTACAAAAATCTAGGTCTACCAGAAAAAACTCTCACACACTGTGGTCATTGCTGTGCACAAAGTTCTCCTGGTTCTGCTCCTTTCACTCAGCATCAGGTCATATAAGTCCTTCCAGGCCTCTCTGAAGTCTTCTTGTTCATCATTTCTTATGGCACAATAGTACTCCATTACATTCATATACCACAATTTATTCAGCCATTCCCCAATTGATGGACATCCCCTTGACTTCCAGTTTTTGGCAACTACATAGAGTGCTGCTATAAATATTTTTGTACATGTGGGACCCTTTCCCATTTTTATGATCTCTTGGGGATATAGTCCTAGTAGCGATATTGCTGGGTCAAAGGGTATGCACATTTTTGTAGCCCTTTGGGCATAGTTCCAAATTGCTCTCCAGAATGGTTGGATGCGCTCGCAGCTCCACCAACAATGAATTAGTGTTCCAACTCTCCCACATCCTCTCCAGCATTTATCATTTTCTTGTTCTGTCATGTTTGCCAATCTTATAGGTGTGATATGGTACCTCAGAGTTGTTTTGATTTGCATCTCTCTAATCAATAGTGATTTAGAGCATTTTTTCATATGATCATAGATAGCTTTAATTTCTTCTTCTGAAAATTGCCTGTTCATATCCTTTGACCATTTTTCAATTGGGGAATGACTTGTATGATTATACATTTGGGTCAGTTCTCTATATATTCTAGAAATGAGGCCTTTATCCCCGAGCTTAGCTGTAAAAATTCTTTCCCAATTTACTACATCCCTCCGGATTTTGCTTGCATTGGGTTTGGTTGTGCAAAAACTTCTCAGTTTAATGTAATCAAAGTTATCCATTTTGCATTTCATAATGCTTTCTATCTCTCCTTTAGTAAAGAATTCTTCCCTTCTCCATAGATCTGATAAATACACTATTCCTTGCTTCTCCACTTTATTCATGGTATCAATCTTTATACCTAAATCATGTACCCATTTGGACTTTATTCTTGTGTACGGTGTCAGGTATGGGTCTATGCCTAATTTCTGCCACACTGTTATCCAGTTTTCCCAGCAATTTTTGTCAAACAATGAGTTCTTATCCCAGAAGCTGGGGTCCTTGGGTTTATCAAACAGAAGGTTGCTATATTGCTTGCCTACTGCATCTTGTGTGCCAAGTCTATTCCACTTGTCTACCTCTCTGTTTCTTAGCCAGTACCAAGTGATTTTGATAATTGCTGCTTTATAGTAGAGTTTGAGGTCTGGTAGCGCTAGGCCACCTTCCCAAGCATTTCTTTTCATTAGTCCCTTTGATATTCTGGACCTTTTGTTTTTCCAAATGAATTTTGATATTATTTTATCCAGCTCTAGAAAGTAATTGTCTGATAGTTTAATTGGTATGGCACTAAATAAGTATATTAATTTGGGTAGGATTGTCATTTTTATTATATTAGCATGGCCTATCCATGAGCAACTAATGTTTTTCCACTTACTTAAATCTGACTTTATTTGTGCAAAAAGTGTCTTGTAATTGTGTTCATATAATCCCTGGGTTTGTTTTGGCAGGTAGACTCCTAAGTATTTTATACTGTCTACCCTAGCTTTAAATGGGATTTCTCTTTCTATCTCTTCCTGTTGGACTTTGTTGCTAATATATAGGAATGCAGAAGATTTGTGTGGGATTATTTTGTAACCTGCAACTTTGCCAAAGTTGTTTATTAATTCAAATAATTTTTTACTTGAATCTCTGGGATTCTCTAGGTAAATCATCATATCGTCTGCAAAGAGTGATAACTTAGTTTCTTCTTTGGCTATTCTTATTCCTTGAATATCTTTATCTTGTCTAATTGCTACAGCTAACATTTCTAGTACCATATTGAATAATAGTGGTGATAATGGACAACCTTGTTTCACCCCTGATCTTATTGGGAATGCATCTAGCTTATCCCCATTGCATATAATGCTTGCTGAAGGTTTTAGATAGATACTGCTTATTATTTTATGGAAAGTTCCCTTTATTCCTATGTTCTCCAATGTTTTTAGTAGGAATGGATGTTGCATTTTGTCAAAAGCTTTTTCTGCATCTATTGAGATAATCATGTGGTTTTTGTTAGCTTTGTTGTTGATGTGATCGATAATGCTAATAGTTTTCCTAATATTGAACCAGCCCTGTAGTCCTGGTATGAATCCTACCTGATCATAATGTATTAATCTCGTGATAAGATGCTGTATTCGTTTTGCTAAAATCTTATTTAAAATTTTTGCATCTATATTCATTAGGGAAATTTATAATTTTCTTTCTCTGTTTTGTCTCTTCCTGGTTTGGGTATCAAAACCATATTTGTATCATAGAAAGAATTTGGGAGGACTCCTTCTTCCCCGATTTTCAAAAATAGTGTATGTAGTATTGGAATTAACTGTTCTTTAAATGTTTGATAGAATTCACTTGTGAATCCATCTGGCCCTGGAGATTTTTTCCTAGGGAGTTCATTGATGGCTTGTTCAACTTCTTTTTCTGAGATGGGGTTGTTTAAGTATTCAGCTTCCTCTTCTGTTAATCTGGGCAATTTGTATTTTTTAAAATATTCATCCATCTCATTTAGATTATCGAATTTGTGGGCATAAAGTTGGGCAAAGTAGTTTCTAATTATTGTTTTAATTTCCTCCTCATTGGAGGTGAGTTCACTCCTTTCATTTTTAATATTAGTAATTTGGTTTTCTTCTTTCTTTTTTTAAATCAGATTGACCAAAGGTTTATCAATTTTATTAGTTTTTTCATAAAACCAACTATTGGTTTTATTTATTAATTCAATAGTTTTCTTAATTTCAATGTTATTAATATCTCCTTTGGTTTTCAGTATTTCTAATTTGGTATTTACTTGGGGATTTTCAATTTGTTCTTTTTCTAGCTTTTTCAACTGCAAGCCCAAGTCATTGATCTCCTCTTTCTCTATTTTATTTATGTAAGCATTCAAAGATATAAAACTTCCCCTAATAACTGCTTTTGCAGTATCCCATAAGTTTTAGTATGTTGTCTCACTATTGTCATTCTCTTGAATGAAATTGTTGATTGTTTCTATGATTTCTTCTTTAACCCAACCCTTCTTTAGAATTAGATTATTTAGTTTCCAATTGATTTTTGGTTTCTCTTTCCTTGGCCTTTTATTACATGTAATTTTTAATGCATTATGAACTGAAAAGGATGCATTGATTATCTCTGCCTTTCTGCACTGGATTGTGAGATTTTTATGTCCTAGTACATGGTCAATTTTTGTAAATGTTCCATGTACCGCTGAGAAAAAGGTATATTCCTTTCTGTTCCCATTTAATTTTCTCCAAAGATCTATCATATCTACCTTATCCAGAGTTTTATTTACCTCCTTAACCTCTTTCCTGTTTATTTTGAGGTTGGATTTATCGAGTTCAGAGAGGGGGAGGTTGAGGTCCCCCACTAGTATAGTTTGCTATCAATTTCTTCCTTCAACTCCCCCAACCTCTCCTCTAAGAATCTGGATGCTATACCGCTTGGAGCATACATGTTTAGTAATGATATTGCTTCATTGTCTATGGTGCCTTTTAGCAGGATTTAGTTTCCATCCTTATCCCTTTTGATTAGATCTTTTTCTGCTTTTGCTTTGTCTGAGATTAGGATTTCTACTCCTGCCTTTCTTACATGAGCTGAAGCACAATATATTCTGCTCCATCCTTTGACCTTTATCCTATGTGTATCCCCCCGTTTCAAATGTGTTTCTTGTAAGCAGCATATTGTTGGATTATGACTTTTAATCCATTCTGCTATCCGTCTCCGTTTTATGGGAGAGTTCATTCCATTCACATTCACAGTTATGATTACAATCTGTGTATTTCCTTCCAACCTCTTTCCCACCATTTGTGCTTTTAGCTCTCCCGTCTCCCTTCCCCTCCTCAATAGTATTCACTTTTCTCCCCCTCCTCCTGCAGCCTTCCCCTCCTTCTTTTAGCCCCCCTCCCTTTTACTCCCCTTTACTCTTATTGCTTCTTTCCTCCCTTTTAGCCACCCTCCCCTTTCTTCCCCCTTCCCCTCCTACTACCTATAGAGCTAGTTAGGATTATCTACTTCAGATTATTGTTCCCTCCTTTGAACAAATCAGATGAGAGTACCTCTCAAAAAATGCTCATCTCCCTCCCCTCCTTCCCTCCACTATAGTTTTGTACTTCTTCCTGTGATATAATTTGCCATTTTCTGCTTCCCCCTTTCCACACCTCCTATTACATTCCCTTCTCATACTTAAATCATATTTTTGACATGACATCATTTACTTTATGCCCGTTCCCTCTACATATATCCCTTTTATCATAATAGCTGCACAGTTCTCAAGATTAACAGGTATCATCTTCCCTTATAGGGAGGTAAACAGTTTGCCTTAATTGAGTAGCAAGTTTTTGTTTTTGTTTTTTCCCCTCTGTTTACCTTTTTATGATTCTCTGGAGACCTGCATTTGAAGATCAAATTGTCTATTGAGTTCTGGTGTTTTGGTCAGGAAGCTCTGGAAATCCCTTATTTCGTTGAATGACTTTCTCCTTGCCTGAAATGTTATGCTGAACTTTGCTGGGTAGTTGATCCTTCGTTGAAGTCCCAACTCCTTTGCCTTACGAAATATTGGGTTCCAGTTCTTTCGATCTTTTAATGTAGAAGCTGCAAGGTCCTGTGTGATCCTGACTGTGTGTCCTTGATATTTGAATTGTTTCTTTCTGGCTGCTTGTAGTATTTTCTCCTTCATTTAATAGCTCTGGAATTTGGCAACTATATTTCTTGGGGTTTTGAGTTTGGGATCCCTTTCGGGAGGGGAACGGTGGATTCTTTTGATGACTATTTTGCCCTCTGAGTCTAGTACTTTTAGGCAGTTTTCCTTGATGATTTCCTGAAAGATGTTGTCCAGACTCTTTTCTTCATCATGGGTTTCTGGCAGGCCAATAATTCTTAAATTTTCTCTCCTGGATCTATTTTCCAGGTCAGTTGTTTTTCCAATTAAATATTTTACATTTTCTTCTATCTTTTCATTCTTTAGATTTTGTTTGACTGATTCTTGTTGCCTCATTGAGTCATTAGTTTCTACTTGCCCAATTCTAATCTTCATCGTATTGTTTTCTTCAGTTAGCTTTTGCATTTCCTTTTTCATCTGACCAATTTTTCCCTTTAAGGAGCTATTTTCTCCATTTAATTTTTGTATTTCTTTTTCCATTCGACCAGTTTTCCCAGTTAGGTTTTGGGTTTCCTTTTCCATCTGTTCAATTTTCCCAATTAGGTTTTGGGTTTCCTTTTCCGTTTGATTAACTCTTCCTTTTAGGGAGTTATTCTCTCCAGTCAATTTTTGAACTTCCTTTTCTATTTCTTCAATTTTCTTTTTCAGAGTGATGTTCTCATCAGTGAATTCTTTTTTTTATAATTTTAAAATCATTGGCCAGTTTTTCTTTTATATCCTTCTTCAGACATTCCAGGTAATCTAGTTGTGCTTGCGAGAAATTCACAGTCCCCTCTAAGGTTTCAGATGGAAGTACAGTCTCAGCTCTGACCTCTTTGGTGTTTGTGTTTTGGTCCTTATCCCCATAGAAAGATTCTATGGTTTTTTCACTTTTCATCTGCTTTTTCCGATTCATGATGTTGGCTGAGTGTTGTAGCTTTTGGTTCTTTCAGTCAGAAGATACAGATCTTTTAAGTTGGGCTGCTGTGTGTCTAGGCTGAAAGCAGGCTTTTTTTTTTTTTTGTTGTTGTTGTTGTTGTTTCCCAGATCAACGCTGGGGTTAGCTTGTTAGGTGTGTGGGAGGGGTGGTCTGGTCTCAGGAGATCTCCTCAGCTGTATTGAGGCAAAGGCAAGGTCAGGGGATGGTGATCCCAGCTTCCCTATTGTCTTCCCTTTTCCCCTGGAGGGCTGGGGCATGCCTAAAAGTTAATGCGTGTTCCCGCCCCTCCTGGGGCTTGTCTCCCAGCTCTGAGGCTTTGCCTGGGTCTCAGTGCGAATTTTCTCTGCCCTGGGTCATCTGTCCCTCCAGATCGCCTCCGCCACAGTAAGAAGAATCCCCCCTTGCCAATTTTCCAGCCTCTGGTGCTGTGAGACCACCTGCCCCCTTCTACTGTTCCCACTGATCCAGGATTAATCTGGGGAGGAATTTTATGGTTCCCTCACGGTCATCAGGGGGGAGGAGAGAGCACTTACTGATCACTCCGCCATCCCAACTCCTGGAAGTTCAAGTAGCTGACCCACCGAAGTCCAGTCTTCAGGCTGAAGGTTTTAAGGGCTGCTGCGCTGATATCTAGCTCAGCGGCTCTCATCAGCTTGGCCTGGCTTATCTCTTGCTCCGCTGGTCTCGCCCGTCACTCTCGGGCCCCTCAGGTCCCCTCCGCCCTGTCGCGCCGACCGCGCTGCGCTGTGCGCCGGGGTCTTACCCCCAAGGAACAGATCCCTCTCGTGGACCCTCCAGTCCAACCTGGGCTCTGAATCCGTCAAAGTCCGTCACCCACTGGATTCTATACCTCCAAAGTCTGGTCAGACTCTCCCCCCAGAGATATCCAGAGGAGTTTTTCCAGGAGCTTGAGTGAGTCGTTGCTTTCACTTCGCCATCTTGGCTCCACCCCCTACCTGTCTTCACTTCTGAGAATGGAAGCTTGAGGTTCCCCACCAGAATACTTTTGCTGTATATTTATTCCTGCAACTCACTTAATTTCTTTAAGAATTTGGATGTTATATCTCTTGGTGAATATACGTTTAGTATTGATATTACTCCTTTGTCTATGCTATCTTTTAGAAGGATGTAGCTTCCTTCTTTATCTTTTTAAATTTGCCTTCTGTTTGTCTGAGATCAGGATTGCTACCCATATTTATCTATTTATTGCTTCATCTTAAGCATGGTATATTTGCTCCAGTCTTTGACTATTGCTCTCTGTGTTTCCCTCTATTTAAAATGTGTTTCTTGTAAACAACATATGTAGGATTTTTGTTTTTAACCCACTTTGCTATCTGTTTCTCTTTCACTGAATGGTTCAACCCATTCATATTCACAATTATGATTATCAACTTTTTATTTCCCTCTTTCCTCTTTTTCCCCATTCATACTTTTCTCTCTTTCCTTTCACCCTCTCCCTTCTCACCAGTGTTTTACTTCTGACCACTCCTTCCCTCAATCTGCCTTCTCTTCTATTAATCACCCACCTTTTTCTTTTCTGTTCCTGCTTTCACTTCCCTATAAGGTAAGATAAATTTCTATACTCAAGTAAGTGTTTGTATTATTCCTTCTTTGAGCCAAAATCGCTGAGAGTAAGGTTTAAACAATTCTCACCACTCTGTTTTCCCTCTTTACTGTAATAGCTCTTTGTGCTTCTTCATGTGATGTAATTTACCCACCTCTGGCTTCCCCTTTCCTCTTCTCCCTGTACAATCGTTTTTCACCACTTTTTGTTAATTTTATAACATCAAAGTCATATTGTACCCATGTCCTTTTCTAATTGCCATAATAGAGATATGGTTTTCAAGAGTTACACGTATCATCTTCCCATGTAGGGATGTAAACTTATTGAATAACATTTTTTTCTTCCTGATTACGTTTTTATGTTTCTCTTGAGTCTTGCATTTGAATATTGAATTTTCTTTTTAGTTGTGGTCTTTTCATCAATAAAGTTTGAAAGTCCCCTATTTCACTGATTATCCTTTTCCTCTGATAGATTATGCTCAATTTGGCTGGGTAGCTTGTTGTTATAATTCAAGCTCTTTTATATTCCAATATAATATTGTAATATTATATTGTAAACCTTCCAAACTTTTAATGTAGAAGCTACAAAGTCCTGGGTAATCCTGACTGTGTCTCCTTGATATTTGAATTGTTTCTTTCTGGCTGTTTGCACTATTTTCTCCTTGACATGATAGTTTGGGAATTTGGCTACAATATTCCTTGAAGTTTTTACTTTGGGATCTCTTTCAGGAGGTAACTGGTGGAATCTTTCAAATTCAATTTTACCCTCTGATTTCACGACATATGGACATACCTAAGATATCTTGATAATTTCTTGAAAGATGCTGCCCAGACTCTTTTTATGAACATGAGTTTCAGGTAATCCAATAATTTTTAAGTTATCTCTCTGGGATCTGTTCTCCAGGTCAGTTGTTTTTCCAGTGAAGCATTTCACATTTTCTTCTATTTTATTATTCTTTGATATTATTTAATTGATTCTTGATGTCTCATACAGCCATTAGCTTCCATTTGGCCAATTCTAATTTTTAAAGGATTCTTTTCTTCAGTTAGTTTTTGTACCTGCCTTTCCATTTTGTCAATTCTACTTTTAAAGGAGTTGTTTTCATCAGTGAATTTTTCTCATTTGTCCAATTCTATTTTTTAAATTGTTTTCTTCACTTAATTTTTGTGTTTCCTTTTTCAAGCTGTGGACTCTGTTTTTCATAATTCTCTTGCATGACTCTCACATCTTTTTCCAATTTTTCTTCTACCTCTCTTATTTGATCTTTAAAATCTTTTGAGCTCTTCTGAGAAGGTTTTTGGGCTTGAGACCAATTCACATTCCCTTTTGAAGATACATGTATAGGCATTATGACAATGTTGTCATTTTCTGAGTTTATGTTTTTATCTTTCATGATGATGGAAATTTTCTATGGTCAGTTCTCTTTTTTGTTTATTGCTCATTTTCTTGCCTATTTCAAGGCTTTTAAATTTGAGCTCTGCTCCTGGGGCACTGTATCAGTAAGTATCCTGACATACAGAGGGGCCTGCTATCACAGGTTCTTAAATCTACATTTTTTAAGAAGAAAGACACTTTTTGAAGGGTTAACAATCTCCTTTAATCAAGCACATATATTATTCACCTAGTTCAGGGGAAAAAATTAGTACCCCAAACTTCAGAGAAAATACAGATAAATCAAAAATCAACAGACATGGCTTCCCAACTGTCTGACCATAATCAATACATATATCACAAATCAACAGACAGCTCCAACTGTCTGATCATAGTTACCAGAGAGAGAGAAGCACCATCATTTGTGTTTTCAAAGCTGGGGAGCTTTCAGAGTCTCCTCTGGCCAACAAGCACTTTCATTCAGTAAGCCCGAAAGTAAAGTCTCAAGTTCACTGTATTTATACATTTTTTTTAGAACCAGAGAGCATCACAACCCCATAGTGCCTGTGCCTCATTAACAAAAGGTGTGGGCTTTCCTACAAATCTTCCCAGGACCATTAATTAATCATATTAAAATAATTAATGATACAAATACCTGTACTGTTTCTAGTTAAAGAAACTCTTGTTTCTATACTCCTAGTAAAGACTCTTGGTTGATAAAGGCATTATACACAGGCATTGTCCCATGCTTCTTGTAATAGATTAGGGCCTCATCATAGGCTTTCTGCTTTGGACCCTTAGGTCCTTGTTACTTGCCCAATGTGCTGAGGTATTCCTGTCTAGTTGTACCTGTTGTGTTAGGGGTCCCAGGTGCTGGCAGTTCACCTTCTGCCCTGGGGCTAGAGAACTCATAATTGGTCTACAGTGCCATTGACCAACTTCCTGACCATAAGCAATACATGCAACACAGGTCAACAGACAGATCCAACTGTCTGACTATAGTTACCAGAGAGAGAAGCAGCAACATCTGGATTTTTAAAGTCATGGGGCTTCTTAATATCCACCCAGAGTCTCATCTGGTACACGAACCTTCTTCCAAAGAACAAGCCCCCAAAGCAAAATCTCACCTCAGAGTATATATATACTTTTCAGAGCACTGACCCCGTGCCTCATTAGACATTAATAAAAGGTTTCTTCTTGCAAAACAAGCCTCCCCTAATCTGAGTCCCATTTATGGGTGGGGAAGATCTTTCATTAACATAAATCTCATTAACATTACAGAAACTGGAGAGAATCAGGTAACTTCCTGGCTTTTCTCTATCATCTTCTGCACCCTATCTTTAGATGCCTTATGACCTTTGTGGGCCAAGGGTGTAAGGAGAAAACTTGAATCTGTCTTGGAAGACTCAAAATCTAGGAGCACAGAAGTAAATCATCTGGAAGAGGATGGACCTTGAAGGAAATTCAAGGTTAGTAAGGACTGCTTTCAAGATCTGGATGAAGTAGGTGGGGGTCTCAGTGTAGCCTTGAAATAAGACAGTCCAGGTATATTGCCTGCCTTCCCAGGTAAAGGCAAAAAGGAACTGGCTTTCAGAGTCAAGGGGAACACTGAAAAGGGGGCTATGCAAATCAACAACAGTGAAAATGGAGTTAAAGGTGATAAGATTCAGGAGGGTTAGGGACCACAAGTCTTCTAGGGATCTCATAAATTTTGACTGTATATGGAAATCTTGGATAACACCACCTGAGGTCATGAGGCTTACAGACCAGAAGGACTGAGGTATTGTATGGCTAGTGCAAGGGACCAGGATAAGTAGTCTTTGATGTGGTGCCTTATCCCTTCAATTGTTGAATCTGGATTGGGGATATGCTTAAGACCCTTCCAATATCAGAAGTGCTAGCTGTCCAGGGGAAGGGTGGAACCTCCTGAGGAGCAAACAAAGATAGTGGTGGTGAAAGTATGGGGAGAACTTGGAGGCATATTTAAAGGAGAAGGCTGAATATTTTTCTAGGAGAAAACTCCATATGTTTCAAGTAAACCATAGCTGAGAAGGTGGAGGGGAGTATCTGGCAAGAGGAGGAAAAGGTGGGTCCTGGACAAATACTCAAAGACAAAGGCAAGGGGTTGGGAAAGATAGACTTCACATAGTTAGTGATCCCCACTACTGACACCTTTCTAGAACTCCAAGAAGGGGTCAGAAAAAGCAGTAGGGTTTAGAATAGACATTGTGGTTTAGGTATCTATGAGGATCTCAATAGGATGAGAGGTCACCACAGTGTGAATGACCCCTAGTGGAAATGTGGACACCATTGGAAAAGCCCCTCTATACCTTTAGAACATTGTCAATTTGAGCCAGACCAATTGTGATTATTTTGGTGAGGGACTCTTGAGAGAGGAGAAATGAGGCAGCATCTGGCAGTGCTGTAGCTTACTGCTATCATTATCATTATTTTTATGATTATTTTACTTAATAGTATTTGATTTTTTTCCAATCACATGAAAAGATGATTTTCATTATTCATTTTTGTAAGATTTTGAGTTTCAGTTTTTTCTCTATCCTTCCTTTTCTTCCGACCTTCCCAAGACACTCTTGCAATCTGATATAGGCTATAACATGAACAATCATTGTTAGTCATGTTTTCACATTGGTCATCTTGTGAAAGAAGAAATCAGAACAAAAGACAGAAATTGAAGAATTTCAGTTTTTTTTCTATTTTCTAAACATAGACTTAGAGCCAGAATGGATTTTATAAATCATCATCAAGCACCTATCTGAGAAAATGTCAAATTAAAAAAAAAAGGCAAGAAAGAGTTTTAAGTATAATGCCCAGTATTACAAAAAATAATAAAGTGATTTAAATCTGTTGCCCTACCATTTTTATGGGGGTTGTTTGCATTTCCCTAGACTGTTCTAAGAAGGGAATATTAGACAAATGGGACATATAAATAGTAGAGGTAATATCTTACATGCATATGACAATTTATAAAGTGTCTCATGTAGGAAGAAAGCAAAGAGACTAGTGTCATTTGATGTTACAGTATGTGAAGAACAAAGTGTAAGTATAGAAAGGTAGTGGGGGCCTTGGATATGAAAGATTTTAAAAGCCAAACTAAAATATAGGGAGAAATTAGAGTTTATTGAACTGAAGGGCAACATGGTTATGCTTACACTTAAGGAAGGTCACTATGGATAGAAAGTGGACAAGAAGGGGATAGTTAAGGCAGAGGGACTAACAAGAAGGTTTTTAAAATAATTCAGTGGTTAAGTGATAAGAACCTCCATCAGTAGAATAGCAGTCAGAAAGGAAACGAGTCATATAAGAGATATTGTGAAAGCAGGATGTTGAGACTTGGGGAAAAAATGTGGATGGGGGTGAAACTGTGACAAGACAACAATGACAACTAGATTTTGAGCCTGAGTGACTGGAAGGTGGGTAAGTACCCTTTATAGGGAAATTTGGAAGAGGGGTGAGTTCATTTTGGACACATGAAGATTAAAATGACTATATGATATACAGTTCTAGATTTCCAATGGCTGTTGGAGATTCAAGACTTGAGGTCTGGATAAGGAATAAGTTTGGAAAAAATTCTGAGAATCATTAGTATAGAGATGATAATTGAATCCATCAATCACTAGATCACTAATATATTATAAAGAGAGATAAGAAGAGGGCCCAGGTCAAAACCTTGGGGGACATTCACAAATAATAGACTTTACCTTGATGAAAATCTAACAAAGGAGATTAAGAAGGAGCAGGCAGACAGGTAGGAGCAGAACCAGGAGATATTAGTGTCATTGAAACATTAAAAAAAAGAGAAGATTAAGATTGGAGGGTGATCAACCATGTCAAAGGCTACAGAAAGGTTGTTGGACATGAGAAAGCCCCTGGAGTTGTCAACAGCTGTCAACTGTCCTCAGTTCATTGTTTCAATACAGCTGACTATTCCCCTACAGGGCTCCTCTGATACAGAGGGTCCAGGCCTCATTTCTTAGAACTGGCTTGGAAAATGTACACAACCATGATAAAAGTAGCAAGGCCACAGGGCTTCAAAAAGACAAGTTGTATTATAGCAACACTTAGCTCAGTGACACCCCTTTTAGACTGCCTTTCAATTTGGTACTAACTCCAAATTTCAGTCATAGCTTTTGCATGTCGATTATTGCTTCCACATCATTCCCTTGTATTTTAGAATGGTGAAAACAGTTTGTTTGATCTTGTTTGACCATTGGTTTATTCTTGTCATATCATTTTCCTGGCAGTAGCTGAATTAGTAAGGGAATTTTTTTCTCATATTCTCCCACCTCTTCATTCCAAATAAGTAGAAGATAACTATGAAGTTTAGTTGTTAATTGCAGTATCAGCAAGAATTTCTAAGTAGGAAGGTTCCTAATAGTTCATATGGTAAATATAAATCAATTGACAAGTATTTAGTATGTATTTACAACGTTCAATCCAGTTACAGTGAGTAGAGCACCAGCCTGGGGTCAGGAAGACTTGAGCTGAAATCTATCCATAGACACTTTCTAGCTATGTAACTCAAGGCAAGTCACTTAACTCTATTTGTGTCATTTTCTTCACCTGTAAAATTAGCTGGAGAAGGAAATGACAAACCACTCCAGATTTTTTGCCAAGAAAACCCCAAATGGAGCCACAGAGTTGAACTTGACTAAAATGACTAACTAACAACAAACGATGTTCCAGAATTGTACTGAGGATAAAAAGAAAAAAAATCGAATCATTGCCCTTTGGAAGCTTATATTCTACAGGGGTAGATAACATGAATATAATTAAGTATATGATTTGTGCAGAGTATAGGGAAGGTAACTTTAGAGGGGAAGACACAACTGTGAAGAAGGAAGGCCTCTTGAAGAAGGTAGCATTTGAGCTGAGTCTTGAAGGAAGCTAGGGATGCTATGAGTCAGTGTATGACCAATCACAGTAGCTTACCTGAGGACTGTTGCTGTGAATGATTTTCAAGGGTTTTATTGCATAGTATTATGAATTCTCTATTCACCAATAAACTAAATATTGTTCAATAAAGTAGAGCATAACATTCATAGCAACATCCTTAAGCAAAATGTATTATTCAATATATACATATATGTTTCATAACACTTGATATGTCATATGGTATTGTAGTGCCAACAAGATAGTCACAGCACCTATGCAATTCTGAATTTCTAAATACAACACACTCTTCACACTGAAGACAGAATCAAAACATTTATTCAGATACCAGAATACCAAATCCATCATAGTAACAAAAATCTATACATAATAACAATACAGAGAACAACACCACCCCCAAACCTTCCCCATTAGGGTCTTCCCACAAACACTCAGGAGCCTAGCTCTCTGTCTGCCTTTTTTCTCTCCCTCAGTTCTGACTGCTCTGACCAATTTCCTCTTAGCTCTGTTCCAACTCTGCCTCTTCCTGTTCCATCCTTCCTGCTCCATCCCTTCAGCAAATATCTCCCACCACAGTTTTCATGTGACTCAAACTCAGGTGACTTAGGCTTCCATGTGACTTAAGGGAGTCACTTGGGCTTACTAATGAATGGGAAAGATCTTCCCATTGAATTTACCATTACGTATATATCATTGCATTCAGTAGCATTCCCCAAAATACGTGCTTACACAATCAGGGGTCCCAGGCTAGGGTCTTCCCTAGTACAACACATCCTTAGGGGACAACAGAAAATATCACACCATCCCCTCCTAAGTTACAGAAAGAACAATCTCTCCAATCAATACCAAGTGTCCAAGCAAAGTCCTCTTTCATTTTAACTTGAGATTGACTTCCAAGTCCCATTGCTCTTCCTCATTGGGCTGACCATTCTCTACTCTGACCTGGTAGGCAACTCTCCTCTTCTGCTCCATGTCTCAACTCACAGGGACTGCTCCACTCCAAGCTCTCCTGACTCCTGCCTGCAGCTCCTGCTTCCAGTAAAACAAAGCTCAACAGGGCAACAACAATACTGACACACACCACCAGCATTATCATTTCAATTCACCTTCAAAGTCCAGAGGCTCTGTGGTAACAGTTCAGTTAACTTTAACAGCTCTCAAAAGGGGCTTAAACTAAACCGCTTTCCCATGGGCAGGTTTTTGCCCTACACCTCTACTCGCTTTCAAAGTTCGAAGCCTCCTTCAGCAAATCTCTGCCATCATGGGTCTCCTCTCCACTCTCAGAAGTCTCCTCCCAGCTGTCTTCTTCTCAGTGTTGCTTCAACCCTCCAAAGCTGGCTCTCTTCAATGTATGTTTTCTTAACACTGTCTCACTTTATATACAGTTCTACTCAGCATTTTATTGGCTAGATCCCACATATATGATTGGTTAGAGCCCACTTACATGTGTGATTGGCTAAAACTCAATCCAGAAAAACAGCAAAAGTTCCTACTTGGTTTGGTGTTAGTCAGAAAGAGAGAGAGAGAGAGAGAGAGAGAGAGAGAGAGAGAGAGAGAGAGAGAGAGAGAGAGAGAGAGAGAGAGAGAGATAGGAATGATAAGATATCATGAATCTGGAATGTCCTCAATTCCAAAGAATCAAATTATTTTCACTTGTGATAGAGTATATTTCAGAATAAAAAGACTCCTGAAATCATAGGACCTAAATTTGAATCTTAATTCTGTCACTAACTATTTTATCTTAGGTAAGCCATTATATTCTCCAAGCCTGTTCTATTATCTGTAAAATGTATGGGTTAGTATATGAATTCCACAGTTCTTTACGGCTCAAAATAGTCACATGTAAAACAAATGATTTGTACTAACAACTAAGAGAATTGTATGAGGGAATGTGAAAAGGAACAGATTTAGTGGGGAAACCTTTGTTTGAGTAGTAACTCAATCACTTTTATAACTATGTGACCTTGGGTAAGTCACTTAAAATCAACGAAATTTAGCTTTAAAGTTTAAAGATGTGTTATGATATTCTGTAAAGACCCTTCCCTTTCTAGTACTTCATGGGTCTGTGAAGTCACTTCAAGTGGAAAAATGAAATAAAAATGGAGAGTTGTTTTAAGGATGAATCAAAATTGAAGACTGGAAGATAGAGTAGCAACTGTGACATCTGGGACTAACTCTCCCAAAAGAAAACAAGATAATTCATTATACATCCACAGAAAGTTATCTAGAGATTTCAGATAAAAACAAAACAAGAAGCAATAAAAGAGAATTTCTTAAGTTATATGACTTTGCAAATAAAGCTGGGAAGGAATCTCCAAGGAGTTGAGAAAAGACAAAATACCACATTTATAGAAACATTTCTTCCTTCCCCTTCAGCCAAGAAAGAAAAATTCTGATCATAATATATGAAGACTTTGGGGGATTGTGATGACTGACAATGAACAACTTTGTATTAGAAATAGATTACTTTCATACCCCAGTGCTAGAGACTACCAGTTCAAGTAAACTCATTCTCACATAACATAGATTTATATATACACACACGCACACACACACACACACACACACACACACACTTTTTAACTTTACCGAAGGATGTTCCATTATGTGATTCTTTAAAAAAGAGAGCTCATATATAGCATGCCAATGTCATACAAGTTAAAAAATCACTTCATAGGTAACTTTTCCAAGATAAATCTATCAGAAAAGACAAAGAGTTATCGACAGAGTAACATTAAACTTCTGGCAACTTCAAATACACAGAACAGAGATAGGAAGATAAAATAAACTGAGAAAGACTTTTTTATAATGGAATAATAGTCATAAAGCTACACATTTATTCTCTGTGAAAGCTTTCACTTGGAGCACTGGATTTGGCATCAAGAAGTCCTGTGTACAAATCCTGTCTTAGAAATTTACTAGCTGTGTAACCTTGGGCAAGTAAGGGTAAGTAATTTAACTTCTCTGAAGTTCAGCTTCCTCATAAGTAAAAAAGAGCATAATACTAGCCCTTCACAAGGTTGTTATGAGGATCAGATGAGATAATGTACATGAAGTGCTTTGCAGACTTTGAAGCACTTATATAGGTGTTAGGTAGGTAGCACAGTATGATAGAATGCTGGACTTGGCTTCTGGAAAACCTGAGCTTGTTCTTCCTTGGCTCCTTCCGTGAAGATAGACGAGAAGGTAATAGATCCAAGGATACTGATGCTGGAGTTTGTACCACTCTCTCCATAGGGGTATAGAAGGGAAATTCTTGTGTAGTAAAGAGAGAGGGAGGCAGTAGTCTTATCCTAGTGACCTTACTGTTGACTCATTTGCATATCTTTTTTAAAAATTCTATTTATCTGTTCCCTTGGTTGAGTTACAAAAAAAAAGGGTAGGGGAAAACAACTTTAGGTCTACTTGTTTACTGTGGCTATTAGGACAAAATAGTCTTCTTATTTTGTCACAGACTTACATAGAATTCCATATTTTTTTGTAAATATACATCAATTTCTTTTAAGTTATTGTTTTATTGGCCTGTGGTACAACAAAATAGTTTCTAATAATATCCATTATTTATACTTTATTTTCTAACTTTCTATTTTATCTTTCGTTTTCTAAGAGCATACTTTTTTCTTCATTTGTAAAACCTTTTATTTTATTTTAAAAAAAAATCAAAACGCACTTATTTTTTATCAAACTGCCAAGAAAGTATGACATAGCCTTGAAACCCTGAACAGGAAGGCTGTGTTAATTGCATTGAGTAAGAAGGTGACATCAAAAGAATCCAGAAAAATGTCTGGTACTAACGTGTTGCTGAACATTTTAACTGAGTGGGTAATGGGTGCCACCTGTGTCCTGTACTCTAGGGGAGCAAAAGTCCTCACTTACGACCTGCCTCTGAACCACACCCCTCAATGAACTTTATGTTGTCTTCCTACTTTCTATGCTGAGAGAGTCCTCTTGACAAGTTCTTTTTTGTTTTGTTTTGTTTTCTGCTGTAGAGGGCAAATCAGTCAGACCAGGATCAGGCATCACATATATTTCTGCCTTGAGAAAAACTGATTTTCCCCCAAGCCATTCATTTATCATTCCCTTAACCAAGAAACCTAAGGATGTTCTGCAAGTAAAAAGAGGCTTTCTTTGGCCTTAGGTGGAAATCATTTCATTTTACTTTCAAAAATCTCTTTAATTGAAGTGTGTTGTCCCTCTACTATGTTCCTGAAGGGTAAGAAAATGTAACTTTTCCTGAGCAGCAGTCTTAGAGAAGCCACAGGGAAGGAACCAGAGGTGAAGGAAGCAAACTTCTAATGCCTGGTGTGAGATTTCCCTTTTTTGCTGTTGCTTGGTATCCCAGCTGAAAGCTGCCTTGAGTACTGTCCTCATCAAAGGAAAGATCACTGGGGAACTGCTCAGTGCTCTAATCCAAATAAACATCTTTCCCTAGCCTAGAGTGTCCCTATGGACTCCAGGTTCTTGGACTGGAGAGAAAAGCACAACCATTTTTCTCTTTTCCAGTCAGTAGCGAACTCATGGCTACTTCTCGCTAGTTTATGGGACTCAATCAAGTGGACATGAAATTGATACCAAATCACAGCGGGCAGATACTTCAGGGAATCACATCAGCCCAGGTAGGTTGGGGAGTAGAACTGTTATTATCTGTTAACCCAGAGGATTATTTCAGCTTCTAGGAATGGGATACCTCTGAACCAGCTGAACCCCATTAAGGACTCCAATAGATAAAATAGGGGTCATCGTCAATGAAAGAATGGGCCTGGGTACGATTGACCCTCCACATTACTTCCAATCCACATCTGAGCACTGGTTTCTTCACATATGGGCTGAAGAGTTCAAAGGCAGATGTGAAATTCCCAAAAAGGTAATCTTAAACTTGCTACTGTCCTCAATTTCTTCATTTTTAACTTTTCACTGAAAGTTAAAAATGTTCAAGTAGACCCATTGCGTCACCCTGGATGATTATATACAGTGACTATTTTGCAACAGAAGCCAGGGAATTCTTCAATTTATTTGTTATAGTGGAGAGGTACATATGGTCATCAAAATGTTTGGTCACACAGGTCTCTAGCAACTTTAGCAGCCTCCTCATCTTCTTCTCCTTGCCCCTGATATCCATTAAGGCTTTTGCTCTGTCATTGCAATGCACAGTATATCAAATCAGGCCCTCCTGGAATTTCTCCAGTTTGCTAGTCACAAGCAGATGCCAAGGGTGCACAGCAGTGCCTAATACACTGATAAAACTGCTGTATGGAAGGATATTTTATGCATAAATATCCTTAGCAGCCCCTGGCCCTTACAGGAACATGGTAGATTGCATTTCACAAATGTTTTCCAGCTCCAACCCCTTTACCAGGATGTCCACTACTTCTTGCACCAGAAGGCTGGAATTCCTCCATGGTGCTTGGAGCCCCCCTCTCTTCCCCTTGTCATGCCCTGCTAGGTCCAGGCACTCTACCCTGGCATCCTCATGGAACCACGAGAGCAGGCCACTGCCTCTCCACTTTCATTTTTGATACTGGAAATTTAATTTTCCACTTTTTAAAAAAATTGAATGAGCTAATTGTTTATATTTGTTACCCCTCTTCGCCAAGCTTCTACTTATTTATTAATTAATTCAGTGTTTTACTTTTAATTTAATGCCTATTATTTTAAAGATATATTTTGGTGTTTGAGGTTATTATTGGCTTGCTAGTACATTTTGTTTGTCTCTTTCATGTACACTCTGTTGAATTTTTCTTTCTCCCATTTTTGAAAGCATTTTTACAGATATATTTTTTGTTTTCCTTAAGGAATGTTTTTACTGCATCCTAAACTTTGTGTTGTGTTGTACTTTCTTTTTTACTTTATCCTTAATGATATTACTTAGAATACCTACTATTTGAACCACTATTTTTTTCAGTAGACAATTAATCTCCAGTTATTATAATCATTCTTCAATATCATTTTATTGAATAAAATTTATTGCAGTATGCTTAGTCAAGGATATGTGAAATTTTTATTCTTTTCTGCATTTTTCTATTTTTACGTTCTAATACATGGTCAGACTTTGTAAAGGTGGAATACATAGCTGGGATATATGCATACCCCTTTCTATAATCATTCACTAACTACCAGAATATTAACATATTTAACTTTTCTAAAAATCTTTCATGTCCTTCTTTCTCATTTATTTTTCTCAGATTTTCAACCACTCAATGGTATATATTAATTCTCTTTCTCCTTTCCCCTATCCACATATATACTATTAGGATTTTATTCTCTTTTTTTCCCTGCAATTCATTTAGTATTTCCTTTAAGTATTTAGATGCTATGCCTTTTGCTAGGTGCCTTTTATGTATTGGGATCAATTTAATGTCTGTGGTACTTTCAGCCAAATATTCTTTCCTCCTTTATCTCTTTTGATCAAGTATTTTATTGTTGTTATTGTCTTGTCATGGATTATGATTCCTATCTCTCATTTTTTTGGTTCAGGTGAAACATAATAGCATTTACTCGAGCCCATTATTTCTTTTTCTTGGAGGGGTTGAGGAGGAGGAATTACTGGATTCTATTTTCAATACATGATAATCTTTTATATTTTATGAATGAAATAATCCCATTCATAATGAGTTGTCATTAATCATATTTTCTCTCCATATTATTCTCATTTTTTTCTATATCTGTTCTCGACTACATTTTACTTAGAAAAAAGGGGGCATGTAACCAGAGTGTGCTCATTCCCATTTCTCTATGCTTGATGCAAAGTGATTAGACTCTTCTACCCTTCTCTTTACCTCACATGAAAAATTTTAATCTCTCCAGTCTTGTTTCTCTCTGTTTCTTCCCTTGTGTACCCTTTATTTTTTCTCTTTCTTATTCTTTTTTTTAAGATCATCAAAACTTAAGAAAAATTACTCTGATATCTTCCATCGTAATTGCTTCCCTCCATGACTTCCAATGACAATATGATTCAAAGGGAATGCTTACATAATTTCTTCTTCTTCCAGTTAGAATGAAAATACTTCATACCTATAAAATGTTTCCCAATTGGTCACTTATATTTATGATTGAATGGTTATTTTTGCTCCAATGTTCATGTTTTAACATTTCTGTTCAACTCTGTTCTTTTCATCAGAGATCCTTAGAAGAACTCATTAAAGTTCTATTTTTCTCCTGTAGGATTTGCTCAATTTTAAATTATTCTAGGTTGCAATTATATATCATATACCACTTAGAATGCTATGTACCATGCTGTCAAACTGTGGTAAGCATTAAATCTTCTGTGATATTGAATGTGGTTCCTCAGTACCTGAATACTTTCTTTCTATTTGAATTATTTTTAATTTGACCTTCAAGCTCTGGCTATGGCATTCCTAGAGTTTTCATAATAAGGTTTCTTTCAGGAAATGACTCCTAAATTCTTTCCATTTTCATTTTTTCCCTCTTTTAATATATCTGCACAACATATGATCAGTTCTTGAAACATGATATGCAGGCTCTTTGGGTTTTTCATCATGGCTTTCACATAGTCCAAGACTTTTTATTTTTTTTATCTGAGTATTCATATTTCTCCAAAGCTGGTAATACAATGGCCACTCATGAACCCAACCACAATACTGATCAGTACAAAAGCTTTAACTGGCTCAGTTTTCTGACCTGACCTACTTTTCCCCTTCTTAGGCAACTGGTAGCCCTCTTCTACTAGGGGCTCAGCATATTAATGTTGACCTTAGTGAAAACATTCAATCAGCTTTCTCCCTATTATAACTCACAGCTCTGGGATAAAAACAGACCAGGATTCCCACCAATAGGGACAACAAGTATTTGCCAGCACTCTCAGATAGTCTAATGATTCTCAT
This sequence comes from Notamacropus eugenii, assembly GCF_028372415.1. Classification (NCBI taxonomy): domain Eukaryota; kingdom Metazoa; phylum Chordata; class Mammalia; order Diprotodontia; family Macropodidae; genus Notamacropus; species Notamacropus eugenii. Next base: position 568,512,804 of record NC_092872.1, read on the forward strand.
ATTGCCTTACTTTGTGGTTATTGTTCTCCTCCTTCTCCCCCTCCTCATCCCATTTTCATCATCTTCTTCCTTCTTATCTTTGTCTTCCTCCTCCTGTTCTCCTCATCCTCCTTCACCTTCTTCCTTGTCCATGGAGTTATTAACAATTTATTAACATGCTTGGTTTATTCTGATTTTCAGTAATTTACTCTTGTACAAGATTTTGTACCTCTTGGGCTAAGCTGTTAATTGTCTTTCCTAAAGTTGCATTCAAAGCTTTGTTTCTTTTGAAATCATCAGGCTTATTTCATTAAAAATATTTTAAACTTTTTAAAAAAAACTTTTACTTCATTTATTTTTGGAATTTTAAAATCTTCTTTTCATGTTATATTTTGATTTGAGGCATTGTTTGTGTTTTACAGCTATTCTACTTCTCTAGGTTTTTGTTGTGGGTGTCCCTGGCATCATTGTGGCCTTGTACAATTCTGGCTTTCCTTATTTGGATTCCTACTTTTGCGTTATTTGGATATCAATTGTTTGATTGATTGCTGGCCATCAGTGATCACTGGGATGACTTCAGGGAAGAATTTCAAAGTGTCAATGGACTCTGTGCCATCAGGTCAATGTATGATCTGATTATTTCTGTCCTGCATTTCCCAGGCTAAAGTCCTCTTGTTGGTGATTCAGTAGATAGTGGTTAACCCTCATCCCTGTCAGCTAGCTAGCAGCTCAGGAGGTTCATAGTAATCATATTTTTTTTTTTTTGGACACATTAAACTTTATTTTTTCAACATATAATTCATTTTTCTGTTCTCAACATTCACTTCCACAAGAATTTGAATTCAGAATTTTCTCCCTATCTCTCCCCACCCCAGGACAACATGCACCCCATCCACCCCTTCCTCCAATCTGTCCTCCCTTCTATTACACACCCTTCTTCCATCTCTTTTCCCCTCTATTTTCCTTTAGGACAAAATAGATTTATATACTCCATAGCTTAATTTACAGTTGCATGCTAACACAATTTTTAACATTCATTCTTAAAGCTTTGAGTTCTAGATTCTCTCCCCCTTCCCCACCCACCCTCATTGAGAAAACAAGCAATTCAATATAGGTCATACATGTGTAACAATGCAAAGCACTTCCCTAATAGTTATGTTGTTAAAGATTAACCATATTTCCCCTCTGTCTTATCCTGCCCTCCATTTATTCCATTGTCTCCCTTGACCTGTCCTCTCACAAAAATGCTTGCTTCTGATTACCCTTTCCCCTAATCTGCCCTCCCTTCTGCTATCCTCCTTCTCCTATCCCCTTCCCTTTTACCTTCCTGCAAGGTAAAAATAGATTTTCATATCCAATTGAGTGCATGTTATTCCCTCCTTAAGCCAAATCCCACGATAGTAAGGCTCAATTTTTTCCTTTCATCTCTCCCCTCTTCCTCTCCATTGTAAAAGTTCTTTCTTCCCTCTTTTATGTGAGATGATTTGCTACATTCTATTTCTCCCTTTCTCTTACTCCTAGTACATTTCATTCCACAGTAATTTTTTTTTTAGGTATTCTCCCTTCATATTCAGCTCACCCTATGCCCTCTGTCTATGTGTGTGTGTGTGTATGTGTGTGTGTGTGTGTGTGTGTGTGTGTGTGTGTACAAGAAAGTAACTTTGTATAGTTTTATTTATTCCTGTTTTTGGCATTTTCTCATCCAGTTATTTGACTTTTGAGTCCTTTGTGAAGTGGAGGGTATAATCTAGGGACCTGTAAGTTCTCACTTCCTCCAGGGTAGCACAGACAAGGTAGAGGAGTTTACTCCTCTCTTGGCCTGGGCTCTTGTCTATGAGCAATGACAACCACTCTTTTCTGGCCAGGATCTACGAGTAGGGTTCCCTCTCCACAGCTACCACCAGCTCTACCAGGTCAGTGCCAGTGCTCCTCCTCACTCCAGGACTGCCACTCAGGGCTGAGATCCAAATCAGGCACTTGATTTCCCCAGAATCTTTAGGCAGAGGGCTCCAGAAGTGGAAACTGCCACAAAGACTGATGCTGCCTGGGGCAGAGACTGGGACTGGATCCACACTCCCCTCTCACCCAAGTGAAAGAGCTTTCTTACTGACCTTTGAAGCTATCTTTGGCATTTGTGGATTGAGAAATCTGAGAACAAAAGCTGCTACGAAGCTACTACGTGTGATTCCCCTGATTTTATGCCCTGATGCCTGCTCCAGTCCTGTGCATACTGTGCAGTGCAGCCAAGACTGGGGTATGCTCCGCTCTGAGCCTGGTGTGATAGACCTTTCCTGTCTGCCTTCCAGGATGTCTTAAACTGCAAATCTCTTTCACTTTGTTGTTTTGTGGCTTATGTTGTTTTAGAATTTGTTTAGAGTCATTTTTTGCAACTATTTTATGGGCAACGTGGGGAGAGGAGGTCCATCTTTCTACTCTGACTTCTTGGCTCCCACAATCATATTTCTAACTTAATTCTGTTTTGAACCTGGGGCTGGTTCTCCAAATGTGGTCTTGGGATGCTGTTTGCATAGTATTGTTCTGGGCCCAGAGATAACTCCATATTCTACTCTGTAGAGAAATCTCCTGAGCCAGACATATTCAGTACCCAGGGTTGAATCTGTGAAGACTTCTGGGAAACTCTACTTTTGCTAACCTGTAATAGTTGAGTCTGAGATTCTGGTCCTTTTGAGAGACCCCTGTGTCACTGACCTGGGCCCAAGGCCAAGAGTCCCACATTGCTGGCCTTATTAGGAATTGTACCTTCTGAGTTGTGATGTTATATGTTCTTGTGTCCATCCTTGTTTCACAATTTTTGCCAAGTTCAGTTGACTGTACCTTACATTAGTGGTCTTGTGCTGGAAAGATAACCTACTGTAGAGCACTGAGCTTGGAATTCATTCCGAATTCAAATCTGTTCTCAGATACTTGTATCATGTGTCCCTGGGTAATTAATTTTAACCCTGTTTACCTCAGTACCTCAGTTCCTCATCCTCAGTAAAATGAGTTGGAGAAGGAAATAATAAACCACTAATCTTTGCCAAGAAAACCCCAAATGAGCTCACAAAGAGTCTGACATGACTGAAAAGACTGAACAAGAAGAAGAAGTTGATCTTATATTCTTAGTAGATATTTTTGGAGTAGTTGTGGGGTGAGCTATGTCTGTAAAACATAATTATCCTGTTTGTCTCTTTTAATTAAATCTGTTTTAGCCATAACTTTTGTCTGAGATCATGATTGCTACTCCTCTCTTTATTTTGCATCATCTGAAGCACAATAAATTCTACTCCAACTCTCCATTTTAACTGTGTACCTCTCATTCTTAAATGTGTTTCTTGTGAACAACATATTGTTGGACTTTTTTAATCCATTATGTTGTCCATTTCAGTTTTACAGGTGAGTTCATCCCATTCAGATTCAAAGTTATAATTATTATTTGTGAATTTCCCTCCATCCTATTTTTATTTGCTATTGTCTTTCTTAGACTTTTTACCCTATTACCTCCTCATCTACCCTTATCCTCCCATTTCTTATTCTACTGAACTCTGTAAAAGTCCCTCCATTATCCTCTCCCCTACCCTCTTAAATATTAATCTACATATTCATCTAAAAGTCCCTTCCTTATCTTCTCTCTTTACCCTTCTAAATTTTTTCTACACAACCTTCTAAAAGTCCCTTTCTTATTCTCTCTCTTAGTTCTCTTCTTTCATACACCTTTTCTATGAGATAATTGCTTCTTTTTACATTTTCCTTTCCAATTTTGTCTTTTAGAATCACCCCATCATACTCAACTCAGCCCCAACTTTTCTGCCAAACTACCAAAATAATGATGGCAGTCTTTAGAATACTCATAATATTTTCATAAGTAAGAAGTACAGTTTGCTCTTAATGAGTCCTTCATAATTAGTCTTTATTGCTTTCCTTATCCCTTTATTGCCCTTGCCCATTCAGATATTTTTGCTTTGTTTTGATTTGTTTTAAATTCAGAATTATACCTAACTTTGCTGGGTAAGTTATTTTTGATCATAATCCCAGATTTTTTGCTCTTTGAAATATAATGTTCCAAGACTTATAGTCTGTCGGTGTAAAAGCTGCTAGGTCTTGTGAATTCCCAGATTTTATCTCTGTAGTATTTAAATTGCTTTCTTCTTGTGACTTACAATATTTTTTTCTTAATCTGGGAGTTTTTTGCTATGACAGTCCTCTAAAGTCCTCTAAGTTTTCCTCTTGGAATCTCTTTCAGGTAGTGAATAGTAGATTCTTTTATTCTATCAATTTCTTCTTTACCCATGTGTTCTAGAGCTTCAGGGCAATTTTCCTTAATAATTTCTTGTAATATTATATCAAAATTATAACTTTTGATCATTTCAGGTAGTCTGACAATGCTTATGTTGTTTCTTCTCAATCTGTTTTCCAGAACAGCTGATTTTCTAGTGAGATATTTCAGATTGTCTTCTATTTTTTTCTAGTTTTATTATTGCTTGATGTCTTAACGTCATTCAGTTATTAGATTTCTCTTGCCCAATTCTAGTTTTCAAGGAGTTATTTTCTTCCCTAAGATTTTGTACCTCTTTATCCAATTGATTAGTTTTCTTTTCATAATTCTCTTTCATAGTTTTTCTTCTTTTCTCCTAATTTTCCCTTGATTTCTCTTATTTAATTTTTAAGTACTTTTAAATTTCTTCCAAATACTCCCTTTTGGGTTTGTGCCCATTTGACACTGTTCTTTGGAATAAGAATGTCTTTTTTAAACTGCACTATCTCCCTCTGAATATGAACTCAGATCTTCTTTTATACCAAAGTAGCTATCCATGGTCAGGTTCTTTCTTCTTTCTTTGATCATTCTAATTGCTATTTTGTCTTATTTTATATTTAAGTGCTTATTATTGTAACCAGGTTTTAATCCAGAGTTATGGGTAATGGTGTCCCAGGTCTCAGGTCCTTCTTACTGTTATTTTCTGAATTTTGTCTGGCTGTTCAACCTCAGGGACTCTTCTCCTTCCCTAAGCCACAATTGAGACCTTTGATCATGCTGTCTCAAAAATGTTCTTACTTCCTATGGCACCCTACCAATAACATACGCTCCTTCTTTCTCCCCCACAGCTGCTGCCCAGGGATCACCTGTTCAGAGAATGGGATAGGGTCCTTCAGTCTTCCCTCACTCGGCTGTCCAATCTTCAGCTGTTTGTTAGATGAAGGTTTGTGAGGTGGGAGTTCCTGAGGTGGAAGTTTGTGAGGTGAAAGTTTTGACGCCTAGTTGACTTCTCCCCTGCAATCTTGCCTCCCAGAAAAGTTGGCCTGGAGGTGTTTGCAGTTTACTCAGACCAGACCTCAGCTCCTGGAAGTCCTGTTTGCTGGGATATTCTCAAGTTGCTTTAGAAGGACAATTGCTTTACTGCCCCCCACCCCCGCCTTTTTTTTTTTTTTTTTTTTTTGCTGTGTTCCTTTTGTGGCAATGTTTTGTCTGAGTGTGAAGAAAGTCTGGAGAGCCTAGAAATTTCTGACCTACTCCACCATATTCCCCAAATGTGCTCATTCTTAATCAGACGCCCCTGAGCTCCTCAATTAAGAATTCTTTCCTGCATCCATCCCCATAGCAGAAATTTCTCTCTTTATACTGTTCTAGAGCATTTTGCCAGGATCTGTAATGGAAATAAAAATCATTCTACCTCTTGGCCTCTTTGTAATTTCTACACATTGCTTCTTAATTCTACCCTTTAAGTCCAATCCTCTTGCAAGTGTCAGCTGGTGGGACAGGAATACAACTAACTTTACATGAAGCTCACACACACATACCTAATGTGCTGACTACAAATGATCTTTATTGCCCTTGCCCATTCAGATATAAAAAAAAACCTTAGACATAAACATATAAACTGATGACAAACACTTATGAAAGGGTACAAGTCTGTATTCCCTTCCATCCTGTTCTAAACTATTATGTCCCTTGAAGGAGGGAATTGTGCTGTTTTGTAATTATTGCAAATTATAAGTCCCTAGCACTGTTGCACATACTAATAAGTGTTTTTGAAAGAAATTATTTCAGTGAGTGGTCTTTAGTTTATTTTCATAGTGTACTACAACAGAAGTTCTTTCTATATGCTAGTGCTGACCCTGATAGCTACAGAGAAGTGACATTATTCTGGTTAGCTATAGCTTAACTATATGACTAAAATCTGGCTGTCACATAGATATTCCAATTTTATCAATTAAACTGTGCCAGTGTTTAAGATCACTGTATAAATAAATGGCATTTTATCAAATCTAGAGAGGACAAAACTTTATAGAATAATGAATGCAGTAGAAGATAGGAACAATAATTAGAAAATTCTCCACAGTCTAGAACACTGGACTGATTAGAATTATTTTCCTATAGCAGACTATACCTTTTTGACCTTTATGGTCAAAATTGAATGAAAAGTGTAGAGAATATAATATCCACTGTGCTTATTATTTTTATATTTGGTTTGGTAGTGCAAAATGACATTTTACAGTTTCTATTTCTAATAAATGTCTTTCATGCGTATATCAAAATTACATGGGTATGGTTTTATAATAATAAACTTTGTTTCATGGCCTTCTGATTAATGATAGCAAATGAAGAATAAAATAGGGAGACATATGCTTGCCAAATGCATTTATTGCTATCAAAGAGGATGTCTAATCGAAGATGGATTCCATATAAATAGCTAACTCTCCAAGAAATCACTGTTTTTAGATGACATAATGTTAATTTCATCAAGCCCTAGAACACTGCTGTGATTTCTAAATGAGATATATAATCCTGAAAAAATGTCACAGGTTCAGCCCACTTAACAAAAGAAGAAAAAGTAACTGAATGATGAATATCCATTGTCCAGATTATATATCATATACAGTTGAAAGAACAATTCCTATTGTTGGCCCATCAGTACATATACCTTAAACAAACAATGCGCATGGATAATGACCAAGGTTTAGAATTGAATGATGGGGGTAGAGGATGAGCTGGTTGACTTTTGGGATATTTTGAGATGCTTTTAATAACCCCAGAATTTTCTCTGAAATAAGGGCCATTTTTTTCTGTCATGTTATATGGCTGTGAGTTAGTGAATACCCGTCTAAAAACAATGATTAAACGTGGATCATACAAAAAGCAATTGGTGAGGTGAGTGGGCTGCCTCATAAGTTCAAAGAATAATTGTTTAGGTGAACTTATGTAAAGAATGAATAAAGCTACATGGCTATCTCCAAGTTATGCCCAACTCAATCAGGCCCTTCTTCTCTTCTCACAGGAATTTGGACTCCTTAGCTTTTACTTCACTTGCCTGGTGGCAGGGCACCCTGCGATTCCTAGCCATCTCCAAAGCATAATTCCTATACTGCACCCCTCCTACTCCCCTTACAGGAAATTAGAGTCCCTTCAGTGGGAGCCTGGATTGTGATTATTGTTGACATTTTACCTTCTTTTGCCCAGGACTGGGTAATTACACACTCTTTTACTTCCTGGTTGTCTTCAAATCATCTTTCCTCCTCTCCTTGCATTGCTTTCCCCTCTCCCTGCTTTCCCACTTGAATTCCCCTATGTGTAATATTTTTCCCAACTTGGGGTCATGAACTGTTTGCTTATATTTATATTCTTACCACATAGCACAGTGCTTGGCTCATAATCATTCTTTCTTTCTTTCTTTTTTTTTGTTCATTAAATGGGGATTTAAACAGGGTATGCCCAAAGTTGGCCTTCCAGTTGCCTTATGATTACTTGTGTGACAAACACTTGGACATTTGGGAGATGAAAAGTCCTTGACTGCTTCCTTACTGGCAGCAAGTGGAAGGAGTCCTCTTCAACCTCTCCATCACTGATGGAGCAGATGGGTACTAACAAGATAAGGACTTCATGCCTTCACATGGCTACAAAAGACACAGATATCTAGCATAACAGTGTACAGCCAAAAGGAAAAGCACACTGCCTTATTCAAAAGGCTGTAAACATTTTCATAGTTAAATGGTTTTACTTACCAAATTCCTGGAAGAGTATAACAGGACTTAGCATTACTACCACTTGTTAGCTTGCTTCTGGCAAATATCCGTTTGTGAATATTCTATGTTTAGCATTTCTTACTGAGCAAGGTAAATAAATACCTATACCATACCTAAGTCACTAAATAAATACCTATACCTACCTAATTCACACTGCACATTAAGTACTTTTCTGCTTTCATTTTTGAGGAGGTCTTGGGATATGGATCATGTCTCCAGAATATTGCAGTAGGGGTGCTGAAGAGTGAGAGTTTTGTGACACCTATTCTAGTCAAGCTCCCCAAGTATTAAAACTAGTAGAGAGGCACCTTAGGGGAGAAGGTAGAGTGATGAGTACCTAATTTCTTAGATCTAATAGTAGTTATTAATATTAGAAACATATGTCCAGTAAAATAGCTGAAGAAGTCATTTAGCAAGAGGGAAGTATTGTCATTACAGAACCCTTCATGGTCCATTGATATGCAGTTAATTTCAATATATCTGGCAAAAGGCATCTAACCCACAGGAGAAACCTCCTGAGAAAGATTTGTGAGACTACATGGAGATAGCATATGAGAAGAGAAAGTGCGAAATCTGAACATTTTGGGGGCAAGGAGAAATACCTGTGTCAGACAGATAATGGATTTAAGGACATATTGAAATAAAAGAATCCATTATCACCCAAGACATTTTCTTTGTCTCATTTTTTCTTATTTTTATTTTATGGGTCCCAAAATATCATCTTTTGGCTGACACATTTGATTCACTGGCTTCACGTAGAGCTTAAGATGGAGGGAAAATTGGTATTAGGTATAAACAACTGGTTTTTAACATCATGGGATCTATCAGATAGTTCAATGTTCTTATCTTACAGGTGAGTTACAGAAGAAGAGAAATGACTTGTCCAAAGTAACACAGATAATAACGATGTGGAACAAAGGCTACATCTTTTGATTATAAATCCAGGATCTTTCCTCTCTAAGTAAGTGTTCATGAACTTGCTATGTTCAAATATCAATAGAAGTATTTGGCAAGGATTACTTAGTTCTCAGGTTGTGTTTGTCCTCCTATTTTTCAGGATTAGCATTACATTGTGAGTCAACTATATAGATTTATAAAAATAGGAAAATATGAGTATATCAAAATAGGTGTCATTATTGTTTCTTATGTTTTATACAACAGATTTCATACACTTCTTGTAATAATAGTTCACATTTGCAAAATCATTTTTGTTTTGAGCCTAACAACAGTGCTGAAGATTGTGTAGTAAATGTTTTATTGTTCACGTTTTGTAGTTGGGAAAACTGAGGTTAAAAGAAAGGGATTCAAAACTCACATAGTAAGCCAGACCTTGAAACCAGGTTCTCTATCTTTCACTAATCTTTCCTCTACTTAACAAATATTAACTTGCTTTAATTTATGATCCTGTGCAAAACCAAGGCTTTAAATATTCTCTTGTTAAAAAGCCTTTTCCAAATCTCTACCTCCCTAATCATATTATTTCTTTGATCTCTTTTTGTCTCCTTTTATTTCTCTTTATTTTTTTCTGAAAATTTTCACCCATTAGCAGTATTTGGACATTTCAAAGGCTGTTAAATTAAAGTTTCATTAGCAGTCCACATTTTAACAACTCCATTCTGATCAAGTTTCCACACAAGATCTGAAAAATAGCCCTAGGTTGTGAATGCAAAATTTGTTTTGGGGGCTAGGTTTCTACAAGAGGCCAATGCTTCTCTTGTTTGATAGCAGCTATCAGAAGCTCTGACAATTTCCTGTTGTGGAAAGATGGTCAAACTTCCAACCCAGAACAAAATATTAGCTTCATAACTGTAACTATGCACAGTTATTTATTATCTATTAAAAGACAAAATCTAGAATAATATATAATATTTTATTTTCATCTTGGTATGTGGGCTCAGGCAGAATAAAAACCCTTGACTTTTTGTGCTGTGGCAATTTCCTGGAAAGACTTGCCCCATCTTTCATTAACAATGAAGAGCTCAGGCAACATACAACATACAAGTTGGCAGAGAACTACCACAAAAAGAGGTTACAAATGTCAAATATTTGTTTATGAACACTCTTTCATTCATTGTCATTCCTTCAACAAACATGCATTAGATGACCCTTACTTATAGAACACTGTACTAGGTTCTTGAGGGGCCATTTGAAAGTTACAGAAGCCCAGGGTCTTCATGTTTAGTATTATGTAATGATAATTCACATTTATCTTGCACTTTTCTTCTCTTCCTCTCTCCCTTCCTCTCTTCAGGCCTCCCTTCCTTCCTGCCTGCCTGTCAAATCTGAGATTTCAGCTGTATAGAGATCATCTAGTGAGGAATTTCCTCTACTGATGTTGAAAAAAACACCCGTTTTCTTATTTATAATCTTAGAGAATTACCCAAGGACATTGAACTATTAAGTGGCTTGCCTAGTATTACACGTACAATATGTGTCAGATGGAGGTATAGAAGGATACACTTCTTCCTGAGTCTGAGGCCTAAACACCATCCCATCAATGCTTGTATTACACTTAAAAGTGTACAAAGTACTTGCAATATGTAATATTAGCGATGGAGTTGGGCCTGTCCAGATAGTCTTATAACAGACAGATAACTTGCTTCTGTGAAACATAATTTCTTATTGGTGCCTGTGACTACAGACTATATCAAAGACAAATTGCCTCCAAGTCAGGAAGATCTACCCACTTCCTGAAACATAAGAAGTGAAAAGAGATAGTTTCAAGTAACTTTCAAGGTGAACTATTCAACAAATGGGGAAGGAATACTTCTTCCCCATTCACTGGAGCCATGGCAACAATCTGTGCATGGGAGTAAGAATATCTGATTTGTCTAGGAGAATCTGAGTCTGGATTTCAGTTTCTTGCCCACTTTTTCTGCTTTGTGTTTCTTTCCCTGAGCACAAATGCAGGAGCTTGAACAGTGATTCTGACACAGATGTATATAGCCTTGGGGTTACTTCATGAGCTTGAAGGCTTGGGAATTCTGGAGTCAGGTGCTAATTGCCTGAGGGAAGTGACTCCTGTATTTGTATCACTTTTCTGGGGACCAGAGCAAAGCTAGCAAAGAATTTTGCAGGCAAGTGACAAAAGCTAAGCCACATCTGAGCTTCAGCTTCTCCTTCATAAAATGAAGTGGTTGGATGAGTTGATTTTTAAGGTCTTTGTATCTTTAAATTTCTATAATGCCATGATCCTTCCTAATCATCTATTTATCCATTTCCTTCATCAAATGATCCTTTTATTTTTATTGCCCTACTCTCTTTAAAAATTATCATTATTTTCTTTTCCCTAAATATGTTAGCTAATCTAATAGGCTACCTTTTAGCATCAATAAATCCTACCAGACAGGAGATACCCAGCAGCTCTAAGAAGTTCCCTATGGGATTCTGATAACCTCTGGGGTAGGGTCTATTAAAAGCCACAAGTCATCTTCATTAAATGGAAAAAAAGTTCCTGCCCAGAACTATGGTTTTGCAAGGCACAGAACTTAATTTTGTACCTGTTGTGAGATAACTGTCTCAGAAAGTTGACTTTAATTCCATAATTTCTATTCCAGTTGAAATAATGAACTCATGACTTATTTTGTTCCTATTTTTCCCAATCCAGTGCTTTCCATGTGAGCCATAGCAGTCTATCTAGTCAATATTTTCATTACTGAAGCTTTTCCTACCTCATTGGGGTATTGTGAGGATTAATGTCTATTTGGTAATTTAAGTTTGTAATATGATTTTGCATTCCTGGGGGAGAACATGTTATATAAATTTGTCATAAAGATAGTATGTGAAGAAAAAACCCTGTGGTAATGTATACTTTTTAAAATTGCCTCTCATCAAACAATTTTTACCATAAATCTAGAGCAAAGTAAATAATACATTTCTCAAATTAAGAAGATTTTTTTCCCCATAGATCTTTAAGATGCTGGTCACATTTCAAAGCTGTTGTAGAAACACAGGGATAATCTGTTTCATTTTATTCAGGGAGTAGAAATAAAGATCGATGTCTGATGCATAATACCATGAGCATTTTGAATACCTAGGAGTCAGATGAAGGGGAAAAGTAAGTTCTAAAATGATCATACCCTTCTTGGGAGAAAATACAATTTAGAAAACATTTTGTTTTGTAAAAAAACAAATAAAAAGTATAAGGAAAAACAGTGAACATTCCTATACATAAGATGATGCCTTCCCTTGTCTGGGTAATCTTTTGCACACTAATGCCATACCTAGTTTCTTTCCCATATGTAACACTTTGCTTAACTTTATCTCTAAGATCTTGAGTGAAGATTCCCCCATAATAAACTTTGAGTCTGAGTCAAGGATTCCTCTTTTAGAATTTCCTGGTGAGGACCAAATTATTAATTCATTCAGAGTTGATTTCCACAAAGATCTGCCTCCCTCAGCCATTATAAACAAAGGCAGAACAATACCAAGAAATCAAGGAGGGAAATGACACCTTGAAAAATGCAACCCTATGGAAAATGTAAAGAAAAGGAAAAAATACTAACACAGAAACCTCTGTACAGATAATGGAAACAGAAAACCAGCAACATTAAAAAGATGTATTTTTCCTCAAAATGAATAAAATAAATTCTAAAAGTAAGGAAAAGAGGGGGAAAGATGTGAAAAAATATAAAGACAAGGATGTTCATGCAAGAAGGACAACATAAAAACAAGTTTGGGTAATATTGAAAAGAAATTAAACTCCCTTGTATTAGAGGGAGACATATGACATATTTTGAAGTGGGTGAAAGAGAACATAGCTCTTTCAAATTACACTGGAGTCACAAGCCCTCTTTTGAGGTAGTTCAAATGTCTCTGTGATAATCATTTTGTTCAGATTCCTGAAAATGTCAAGTGTTCTTTCCTTGCTGCCTGCAGGGTCAGCTGTGCATTATGGAATATTCTAGATTCCAGGTAGGTATAATGACTAATGTTCTGTTTTGGTGAGATACTTCCTGCCTTTTACAGCCCTTCCTAATCCCTCTCCCCTATAACCCTCCATCACTTTTTCTTGCCTCTTTAAAATGACAGAGATATGTTTCAAAGTGGAGCTTGTCAATGAGTAGTTTCACGTACAGCTTACTATTTAGTTACGTTATGGTGAAATCCTGAATCAAAGAAAGAAGTGATGTAGTATGGGAGCATTAGGTTCTATTATTTACATCAGTAACTTTTTTACTAATGGGACTTTAAAGGTCAAGGTTTACATTGCTCTATGTTTGATGTAAACCTCCTTTGAGAAGATTGACTGGTTTACCCACATGGAGATACCTCAGTGTATTTCCAATATTAATGAAGTAAGTGAATTAAAAGGTTGTCATACATTTTAAAGAAGTTGGAGGAAATTCATCAATGTATAAATAAGCTCTGTCACATGTGCAACACAGTGTGAAGTAGAAGCATTGAGCTCAAAATAAAAAGATATTAGTTCTGGTTTTGCTAGTTATTAGTTATGTTGCTAAGAGAGTAATTTCCCCTTTCTAGGCCTCAGTTTCCATATGTGTAAAGTGAACTCGTTGAAATAAGATGTCTTTGAAGTTTCTTTCCTGCTCCAAAATTCTATGATTCTGTAAACATCAGAGGTTTTTGCCTGTAGGGGGAAAATGGGACCATACTCTAAGGGCACCCATATCTTCAGCAGTAGTAGGAGCATGTTTCTGTAATTCCTCCTTGTGCCAACTTGTTGTCAGTTCTTCAGAAGTATAGCGTATGGAACAACCATGCCCTATAAGACTCCCTGTGATAAATGTCTATGCATATGTCATCCCTGCCATAACCCCCAATCCCACCTCAACATGAGAGAGCCTTGCATCAACCACTCTTCCATTACCTGTCAGACTGCCTTCTGTACTCTGTGCCTTCCCACTGTGTCATCCTTCTACTTCTAATCATTTATCACTCAATGGAAATTCTTCCAGGCAAAGTGTTGACTACATATAACTCTGAAAAATGATACAGTTTGGAAAGTAAGGAGATTTTCCTTTCATTTAAAAATTTTTAAAGTCATATCATAAATTAAGCCATGAACATTTACTATAAATTTGCCATATGCAAAGGACATTGCTAATTTGTGAGAGGGATGGAGAATTATCATAAGTGAATATATCATATACTCAAAGAATTTCTAATCTATAAGTGAGATTTCTTATTTCCAGTCTCTTCTTTTCCCAATTGTTTGACAAAGGTGCCAATTTGATATTTTTGTAGCTCAACTTTTCCTCACATCTGGTTTATATTATGTGACTGAATTAGCAGGTAAATTGTGATGCAAACCTTGGTGCCTCTATGACTGGATTTAGTCTGAAAGCTTTGGATAAGAGAGATAGTCTGTATTTGAGAGAACATACGTCATTCTAGAATCTCTCTAGCATTGAATCCAGGCATTTGAGAAAGAAAGGAAGAGAAATAAACACTTTAGAAGTTGCAGATATAGGATAATCTGAGTCCTCAATATATTCCCAATTTCAACTTTGCCTCTCTAGAGACGTTGGCGAATTTTCACTTCCATGAACAAAACTTTTCTCTTGTTTCAGCAAAGATTTCATCTCACTCTCGTCTAAAGAGATTATTCAGTCTGGTACATTTTCTGGTATATTTCAATCCATAGAAATTTCCAATTTCTGGTTACTAATTTGGTTAAATTTGTTTCTTCACTATCAATCAATCAATCAATCAATCAAGATTTGCTATTTTTGATGGTCTTTGGCATAGTGTGCATTTGGTGAAAAGGAACTAAGCCCGTGGCTTGAGGTAAGCTTCTTCTCTTAAGTATAACCGGGTAAGTTAGCCTTTTGTTTTGGACCAAAATAATGTCCCTAGATCTCCAATACTGAGGAAAGCAGATAGATATAATTCTAGTACAGTACCCCTCTAACCGACTGGAGAAAGATTTTTTAGCCTTCTCTTGCTCCCCTCAAAACAAGAATTACTGTTCCTTTTTTTGGGGGGGGAAGCAAAATTTTACATGGATTTAAAAGTATTTCACAAAAGCTGTCTTTAGACAACCAATTTAGATAAATATAACTCATGTGAGAATCACATATCCGTTAGAACTCTCATAATATCAATTCCCTAGTCAAGAAGCTTTTCTGATGTGCTGCTGCTCTTAGAATAAGTATAATTTTGACTCCTATGCTCTCCACAGCCAACTATCTCTCCAATCTTATTTCATATTATTTCCTTTTATACACTCAGTTTCCATGAAACAGATAACTCTGCCTTTTAAACTGGAGTCGTAAATAGAAGACCTTACTAGCTCTTCCTCATTCACCACATTGCATTTTCTGCCATTGTGGGATATGCATAAGTGGCCCCTACTTCTAGAAAACACTTCTATTTCTTAGAATCATTGACTTTCTTCAAAGCACATCTCAAAGTGTTACTGTTTGAATAAAGCCTTTCCTGATCCTGTTCCAGTAGATATCACTCTTTCGTCCTATAACTGTGTGTCTACGATGCGGTGTAGTAGTTACCCTTGGAATCAGAAAGATCTGTGTTCAAGGCCCACCTCTGATATATGTTTTATATATAGATAAGATGTTTGTAAGTGTAGCATATGCAATATAATCAAGGGAAAACTTCTTAACATATAGACTTTCCCAAAGGTGAAATGGACTGCCTCTAGATATGAGAGTTACCACTTCATTGCTCTACTAATTATATAGAAATTTGTAGGGTAGTCAAAAGAATACTATAAGTTAGAAACTAGGGTTTTTGTTTTATTCTGCTCTTAACTCCTTGTGTGACTTTGGGGGAAAAAAAAGTTGTCCTTGTTAGGCCTCAGTTTCCCCATCTGTAAAATGAGGGGGACTTCAAGCAGAGGTGAGATAACCATTTATGGAATGTGACATAATTGATATTCCTTTTAGAAATAGATTGAACTAAATGGCTATTAAGATCACTTCTAACTATAAAATTAGGTGATTCTGTAAGTGTAAGATATTTTTACCACATTTCCTTGAGACCTAAAACAATACGGCTTGAAACTCACATACTATTCAGAAAGATATGGCTAAAAGTTTGAAATGTGAAGTTAGAAAAATCTTAATTGCTGATTTTATTTTTATTTTCCCTATTTCAGCTCACTTTTAAGGTCTTCTATTTATGACTCCAATTTAGAAAGTAGAGCTAGATGGTTTACAGTAACTTTGCTATTTAGAAGTTTAATCATTTGTGTTATTTTAAATTATTTGTTGAATTGGATTTTGTATCCTGGGAAAGACAGGGTTGCATAATTAATCTTCAAATTGTGGTGAGGCCAAACATAGCTCTGAGCACTGACAGAGCTTCCAGGCTGGAACATCAGCTTTGGGACCAAGTTAACTCACAGGCTTCACTAGGTCTTCAAAGACAGAAATTAGTTATAGAACAAAGGCAGAAGGGAACCTAGAGATGATTTATGAAACACCTTCATTTTATAGTGAGGAAACAAGCCCTGTAATTTAGGATTATTTCACCTGTGGCAGAAACAGTTCTGGAGGACATGGTGTCTGCAATGCTGAGAACAGTCTAGATGTAAAGGGATATTTGGATATCTGGAATTGAGTTGGTACCTTGTTCCTGTGAAGAATCTAGCTCTGACTCTCAAGAGGATGATAACGGAAAGAATGTCTTAGTAACAGTGTGGAGACCCTGTAGAGGTTATACCATAAAGTATATAGAAAGGGATCACAAAATAATGCTTACAAAAAAGGGTCTCCATGAATAAAAAATGACCCTCATAGGTTGTTGTCATGGAACCAAGCCCCATTCACCCTCTGCTAGCTGTAGCGCTAAAAGAAAGTGAGAACCTGAGTGAACCCTGTCATATAGTCAGCCAGGAATATGCTCAAAATATCTTAAACCTGCTTGTTAGAGACAGTTGTTGAATGTTCATTCAGCATGAGCATTTACACCTCAGAAACTGGCAAATGTTACATACATATCATAGCTTCATTTTTTTGTTGTTGCTGATTGTCTTGACTTAAGAGAATGATGAAGAAAATGTTTAAAATGCAAATTGCATTTTAAAAATGTATCATGTAGATACTGCAAGCTTATCGTTAATGATTTACCAGCATACCACTACAGCTAGTAAAAAACAAACAAAAAATTACAATCAAACTACAATCCAGATCCATTGATCTTACCACTATAGAATACTCTCATTACTATAAAATGTGACCTTCTGCTAGGGATCACAATCTGTAGATGAAGTTGCCAAATGTCTATACACTAACATAACAGGGTGCAGTATAGCAATGAAAGAGTTGTCCTAGGGGAGCTGAGTCAAGGAAACAATGTTGGTGAGATGCCTTTAAAAAAGGAAAGGTATTAGAGATTTGTTGGAATGGCATAAGGAAATGCAGGTGTGAACAATTGGAAGCCTGATTCTCAGGCAAGCAGAAACCTGGGCTAACCACATGAAGGGATGAGGAGAAACAAGACCCAAGACAAAGAAGCTAAGGCAGTTGATGAGCTCCCTTTTCTCTGTAAGACCACTCTGGAGATATGAGATGATAAGCAAGACAAGCGAAAACAAATTACTTTTGACAGAAGGCTAATTATTTCATGGTTAAACACCTGTAAAGTGGCCAGCAGGTGGGTTGGTAGGGGAAAAGCTATTTACTTTAATGTTGAATGAAAACTTCCCAAAAATGTGATCAACAATTATCTCTAGAACAAGACGATAGAATTTAAGAATTTTACAGCTAGAAGGGACCTGAGAGATCACCTATTTCAACCTTTTCATTTCGTATTTAAGGAAAGTGTGACCCAGAAGGTGTGATATGACTGTTTGTTGAAGTTTACTCAGCTTATTAAAAACAAATTGAGGGTCAGAGTCCTAGTTTTGTACCCTTCCCCTACATCTTACTGATGTGGAAATTTGGGGTAACTGCTAAACTAATCTTGAAATTTCACCAGTACTTTGTCTTGAATTCACAGCATGTAACTCGTCTCCCTCATTTTACAGGTGGAAAAGCTGAAGCTCAAGGAAGAAAACTATTTGTCCAAAGTCACATTGGTAATTAAGGGGAGAAGTATAACAAAACCCTGGTTACTGGCTTAGAGTATTCTTTTGATTACATTATGTTTTTTTTTTTTTTTACTGTAATTGGTAGATCAGAAAAAGAGAAGATACAGGAAAAGAACTATCTGAAAAAATATAAAATCTCTTCCAGTCTTTAGATTCTTAAAAAAAAAAAAAAAAAGAATTCTGGGAGTTCATGGCCTCCCAAGAAATTCCATATCTGGGATAGATCTGCCTTGTGTTTGTGTTTCCATGTGTGTTTGTGTGTGTATATGGCAGACAGTGTGTGTGTGTGTGTGTGTGTGTGTGTGAGAGAGAGAGAGAGAGAGAGAGAGAGAGAGAGAGAGAGAGAGAGAGAGAGAGAGAGAGAGAGAGGTGGGAAGAAAGCCTTTCCTTTGGTACAGGGCATTGTGACAACTCAAAAGGAAGTTGGAGGAGTCTTACCCTCTCCCTGAGTGCCTAAGAAGTGGATTATTGGCTCACTGAGTAATTCCAGTAGAAATAGCACAATGGCAAACCAAATGACATCAAAGTAGTCTCCCATATAGAGACCTGTGGGGAGTGGAAGAGTATACTTGGTGTCAATCAGGATGTGTTCAGTAGAGGTGAATGTAAAAGAGCTAATGAGTAGCATTACTACAGATGTCCCAATAAGGCCACTCAACTGATTGGCATCATTCTATGGTTCTTTATTGCTTCGTTCCTCTTTTTGTGAGGGAATAAAGCTTCCTGCCCTATACTTGATATATGTTTGTACTTGAAGTACCTTTTATTTTTCCAATTTTCTGCTGGAGAGAAAACCTTAAATTGGAGTAAAAAATAGAATCATTCTGCAGGAACCTGTGTTGGGGAAAGAACTGATGCAGTAGGAACCTAGTTCCCTTATAGAAGAATCAGTTAACCTCAGAGCAATAAACCTAAGGTGAACTATAAGGATAAGAAAAGGGCAGCGATTGTCAAAAGTATTTGCCCTCTGTGGCCTTAGTCTGGCAATGCCTGGCTATTCAGTACACTAGATACACAATGAATGAAAGACAGACTGAGAAAGGCATGCATATCTCTGATGTCTGTTCCTCTTCCTTCATGAAGAGTTCCCTGATTGTCTTAGCTTGTATGCTATATATCTGTTTTCATTTTGTTTCCTAGTTGATGAAAAATCCTTGAGAAGAGGTACTGTTTTATTTTTGATTTTATATCCATAAAGGCTGGCACAATTTTTTACAAAGAGTAGGCATGTGGTATATTTTTGTTGAATCAGATCCAGTTGAAGTAATAGCTCATAGTCAACAATGTGCTAGGTTCTGAATTAGAGTTTAATAGGAAAATAATTAAAATCTAAAGTCAGGGGTGAACAGAGATTATTAGGGATGTATTAGGGATCAATATAACAGGCTTCCACAAATAGGTTGGTCTTAAAGTGAAGCTTTTATTATCCTCCTTTTGTGCGGAACATTGCTTTTTGTTGAAAATATTCTTTAGCCTACCTGAACTGGACTATGAATAGACACCATGAACAAGGCTCAGTTAAGAGGTCATGGAGTCTGGAATTCAGGTGTCCCTTGACTCCATCTAAGAAGTTTGTTTGAAGAATGTCTGAAGGTTTTAGTGGAAAGAATATTCAGTATCTGTCAATGATGTTGGATTGTATTAACAAAAGTGTAGTTCCTAAGAATAAGGAGATAATAGTGCCTTTGTACTATAAACTTGTATAACAATAAACACCCCGAGATACACAGGGTCTGCTGTACAGGTTCTTTGATCTGCTTTTCTAAAAGGAAAGCAACTTTTGAGGGACCATAATTACCTTAATCAAGCATGTATTATCATTCACTTTGTTCAGGGGAAAAAGCATCCTGAACTTCAGAGAAAATACAAAGAAATCAAGATCAACAGACATAGCTTCCAGCTGTCTGACACAAGCAATACATACATCATAGATCAACAGACAGATCCAACTGTCTAACTGTTACATTACATACATTGTTACCAGAGAGAGAAGTACCAACATCTAGGGTGTCATTAACACCTGCCCAGAATCTCATCTGGCCAAACAAACACTTCCAATGAGTAAGCTGCAAAGTAAAACCTCACCTCAGAGTATTTGTACATTTTTCTTTTTTCTTTTTTTTATTAATTTATTTATTTAACTTTTAACATTCATTTTAACAAAATTTTGGGTTCCAAATTTTCTCCCCTTTTGTCACCTCCGCCCCCCCAAACACCGAGCATTCTAATTGCCCCTATGACCATTCTGCTCTCTCTTCTATCATCCCTCTCTGCCCTTGTCTCCATCTTCTCTTTTGTCCTGTAGGGCCAGATAGCTTTCTATACCCCTTTACCTGTATTTCTTATTTCCTAGTGGCAAGAACATTACTCGACAGTTGTTGCTAACACTTTGAGTTCCAACTTCTTTACCTCTCTCCCTCCCCACCCCTTCCTTTTGGAGGGCAAGCAATTCAATATAGATCAAATCTGTGTAGTTTTGCAAATGACTTCCATAATAGTTGTGTTGTATAAGACTAACTATATTTCCCTCCATCGTATCCTGTCCCCCATTACTTCTATTCTCTTTTGTTCCTATCCCTCCCCATGAGTGTCGACCTTGAATTGCACTATCCTCCCCATGCCCTCCCTTCTATCATCCCCCCCACCCTGCTTATCCCCTTATCCCCCACTTTCCTGTATTGTAAGATAGGTTTTCCTACCAAAATGAGTGTGCATTTTATTCCTTCCTTTAGTGGAATGTGATGAGAGTAAACTTCATGTTTTTCTCTCACCTCCTCTCTTTATCCCTCCACTAATAAGCCTTTTGCTTGCCTCTTTTATGAGAGATAATTTGCCCCATTCCATTTCTCCCTTTCTCCTCCCAATATATTTCTCTCTCACTGCTTGATTTCATTTTTTTTAAGATATGAGCCCATCCTCTTCAATTTACTCTGTGCACTCTGTCTCTATGTGTGTGCGTGTGTGCATGTGTGTGTGTGTGTAATCCCACACAGTACCCAAATACTGAAAAGTTTCAAGAGTTACAAATATTGTCTTTCCATGTAGGAATGTCAACAGTTCAACTTTAGTAAGTCCCTTATGACTTCTCTTTGCTGTTCACCTTTTCATGGTTCTCTTCATTCTTGTGTTTGAAAGTCAAATTTTTTTTTCAGCTCTGGTCTTTTCATCAAGAATGTTTGAAAGTCCTCCATTTCCTTGAAAGACCAATTTTTCCCCTGAAATATTATACTCAGTTTTGCTGGGTAGGTGATTCTTGGTTTTAGTCCTAGTTCCTTTGACTTCTGGAATATCCTATTCCATGCCCTTCAATCCCTTAATGTAGAGGCTGCTAGATCTTGTGTTATCCTGGTTGTATTTCCACAATACTTGAATTGTTTCTTTCTAGCTGCTTGCAATATTTTCTCCTTGACCTGGGAACTCTGGAATTTGGCCACAATGTTCCTAGGAGTTTCTCTTTTTGGATGTCTTTCAGGCGGTGTTCTGTGGATTCCTTGAATATTTATTTTGCCCTCTGGTTCTAGAATCTCAGGGCAGTTTTCCTTGATAATTTCGTGGAAGATGATGTCTAGGCTCTTCTTTTTATCATGGCTTTCAGGTAGTCCCATAATTTTTAAATTGTCTCTCCTGGATCTATTTTCCAGGTCAGTTGTTTTTCCAATGAGATATTTCACATTATCTTCCATTTTTCCATTCTTCTGGCTTTGTTCTGTGATTTGTTGCTTTCTCATAAAGTCCTTAGCCTCCATCTGTGCCATTCTAATTTTGAAAGAACTATTTTCTTCAGTGAGCTTTTGAATCTCCTTTTCCATTTGGCTAATTCTGCTTTTGAAAGCATTCTTCTCCTCATTGGCTTTTTGAACCTCTTTTGCCAATTGAGTTAGGCTAGTTTTCAAGGTGTTATTTTCTTCAACATTTTTTTGGGTCTCCTTTAGCAGGGAGCTGATCTGCTGTTCATGCTTAGACTTCATGTCTCTCATTTCTCTTCCCAGCTTTTCCTCTACCTCTCTAACTTGATTTTTTCGAAATTCTTTTTGAGCTCTTACATGGCCTGAGCCCATTGGGTGGGCTGGGATACAGAAGACTTGACTTCTATGTCTTTGCCTGATGGTAAGCATTGTTCTTCCTCATCAGAAAGGAAGGGAGGAAATGCCTGTTCACCAAGAAAGTAACCTTCTATAGTCTTATTTCTATTCCCTTTTCTGGGCATTTTCCCAGCCAGTGATTTGACCTCTGAATATTCTCCTCACACCCACTTCACCTCCTGATCCTCCCAGCCAGCGTTTGGGGTCTGAGATTCAAATGCTGCTTCCAGCCTCAGGGCTTTTGGGGGGGGGGCAGGGCTGCTATTTAGCATGAGATTAAGTTCATGTGCTCAGGTGGGGGCAGGGCTGTCTCACGGTCTCAGTTCCCTCAGGGGGTTTATGCAGAGACCTTCATCAATGGATCCAGGCTCCTGCCTGCTTTGGGAGCCCCTGTCTGCTCCCACCTCTGTTTCTGCCTCCCAAGGGGGCCTGAGTTATGGGGGCACCCCACTCCCCTCTCGACCCACCAAAGAGACCCTCTCACCAACCTCCGTCACCTGTGGGTGGGGGGACTTGTGCGGCCGCTGGTGATCCTGTCCCTGAAGCCCGCTTGGCTCTGCTCATCTAGGTGCCTTGGCCGCGGCAGGGCTGTACTTGGCTTCCAGTCCACGGCGCCCAATCCACGGTGCAAAGGACCTTTTGCGAGAGGTTTGCAGGTCCCTCTAGAACAGAAATCTCCTTTGCTCCAATGTTTTGTGGCCTCTGGTCCTGCAGAATTCGCACTGAGTTGCTATTTACAGATGTTCTATGGATTGTGGATTCGGAGCTATGTGTATGTGCGTCTTTCTACTCTGCCATCTTGGCTCTTCCCCCCCTGTTTATACATTTTTCAGAGCCAGAAGGCATCACAACCCTCAAGATCCAGTGCCTCATTAACAGAAGGTATGGGCCTTTCTACAAATTTTCCCAGGCCCATTAATGGTTGGGGAAGATCCTCTTTAATTTCATTATTCACTCAGAGGCACTTGATTATACTAAAACAAAAATTGCATTCTCAATACACCTTTTAAGACCACATCCTCCAGACTGTTTTCAGTTTTGGGCATCACATTTTAGGAAGTGGAGAACATCCATGCAAGGCAAATAAAATTTTGGTGAATGGCCTTAGGTCTGCACCCTGTGAATATGTTGAAAAAACAAGAGAGGCTTAACTGAAAGAAGAAAAGATTCAGGGGGAGCACAACAGCTGTCTGCAAATAACTCCAAGATTGTAATATGAAAAACAGATTAAACTTCTTTTGTATTCAGAAATCAAAACAAGAAGGAAATAGTGGAAGTTTCAGAGGTAAATGTTGACTGTTGGAAAAACTATTGCTAAACACAAGTAAAGAAAAATTTTGACTTTATTTGGACAAATTTCATAATAAGTATAGCTAAACAAAAATGGAATGGACCATTTTGGAACATGTAGGTCCCTTTTCATTCTCTGGATGTGTTTAAACAAAGTCTGAGTGATGACACTGAGTGTTTTTAATGGGAACTATTTTTTAGATATGGATATCATTAGATATCCACTAAAGCACATTCTGACTCTGAGATCCTATAATTCATTTTTTGTTTCATTTTCAACCTTAAACTGAAAAATAAACATTTTGTAATATTAATATAATGGAGAGAAGACAAACAAACTAACTTTGTGTTCCCTTTTGTAGTCTTGTCTAATTCTTCTCTTAATAATCTCTATATAGTAAACCTGGAGGTGAGAGCCAGTCCAGTGGAACTGAATCCTAGGAAAATGAATTTTTCTCTTGAACTGTTATGCATCTCATTTCTTATCTTATAAAAACTTATTGCAATGTAACTTTACATTTCCAATTGTCTAATTTTATAGTTATATGTATCAATATTTTCCTTTGTCCTAAGTTATTTAGAATGGTTATCAGTAGCAGTCTTTCATTCAGACTGTTTAGCCTTCTGTTCCATTGCCATTACTCCAGTCTAGGCCCTGATCATCCCTCCCTTAAACAGCAGCGACCACCAGTGATAACAACAAACCAACGAGTTATATTTTCCTGTATTACGTTCTCAGACCCTACTCAACTATATGTGATTGTTTTGCCCAAGACTATTGTAATTTTAAGTTCTTGTGTCATCTTTTAAAACATTTTCTACCAGTGACCCACCAATGATCATTTCTTAATGCTACAGGTATGCCAGCTTCTAATACTTGCAAATAATTCTAATTGGCTGTGAGTTGGAGGAGAACACACAAAATAGCTACAGTTGTATGTAAAATAGTAGGAAATAGACCATGAACAAGAGATTAAGGGGATCTTCAAAAAGTAAGTTTATTTGAAAGACAGTAGGGTATAGTTGCAAGAACACTGGTCCTGGAAATCACAAAGACTTGGTTACAAATTAGATGCTTACTGGTTGTGCAATCCAGGATATATTGCTCAACATTTCAGGACCTCAACGATCTCATCTGCAAAACACAATGATTAGATACTACCAATTCTAAGGTCCTTTTGAGCTCTAAATTTATGACCTTATGACACTGAGAAGGTGCTTTCCTATGCAGAAGGCTTTTCTGTTTATTTCCTAGTTTAAGACTTTGTTTTGGATGACTTGAGCTTTCCAATTGTGAACACCATTTAAGAGAGATAAAATTGTGATATTATTTTGATTTATGTGCATAGTTACTAGCATGCAGCTATATAACACATAATTTTTTGACCATCTTTTTCAAAAGATAAATGTTGGTCAGGATTAAAAAAGAAAAAACAAGTTTAAGTCCTATTTCCACTTTCATAATAATTGGTACCTTCTCTCTTTCATCAGCCCATCTTAGTTCATGTATCAGCAAACACTTCCTTATCTGAGCTAGCCCAATTATGAGTGAGTTCTCTGACATCTCTCAACAGGAAACATTTGAAAAGACAGTTAAAAGTTGGGTGAAAGTGAACTTTCAGGTCCACTCATTTCTAAATTTCAGGCAGTGCACAGCAGGCAGACAAATGACCCAGTGATATATAATCAAAAATGGAATAGAAATGTAGCAGTTAAATCTACTAACCAACTTCAAACTCTGGCTTTAGACTTCAGAATAATAAAAAGAATTCCTTGGAGGTGCTTCAATACTGTTGTTTTAATCGAACTCCAATGAACTTCTCTTTATACCTTGGATTTAATTCATACTTTGTTACCTAGAAGGATGCTAGAAATCAAAGATTTTAGGACTGAAAGGAAGGACTTCAAAACTCACCTAGTCTAGCTACTTCATTTTACAAGAGGGGAAACTGAGGCCCAGAGAAGAGAAGTAAAATTCCAAAGGTTATATAGATAATAAGAGCTAAAATCAGAATTCTTCTGAATCAAAATCTATTAGTTGATCAACTATACAAATTCTTCCGGTCATAATCATATCCAGTTTCCATGTTATGTTACAATTCCTTTAGTTTAGTTTGCTAGCTCATCTCAGAGTGTCCTTGATGGATTCAGTTATCTAGCTCTCTAGGGAAAAGGATCCTTACTAGTTTATTTCTCAGAGGAGAAAGTAGATTATTTACTAGTTAAAGTGAACTAGAACTTGGTTAGCTCAGAAAGTATTCTTGGTGTCTGAAGATTCAGAATTTTCTACCTTCAAACCACTGGTGCAATTTTGAGTGACTCTTGATATTCTCAGAAGGGCAGAGAAACAGTGGGGCTAATTGTAGGTAATCTAGTTTATCATTTAATTGATTATCTATAAATTAGATTTGATCATAGAATATTATTTAAAAGTTGCAATTTATTACTCTGTCTCATAGAATCACATAAACTCCTTACAAATTTCATCCTGGAGTGATCTAACTGTGACTGAGAGTACTTGGAAAATGTAGCTTATGAAGAATCCTATTTAAAGAACATTTATTTTTAGTTTTCAACATTCATTTCCATAAGATTATGAGTTAGAAATTTTCTCCCCAATTCTCCCTTTCACTTACCCCAAAACAGCATGTATTATATAAAGAAGAATTAGAACCAAATGAGAGAAACCATGAGAAAGAAGAAACAAAACAACAGAAAAATGAGAGCAAATAATATGCTTTGATCTGCCCTCAGACTCCATAATTCTTTTTCTAGATATGATAACACTTTCTGTCATGAATCTTTTGGAGTTGCCTTAGATTCTTGCATTGCTAAAGAGTCCTACTTCCCATGAAGTTCAAAAAAAATTAAAAATTGCATTTGTTGCTTCAGACTGTCAGCAACCTATTGCCTTTTTTAAAGACCCTAGTTAGGGTCTTGCCTGACCACTGCTAAATTATTTTATTTTTATTGTATCACAATAGAGTATATAGAATTACCCCTAAAGAAAACAGAGACAGAAACATCAACCAGATTGGATCAAGCATATATTGAGGATTCTTTGTGCTGGTGGCACAAAAAGGGTTGATTCACAAGGTACTTTAAAAGATAGGAGATGCTATTGATATGGAAAGGAAATTTCTGATCTTATTTTAATGCAACACTAACAACCACCACTACAAACTACCAAGGAGATTATGAAAATATAAGGTTGATCTGTTTGTGTTCATCCTTCATTTTCAAAGAAGACCATAATGTCAGAGAAATGATGACATGACTTGCACTTGACTTTGTTTTGAGCGAGAGAGGGCTGTGTAGGTCATCAGCCTCACTTCCCCTCCTGGGCCATCTGGATCCAGTGACTAAATGTTCATCATGATGACTGGAAAAGGCCCAGGATGCACTGGAAGACTTTGGCCTATTCAGGTAGGTTAGGGTGAGGTTATGCCCATTCAATGAGTAGGCCTCTTTAAGAAGTAAACAGGGAATGGCTCCTTTAATGAGCAAAAGAAAGAAAAATAATAAGTAAATGGGACCAGGAGGGAAAGAGCAACAGTTAACTATTCATAATCATTTTGATGCCAGGAGTGTCCAGAAAAGAGTCCTCAAGAGGAGTTTGGGCAGGGATCTGTTGTGCAATAGATGGGCTTCAGAGTGCACTGGGTTTAAGGTTTTGGCAAAGAAAAGGAAGGAAGGAGGGAAGGAAGGGAGAGAGGGAGGGAAAGAGGGAATGAAGGAAGGAAGGAATCTGGCCCATAAATTCCAACTTAACTGGGCATCTTCTCACCATGCAAATTTACTCTGCTTTGGAGAGAAGGAGGGGGGGTGGGACAAAAGGGAGTGGATGGGCTGAGTCACCTAGCAGGGCAGCTTGGTCTGTGATCTTCAAGAAAGATGTCCAATGAAAAGCCAAAATTGCAGTGAGATTATCTAGAAGTGTGTCCCTTCAGAGGTGAATAATTATCTGGTTGCATTAACCCCTAGAACACTGGAAGAGTCCTGCATGATCTCCATGATCTCTTAAAAAATGTGGCTTCAAAATACATTCAAGAAAAGCCAATTGAGTGGAAACTGTCCAGATTATGATATACAGTGGGATCTACAACTCATTGAGCTTATACACTAGCACATGCATCTTGGAAGTACACTGACCATGTACAATGAGGTAAGAATATCATGGCACAGAAGGTAGAGAGTAGGCTAGGTTATTTTTGAAACATTGTACAATTCATAAAATAAATCTGAGTCTCCCTGTAACAAAGTCTCAGTGTTTTAATTCTACATACTTACATTCACATTGTCTGACTTTGAGTCATGAACATTACAGTATCCAAAGAACCGAAATTGAGCATCAACCAAACGGCACCAAAGATAGACATGGTAGAAATCAGGAAGTTGTAAAATAGTACAAATGTGAGATTTCACAGGAGTATTGCTTAGAATTTAATCAGAGAAACATATAACAAATGGGCTAATTATGTATTAAGAATGTGGGGTAACCAAAGAAAACTGAATTCCCCATTGGTACTTAAGTCAATTCCAGGAACAATCAACAGAGGAAGCTCCCTAATAGGTTACGGTGGCTCCTATGGTAGACTTACAGATAAGTTTGATCATGAGTCACAAAGACTGGGCAGTCATGCATATATTGATATCTGCATCTTTAAAGGAGAACTAACTTCAATGAGATCACAGGTCTACTAATATATTGAGATTTTTTTTAAACCGAATTTCATTGTCCCATCAGGGGTTTTCCTGAACAAATTTCTAAGTACTATATATTGGGAAAGAGATTCAAATAAATTAGGTTTCACAAGGATTTTCTTAAGAGTGTTCCCTTCTATGGACAGAAAATCTTATTAGGCACATCTGTTTTGATTAGCAAATAGTCTATGTTTCTGGTTATTTTATTGTCATTCAGTTTTGTGATTTCATTTGTGTAGTGAATGCCTGCTGTGAAAATCTTATATCTATGTAGACAGGCAATTTATTTTTAATTTATAGTATTAAATTTTTGTGTGATGCAACAAAAGTTACAGGTCCATAACCATGGTTAAGCCACCAATACATTTACAAAGTGAATCTAGATCTTCACAATCCTAATGTCAGTCTTTTATCCAGTTTAATAAGATTCCTTTCTCCATTAGCTCAGAAATCATTTCGATTAAAGAAGCAGATAGATATCCTTCGGGGCAACTTATGTCACATATAATGCTTAAATATTTGACAACTTTAAAGGTAGTTTCAAATTAATAATTACTCTTTAGAGGCAGACATTTTGCTAAACCTATTTTAAAGTGTCTAATCTTCATTTGATGGAGAGGGATACTGGATACTCTGATAAAAAGGAGGTTTCTATTGACCAAATAATATGCAAACTTTTTAAGGGCAGGAATTGCTTTGTGGAAGGGGTGGGTTGTGAGGTTGTGATATGCATGTGTGTATGTATATATACATACATATATACATACATGTACATATATGTGTGTATATATATACATATAGATATATGTGTATATATGTATATATGTATGTATTTCTCCTCAAAGACTTCATCTTCACTATTTTCAAAAGGATCCTGTGAAACAAGGAGCAAATTTCTTAACCCAATTTTTTAAGATGGGGAAACTGATTTTTTTTTTCAGTATGAGTAAATTTTAATATTTCATTTTTTCCAATTACATGTAAAGATAGCTTTCAACATTCACTTTTCTAAGATTTTTAAGTTCCAAATTTTTTTTCTCCCTCAGGAGAGATTTTTAAAGAGTGTGTGTATTTGCCTGAAAACTACTTTTTGTGAGTTTAGGATTGAGGGGATTATTTACTTATTTTTACAACTTCTCTGCACACACAGTTGAAAACCTAACCCTGTCCTCTAAGTCAGAGAATGACTGGGAATGTGGCTGGAGATAGGATAAGGCAGGGGTTGGGAACCTGAGACCTTACTCATTACTAAGACTAATTCTTTTATTTGTTCAAGTAATTCCATTGCCTCCCTTCTCCAACATATTGTTCCCTGTCACACTCTTTTAAGTTAATTTCAATCTTTTGTTGTCCTCTGGCTAATTTCCTTCTGCCTACAAAGTGCCAGCAACTTTAAAAAACAAGTTTTAAACTTCTCCATCCTGAAAAACAGAAACAACAAACCCTCACTTAATCCTTCTGTCCTTTTGCCCAATGTGGCTAAACTTCACAAAGTAGTATAATAAGTGCCTCCACATTCCTTTAACTCCTTTATCTCTTACAATTTAGCTTCTGACCATATAATTTCATTAAACTGCTCTCTCCAAGGTTACTAATGGTCTCTTAATTGACAAATGAAATGACCTCTTCTCAAACCTCCATTTGCTTTCCAGCTTCTTTTTGTGTATCATCTTTCCCCATTACATTGTATGCTCCTTGAGGGCAGGGACTATTTTTTTTTTCTTATTTGTATTCCAGTAATTATCATACTTTTTGGCACATAGTAAGTGCTTAATTATTATCAAATTGAATTGAATTAATGTAAACCATCAGTTCATCTACAAAAGTGCTAAGCAATGTTTATTCCTTTTCTTTTTAAAAAAAATACTATCACTACCTTTTCTAGTGAAATACTGAATAAAATTAGTGATAATGAACATCCTTGCTTTACCCTCCCCTACCACCACCACCCAGGTCTTATTTGAAAGGCTTCTAGCTGATCTCCATTACAGATAATGCTGGTTCCTAGTTTTAGATAAATTATCTTTACCAAATTAAAGATCGTTCTGTTTATTCTTATGCTTTTTATGTTTTAATGTGTTGTATTTTATCAGAAGCTATTTCTGCATCTATTGAAATAATCATGATTTTTGTAGAGTTTTTCAATATGATCAATTATATTTGTGTTTTTCCCCTGAATTCTTGCTATAAATCCAACCTGGTTATGGTATATGATCATAGTAATATATTTCTATAATCCTTTGTTATTATATGTATCAATATTCATTAGGGAAATTGGATTATAATTTTCTTTCTCTATTTCAACTCCCTGATTCAGATATTAGAGAAATATCTGCATTATAGAAGGAATTTGGTAAGACTCCATCTATTTTTTTACACTATTTCAAATTGTTTGGGTAATTTATTTCCTGTTCTATTAAGCAAGGCAAGGTATTTTCATTTATATTGCCAGTTTTATTGGGACACCATTGGGTAAAAAAACCCCTAATAATTTCTTTGTTTTTCTTTAATCATTATAAACATATTTTACCATTTTTGATCCTAGCAATTGGATTTTCTTTTTATTAATAAAATTAGCTAATAACTTTATTTTTCAAAAATGCAGTTCTTGGTTTTATTAATTCCATATTCATAAAATTTAACTTTTGTTCATCTTTCCTTTGGTTTTAGAGTACATTTTCTAGTACTTTTAGTTTCATTTACAATTTGTTGAGCTGCTCTTTGTCTCTTTTACTAATATATTTATAAAGAAACAAAATTTTCTCTAAATATAACTTTGGCTAATTTCCACAAATTTTCTGATGTTTCATTTTTATTATATTTAATGAAGTATCTCATTGTACAGATTATTGACTCACCTCTAGTTAGGGATAATTTATTTAGTTCCCAATTAGTTTTTAATCTATGTCTCACAATTCTTTATTAAATGCATTTTTTATTAAATTATGGTCATAAAAAGATATATTTGATATTTATTTTTCTGCATTTGTTTGAGGAGTATACGAAGGTGCCATGAACAGTAGAGAATAGGTATACTTCTTTCTCTTCCCATTCAATATTCTCCAGAGGTCTGTCATACTTAATTTTAATGAAACTCGATTAATTTCCTTAATGCCCTTCTTTCTCATTTATGCTATGAACAGATTTAAGTATGGGAGAGGAAAATAATATATTTTTTGTGGCTTTACTATTTCCTCCTGTAACTAATTTAACTTTTTCTTCAAGAATATGTTTAGTATCAATATTAATTCATTGTCTCTGGTTTCTTTTAGCAATATGTAATTTCTCTGTTTATGTAATAAGATCAATTTTTGCTTTTGTTTTGTCTAAGATAATGGTTTCTGTTTCTCTTATTTTTACTTCAATTGAAGCTTAACAGATTCTTTTCCAGCCCCTTATTTTAATTGTCTTTGCATCTTAATGTTTCAAGTATATTTCTAGTAAACAACATATTGTTAGATTCTGGTTTCTAATCTATACTGCTGTTCTCTTCTGCTTTATAAGTGAGTTCATCTCATTCATATTTACAGTTCAGATTGCTAAATGCTTCCCCCCCCATCCTATTCCTTTACATTTATAATTTCATATATTACATAACATTTATTCATCCTTTCACCCTGTCACCACCTCAAGAGTCTGCCTTTCTTAATCCATACTCCCTTTTATCCCCACCCCCTTCTCTTAACTCCTTTGTCTCCTACTTCCCTGATGCATAAATTCCCTGTTGGGAATGTCTGTAACCAATTATGTGTATAGCTTTTGTGTAAGCTTTAAAATAGTTCACACGAGGGTGAGGTTTAAGTATTGACACCTCATTCTGCTCTCCATTGCATTAACTCTTCCTTTTGTGCTCCATTTGCTTGAAATAATTTTCCCATTCTTCCTTTCCATTTCCCCCTCCCACTTGGTTCTTCTTTCTCATTCTTCCATTCTTCACTTGAGATCTTCCCAAAATAACAGAATCACACCCAGACCCTCAGTCTTAGTAGCCTTTATATAAGATTCGCATTGATAATAAAATTCTGATGAGTTGCATGTATTGTATTCATATATAAAAATGCACACAGTTTATCCTCGTTAGCACTCATGATTTCATATTTGTGCTTATGTTTTTATTTTTCTCCTGAGTCTTGTGTTTGAATGTTATTTTGTTTTATTTGGTTCTGGTCTTTTTATCAGAAATGATTAATAGTACCTGGTTTCATTGTGCTATGTGATTGTGATGGAAAATTATTGAACAATAAGGAATGATGAGTAGGATGCTCTCAGAAAAATCTGAAAAGTCTTACATGAGCTGATGCAAAGTGATCTTCCAAAATTCCTCACGACTGACAGTATCAAAGACCTTGGTTAGATCAATGGACATTCTGTATAGATCTCTGTTCTGCTCCTGGCATTTCTCATGGAATTGTTAGGGCAGCAAATACCATGCTCGTCATTCTTTGAACTTTTCTGAAGCCATACTGATCCTTGGATAAATGACTAACTTCCAAGGGAAAGATCAACCTCTTATAGAAGATTCTGGCAAGAATCTTGCCAACAATGACTATGATGGAGATCCCCTCCCCTTTACCATGATAGTTATAGGATAAGATAGGATACAAGTACAAATAATGAAACAGTGCCTATTCACAATGACCTGATATTTATTTGAGAGAGAAAATACACACATACATACATGCACATTTGTATATGTACACTTATACACATATATATGTATACATATATATATACATATATATATATATATATATATATAAAATGTGTGTGTGCATAATTTTATACACACATATATGTATGCATATATATGCTGTGGCCAGCACAGTCCAGCAGGTCCGGGGTGGTTACAGGGCTCACAGAGTAAGGATGAAAAGACAGCCAGGACACAGCAGTCTGAATAAGCTGAGTTTATTCTGGACATACTGAACCAATAAATTAGAGGGTTGGGGTGCTTAAATAGTAAAAAATCATAGGGGTAGCAATTGAGGCATGAAACAGAGCAGATTGTGATAAGGAGAAAGGGAGGCCTCAAGGCCTCTTTATCGGAATGTTATCCTGTATAGCAGGGGCGCTGATTCTTGGAACTTCAACACCAGAATTCAAGGGCATGCACCTGAGAGCAATATGTCGCTTAACTTCTCAAGTCAGCTGGTCCCCCTTGGAGGAGGGGAACTCTTGATAAGGGGTTCTTTCAAACCCCTTAAAGTTGTCTACGTATATATATATATATATGTATATATATATATATCCTAAATAAAATAAGTACAAATATCTACAAAGTAATTAAATAGAAATTAGTTTGGGAAGAAGGTCATTCATTTTTGAAGTGATCACAATTTTCTTAAACCCAATAGTAGCATTTTTATGGTGGACTCGTTTTTTTTTTTAATTAAATTTATTTATTTAACTTTTAACATTCATTTTCACAAAATTTTGGGTTACAAATTTTCTCCCCTTTTATCCCCTCCCCCCCCCCCCAAACACCAAGCATTCTAATTGCCCCTATGACCATTCTGCTCTCTCTTCTATCATCCCTCTCTGCCCTTGTCTCCATCTTCTCTTTTGTCCTGTAGGGCCAGATAGCTTTCTATACCCCTTTACCTGTATTTCTTATTTCCTAGTGGCAAGAACATTACTCGACAGTTGATCCTAACACTTTGAGTTCCAACTTCTTTACCTCCCTCCCTCTCCACCTCTTCCCTTTGGAAGGCAAGCAATTCAATATAGACCAAATCTGTGTAGTTTTGCAAATGACTTCCATAATAGTTGTGTTGTACAGGACTAACTATATTTCCCTCCATCGTATCCTGTCCCCCATTACTTCTATTCTCTTTTGATCCTATCCCTCCCCATGAGTGTCAACCTCGAATTGCACTCTCCTCCCCATGCCCTCCCTTCTATCATCCCCCCCACCCTGCTTGTCCCCTTATCCCCCACTTTCCTGTATTGTGAGATAGGTTTTCCTACCAAAATGAGTGTGCATTTTATTCTTTTCTTTAGTGGAATGTGATGAGAGTAGACTTCATGTTTTTCTCTCACCTCCCCTCTTTATCCCTCCACTAATGAGTCTTTTGCTTGCCTCTTTTATGAGAGATAATTTGCCCCATTCCATTTCTCCCTTTCTCCTCCCAATGTATTTCTCTCTCACTGCTTGATTTCATTTTTTTTAAGATATGATCCCATCCTCTTCAATTCACTCTGTGCACTCTCTCTCTATGTATGTGCCCGTGTGTGCATGTGTGTGTGTGTAATCCCACCCAGTACCCAGATACTGAAATGTTTCAAGAGTTACAAATATTGTCTTTCCATGTAGGAATGTCAACAGTTCAACTTTAGTAAGTCCCTTATGACTTCTCTTTGCTGTTCACCTTTTCATGGTTCTCTTCATTCTTGTGTTTGAAAGTCAAATTTTTTTTTCAGCTCTGGTCTTTTCATCAAGAATGCTTGAAAGTCCTCTATTTCATTGAAAGACCAATTTTTCCCCTAAAGTATTATACTCAGTTTTGCTGGGTAGGTGATTCTTGGTTTTAGTCCTAGTTCCTTTGACTTCTGGAATATCCCATTCCATGCCCTTCAATCCCTTAATGTAGAGGCTGCTAGATCTTGTGTTATCCTGATTGTATTTCCACAATACTTGCATTGTTTCTTTCTAGCTGCTTGCAATATTTTCTCCTTGACCTGGGAACTTTGGAATTTGGCCACAATGTTCCTAGGAGTTTCTCTTTTTGGATGTCTTTCAGGCGGTGTTCTGTGGATTCCTTGAATATTGATTTTGCCCTCTGGTTCTAGAATCTCAGGGCAGTTTTCCTTGATAATTTCATGGAAGATGATGTCTAGGCTCTTCTTTTGATCATGGCTTTCAGGTAGTCCCATAATTTTTAAATTGTCTCTCCTGGATCTATTTTCCAGGAGGGTTGTTTTTCCAATGAGATATTTCACATTATCTTCCATTTTTCCATTTTTCTGGCTTTTTTCTGTGATTTGTTGCTTTCTCATAAAGTCCTTAGCCTCTATCTGTGCCATTCTAATTTTGAAAGAACTATTTTCTTCAGTGAGCT
The DNA here is from genome assembly GCF_028372415.1 of Notamacropus eugenii. NCBI lineage: Eukaryota > Metazoa > Chordata > Mammalia > Diprotodontia > Macropodidae > Notamacropus > Notamacropus eugenii. The sequence continues at coordinate 568,547,948 of NC_092872.1, forward strand.
TTTGAATCTCCTTTTCCATTTGGCTAATTCTGCTTTTGAAAGCATTCTTCTCCTCATTGGCTTTTTGAACCTCTTTTGCCAATTGAGTTAGGCTAGTTTTCAAGGTGTTATTTTCTTCAACATTTTTTTGGGTCTCCTTTAGCAGGGAGCTGATCTGCTGTTCATGCTTAGACTTCATGTCTCTCATTTCTCTTCCCAGCTTTTCCTCTACCTCTCTAACTTGATTTTCAAAATTCTTTTTGAGCTCTTCCATGGCCTGAGTCCATTGGGTGGGCTGGGACACAGAAGCCTTGATTTCTGTGTCTTTGCCTGATGGTAAGCATTGTTCTTCCTCATCAGAAAGGAAGGGAGGAAATGCCTGTTCACCAAGAAAGTAACCTTCTATAGTCTTATTTCTATTCCCTTTTCTGGGCATTTTCCCAGCCAGTGATTTGACCTCTGAATATTCTCCTCACACCCACTTCACCTCCTGATCCTCCCAGCCAGCCTTTGGGGTCTGAGATTCAAATGCTGCTTCCAGCCTTAGGGCTTTTGGGGGGGGGGCAGGGCTGCTATTCAGTGTGAGATTAAGTTCATGTGCTGAGGTTGGGGCAGGGCTGCCTCTCAGGCTCAGTTCCCTCAGGGGGTTTATGCACAGACCTTCCACAATGGATCCAGGCTCCTGCCCCCTTGGGGAGTCCCGGTCTGCAGCCTCCTCTCAACTTCTACCTCCTGGGGGGGCCTGAGTTATGGGGGCACCCCACTCCCCTCTTGACCAGCCAAAGAGACCCTCTCACCAACCCCCGTCACCTGCGGGTGGAGGGACTTGTGCAGCCGCTGGAGATCCCATCCCTGAAGCCTGCTCGGATCTTTTCCTCTCGGTGCCGTAGCCGTGGAAGGGCTGCACTCAGCTCCCAGTCCCGGTGCCCAGTCCGCAGCGGGAAGGACCCCCTGCGAGAGGTTTGCAGGTCCCTCCGGAACAGAAATCTCCCTCGCTCCAATGTTCTGTGGCCTCTGGGTGCAGAATTCGCCGTCAGTTACTTCCCTGTAGCCGTTCTATAGGTTGTGGGTTCGGAGCTATGTGTATGTGCGTCTTTCTACTCCGCCATCTTGGCTCCGCCCCTGGACTCTTTTTAAATAATCATTTCATCACAGATTGAAAACGGTGTCTCCATTTTTGGCATAGTTAGATATAAATCTAACCCAAATGTCTCTCTGTTTCATAATATACAAATTAAGACAAGTGAAATAAGGACATTTATCAAAGCCTTTAGGGTCTTACAGAGGTGGTAGCTAGTGAAGCACCTACAATACATGTACTCTTGTCCTTAACATAAAAAAATTGTTAAAAATGACTTGTTTTGGAAACAATTTTTAACATAAGCTAAAACAGAGCTCTAAAATACTGATATTTTTAATACTTATTGAGGAAATCAGTAAAGTCCAAGAACAGCATTTATGAGAGTACTTTCTGGCTCTCCAGTTGTTAGGATTCTCTTTTTCTTCCACTCATCCCCCAAGGTTAGGAAAATACTGGAAAAGAGAACAAGGAGTTAAGAAATTGTTTGTATCCTATGATCACTAGTTTTCATGTTCTATAAATATTAACATAATATGACATTATAATGTAATAGAATATAAATAATGTAATATGGGGCAATGTAAGTAAAATAGGAAATAACTTTTGTACTCATTAAAGTTTCTAAAACAGCTTTGATTTAGGTTTAAGGACATATATGTGTGTATATTTGTGTGTGTATGTGTGTGTGTGTGTGTGTGTGTGTGTGTGTGTGTGTGTGTGTGTAAATTCTATTTGTAATAGGCTCATTCTTCCATTGGTTATTATTCTTCCTCTACACTCCCCTCTGAGAAACATTTGTTGTATGTGTGAGAACCATTATGATTTTACCTTGTCACTGAGATCATTTCACATTAAATTACAAAAAGGCAGTGATCGCATAACTGCATCTACAACTTTTTTAATAGCTTGCACAAAGTGTTCAACTAATGAGACAGTGAAATTATTTTCTCATGATTAAACTTCATAAAGTCTAAAATGTAGATGATGACAGGAATATTTTTTTTGTTTTTCCTATTGTTTTATCCTAGGGGATGATCAAGGTTATTTAGGGAAAATATTTTTTTTAGTTTTGAGTTAATACTTCAGCTGTTTCTACTTATTTAGCAAAAGTGAACTATGTATCATGTCTCTCCGATTCAACAAATATTTTTTAAGCACTTCTATGCTAAAAACTTAGCTGAAATACTGAAAGAAATACTCCAGTGCTTTGTGTTCATTCTCTAAGGAAGAATTATGGATGTATGTAGAAAAGAATCTTACAGAAGGAGAAGATATGGTAAAGAAGTACAGAGGATGGGAGGGTATACATGAGTTGTGGTCTGAACACAGAAGATGTTGATTTTCCATATCAGTGAAGTTGTGGATCTATTAACATACATGCAAAATACTGGGTGCCATCTAAGATACAGAGAAATAAGACATAACCTCTCTTTTTTATGAGCTTAGGTGGAGAGATGAACCATGTCCACATATAAATAAAAGAATAATAGATTAAAAACATAGACATGTACATATATGTATATGCGTAAGCTATTCACATATCTTAACTAAGTAAACATTTTCAAGTATATTTTCATCATTTCTGATAGTTATATTTTGATTAAAAAGAAAACATCATGATTCCTAGATAGGATTGTTATGGTTTGTTCATATGGTTTCATTTATATTTTTGTACTGATATTATGCCTTTCTTTGCCAATATTGGACAAAGGCAAAGATAAATAAATAAACCAACTGGTATCATGTTTCCTTTACCAATTAATTTTAAAAAAAGACTAAATAGCAAAGAAACTAAGACTTAATTTTAACAAAAAAAATAGAGAAACTTATACTAACATAATGTTACCATACTAAAGCATATTTCATTTGGAAAATACCCAAATCACCATAGAAGAATCATCAAAATTGAGTAAGCAGGTAACCAAGTCAAGTGGTGTGTGTGTGTGTGTGTGTGTGTGTGTGTGTGTGTGTGTGTGTGTGTGTGTGTAAATGGAAGGCACAAAGTTTACCTCAGATATTTAAAGAAAAAGAGGGGCATTTTTTAAATTAATATAACACCTCAGGATTAGACAGCAAACTAACCTAAGAGGATAACTTAGAATGAAGTAAGAAGGTGGTGATGTGTGGATAATCAAGAAGAGTCTCTTTCAAGATTCTCTGTATGTCTCTTGGAAATGAGGAGTAGGACATACGTATCTTGCATGCTGAGGCTGTGCTTAGTGCCTACCTGTTCAGTAGGGTATCAGTTTGTTGAAGAAAGACTCTGCAATGACACAGCAATTCCACTTAGCCTAGTTTTAAAGTTGGTGAAATCAAGATCCAAACGTGACTTCTCTCTAAGGTCATATTTGAGAATACAAAATTTTATACACCATGAAGAATTAAAATTAAATGTGGAGAACTAAAAAGCTGAGTTCTAGAAACAACAGCAGCAATGTTATTCAATTAAAATAGAAAATTTTAATGAATATACTTGTTACAGTATTAGATCCAAAGAAACAATTCTGTAGCAAGATAAATGAATCTCTATTTATTATAAATAAACATTTTTTTCCCCACTGTCTTCATTTTGGGAGCGAAGAAAGATTTTGACAGCTTAGGACAATTTATCACATTGTGAGGTTCCTGAAAGCTAAATTTATATCACAGATGCTGGTATTAGCATGTGTGTAACTTTGACATCAAGTATCAATAAAGCATTGAAGGGTGATACATTTGATTCTGACAACATGCACTGAGCCAAGTTTTCACAGGTGTCTATTCTAATTGGCACTGAAACAAATAATTACCAGGGGCATGAAGGTTTTATAGCAACCTCACTTGGTGGTTTAGACTATGATGGCTCACAGATCCATTGGATCTAGAGATTAATCTGCCTCCATGAGTCTGGCCAGTAAGCATTCTTTATTCCATTGTTACTGGCTTCACCCTTGTTATGACAATTAATACAATGTGAACAAAATTAAGTTTTGCAAACATCTTATAATCAAGTGACAATCAGTAAAATTTAAAAGAAATTAGAAAAGCATCCTTTCTCATTCATTAAGCTTTGAATCTTCCTGTCTTTTGTTATAAGGTGTGATAGGACTAGGATTTCAGAAATTATTCAATTATTATAACTAAAGATGCATTTGCATTATATCAGTAACTGCAAAACAAGAATAACTACAGGAGATGCCTATGATCTGTCAGTACATATTGATAGGTTTCATCAGCAGGACTCTTATTCATACAAGGATATAAGACACTGTTACTTAACTGTCATGCTGGGTTCCAGCTTGGAACTTGTTCCATGAAATCAAGTCACACATGTAATTAAAAACAGTCAACTGCTTCTTCTAGATTATACATTGGTTCTAAATGGCACACATTTTAGGAGGTTGTGTAGTTTTGTAGTGAGATAGCCAAAAGGATCTTGAGCCAATTACTGGCAAGCAAATCCTGTGTACTTTTGAATACACTAAGCATACTTAGGTCAAATAAACATTAAAGTCAGTAGAATTCCTTTAGTCTGGAATTATACTTTTTAATATTGATCAACCATTAGAGATCGATCCCTGGGAACAGGCTCAGTTTAGCCTACCATTTTACCCTTTGGTTGTGAACATTGGCACAACCATGGAGTTTTCTTTGAGGATATGTTGTAGTTTAAAAGAAAACCACCTTAGGAACTACTAATAAGACCAAAGTGAAAGCTTAGGAAATATTGATAGAAATCAATGTCTTCAGTGAGTCTTGAGCACAGTAGTATGAAAGCAGGGGATTCCCACCAGCAGTAAAGAGTCCAAAGTTGTTACTTAGTCCATTCTCATTGGTAGTGACCCTTAGTTTCTGCCACTGGCTACAGGAGCCACTTCTATTTTTTTATCGGTAGGCCATAATGCCATCCAGAATGAAGTGACTCATGCAAGAGGTCCTTTCATCAGAGAAGAGATAATTTACCTTCATTCAGTCATTTTTTGTAAGTCAGTACTCTCTGGCCAATAGATTAATAGGTTCAATGACAACTTGTACAAATATCTTTCTTGTCAGGTGACACCACCTATCAATACATTTATTCATATGCCAAACCTCATCTTCTCTTTTGGAGGGCTGTTATAGCTGTTCTTTGAGGTAGTAATTTATACCCACAAGGAATGAATCTCTGAAGGGCATGACAGGGAGCTGGTTTATCTGACACACTGGGACCTCATCCTTGGTCAGTAGTATCCTTCCTTGTTAGGCACCATGTCATACCATGATTCAAGGTCATTAGCTATATGCCCAGATGTAAATCTCCTAGACTGAAACTCATGAATGTCGATATAATATTAAATTCTTCAAATGAGGGTAGGGTTAGCTAGAATAGGGGAATCAACAAAACAAAGGCAAAATAAAATAGCAAAAATAAATAAAAGATAATATAGGAGTACAAAAAGTTCAAAGTCCTCTACAGAATCTCAAAGTAACCATACTGTCAGGTTAGCACCATTGTGATTGTTTGCTTTACAGATGAGGGAACTGAGATTGTGTAAGGTGAAATATATTGTTCATATTGTTAGTGAGCCAAATAGGCAGAACTCCTGGCTCAAAATTCATGCTTTTGTTACTATGCTACAACTGGTTTTATTTTTGTATCCCAAGGACCCAACAAAATACCTTTCATGCAGCATGCACTCAGTAAATGTCTCTTTAACTGGATTAGTGGCACCATTTCATGTTATTTAAATTACAATGGGCCCCCAGTATAACAGCAATTCTGTCATTCATCTCTGATAGAATCTCCATCATGCTGCACACAGGGACTGTCACTAACCTTACCCTGTTTTATGTTTGTTATTGGCTTAATTTAAAGACTTGTGTCTAGGACCAATTGCTAAAAATATTGTCCAGGAAAAAGGATTATAAATCTTCATAGACCCATTCTTTATTAGAGTTCTTTTATAGAAAGAACGAGTGCTCAGCAAGGTCACCATTTTTTTTCTGAAGATACAACTTCCTATCTGATTAAATTCCAAAATATTGCTATTATTAATATCTTATATATTATAATATTAATGTGTGTTATTATAGGTTATAATTTATCATTATTATAAGTTATAATATTCATATATTTTTATTCTTTTATTACCTTCCTTTCTTTGCCTTAAAGGAGAATATTTTCCCACCCATTTTTCCCATTTTTTTTCCAGTACTTACTTGGTATGTTCATTCAGAGCATGCATATTTTATATTGATAGGGTTTCATTGTCTACAGGACTTTTAAGCACAATATATACTTTCTTGTTTATCTCTTTTGGCTCTATTATCACTTCTTTCTCAGAAATCATAATTGCAAATCTTGGGTTTTGGAATTTAAAATAGTACCAAATTTCATTCCAGTCTATTACTTTAAATCTGAATGTTCCCCTATGTATGTACCCTATATGGAACAAGTTTGGGGATCACATTTTTGAATAAATTGTGCAATTCTTTTTAATAGATAATATCTGTAGACTTACAATAATGGTTGTGATTCTTGGTTTTCCCTCCATTTTGCTGAAATAAATTTTCCTTATCTATACAAAACATAGTGTGTCAATAAGATCATTGTGTCACTCTTGTCCTTGAATTGGCTTACACCATTTTACCCACATAAAACATTATACCTAGAATTGTCCTTTCACTGAGTCATCTCTGAACTCAGTCTCTCCACTGCTCATCATTCCTATTCCAGATATGTGTGTGTGTGTGTGTGTGTGTGTGTGTGTGTGATTAAGGAAACACTTTCTCACTGCCATTCCTTCATTCTTTCAAGTTTCTTGTTAGATTGTTCATCATATATGGTAATCAAATTCATGATATGTTAAACATCCCTTTCCCTTCTGTCTCATCCTACCTCTAGTTTATATACCTTAATCTTTTCCCCTTCAATGGCTTTCTCTTTTATTTCCTAGCTATTATTTCTTCAATTCTTTTCTCTCTTATGACAAAATACGTCAGAGATAATAATTAGCCTTTTATCTCCTTTATGATATGCAAAAACTGTACATCATCACTTGTTCATGTCTTGCTTATAATCTTGGTCGGTTGTTAGAGTTCTTGGACAATTTATTTAACAAAGTCTCTGCCCCTAGATCCTTTGGTAAAACTTTTTGGAAATATTTTTATTCAAAATCTAAGGTTTCTTTTTAAAACTATGACTTGCTTTTGCTACATAAGTAGTTTTCAGGTGGATTGTAATTCCTTAATTTTTGTGACATCATATTTGAGACTGATCTTTGATTTCTCATCTTCAGTGAAAAATTCTTCATTATTTATTAAATTAGTGTTTGCTGATAAATGTTTTACTTCTTCTAGATGCTTTAAGTTTATCTTTGTCATTGAAGCTCTGGAGTTTCATGACTACAATTTTTGGAGATTTAAAATTTCAGGTTACTCTTAGATGCTATAATGTGGACTGTATCAATATAGACTTTTCCCACTCTTTTCAATACTTTAAAGAATTTTAAAGAAATGATTTGCTGAAATGTGACTCTTAGACTGTTTCTTCTAATTTTGTTTGTTCTTTCAGGTCAGGCAATAGTTCTCAGATTGCTGATGGAAACTGTTGTCTACCTCAAATTTTCTTCCAATTGTGCTGTTAAGGAAAAACAAACAAACAAACAAAAAAGCTCTGGATAGTTATTTTGATGACTTATATTGCATTATTGTGCACTGTTCCTTTATTTCATTTATGCCATTTTACCCCAGAAAACCTGACAATTAGATTTTCACTTGAGTCTTCCAAGCTGTCAAGTCTCCTCTCCATCTGTATTTTCTATTCTTGTTTAATGGCTTGATTTTAATGTTTGTTGGAAGTAAAAGAATCAGCAGTCACAACTGTTGATGCAACAATCTTGTCAGATATCCCTTCTTCCTGATACTTTCACTGGCAGAGAAATTCTTGTACATTGCCTACCACGGTTTATAGTGATTATCATACAAATTGGTAGAGTGAATATTCACACTGATGAAACATGGCTTCTTAAAGTTGAAGTTCAAGTGAATAAATGGGAACTAGAATAACAAAAATAGATGGGAAGGGAAACCAGCCTCTAAATTTGCAGAAGGAAGTGACTGGTGGTGAGATAGAAGAAATAAATCATCCATTTTGTGAGAAGAATCTTGTCAGGGAGGTGGCAGTTAACAGCTACAACTTAAAGTTCTGAACTTGGTAGGTAAGGCTAGAAAGGGCTATTTGAAGAAAACAGAAACCTGGAAATGCAGCTGGAAAAGTATGCTCAAAATTCAATGGGAGGGAGTCTATGGGGCCATCATAGGTCATTGATAATCACTTATTCAACAAGACTTATCTTATATAATTAGTTTCTCAGGTTCTATGCTAATCTTTGGGGACACAAAAAGAAAGGCAAAAAAAATCTCAGACCTTGAGGAATTCAAGTGAAAACAGTCAGTAATAAGTAGTCAGAGATATAAATGCACTGTGAAATAAAATAACAGAAAAAATAGACTTTAAATAAACAATTTAATGTCACGGTTGTTTGTACTTTCCTCAGGGTTTTGAAATGAATAGAAAAATGGAACAATTCCCATATTGTCAATTTAACAGACATTAGTATTTTTATAAAAGTAGAAAAATAAAGTGAGTTGTATATTATAATACCAATTATGTGACAAGCACTGCACCAAGTGTTTTTTTAAACTTTTTATCTCATTGGATCCCCATGACAACCTTGCCAGGTAGGCAAGGTTTTACAGTTTGTTTTACAGTGGGGAAAACTGAGGCAGACAGCTGGAAAGTGGTTTTCCCATGCTCATACAACTGATAAGTGTCTAAGGCTGAATTTTAATTCAAGTCTTCCAGAATCCAGGCTGAGGTTTCTATTTTACTACACTACCAGCTACCTTTTGAGTAGCTACTGCATTAATTAAATCAAACACTACATTTTCTAGACTGGCAAGGACAATAGTACTGATGGAAAGTTGGGTAAATTTTCTCTTTTTATTGACAACTTTTCCTGAGAGAGAACCAGTTGAGTTCCAAATCATAATCAGAGAAGGCAAATCCAGGGACTATCAGGAAAAAGAATCAAGGAAATCCATACATGGAAAAAAAGTATAAGAGCAATGAAGCAGAAGTGCATGGATTACTGGAAAGTGTGATCTAGACAGTGGTTAATCAAAAACAAGAAATTAATCATAGGATAGCCAGGTGCAGCTACGTTCAGGACTGGAATGGATCAATAGTAGCACAAGGTCCAGAGAATATTGGAACCCTTTGGCACACAAAGCACATTTTCTCTACAGGTCTATGGGATATCACTAACCAATCAATTAAAAGCATTAATTGCCTATTATATTTCATAGGGGGAGATAATGAGTACATATTCCATAAATATGTGTGGAATAGATATAACATAAATAAATCCAAATAAAAATAGGTAGTTTGAGGGGGAGTATAGTAGCATCCAAAAGGTGAGTAAAGGGCTCACACTGAAGAGGTCAGTTGTGCTGCATCTTGAGAGAACGACAATTTTCTCTGAGAAAGCAAATAGAAAATACTAAATCTCAGGCCCGGTGATCACTACTGCACAGGACTTAGAATGAAAATCAAGCAAAGTTTTATGTGTAAAGTTTTTTTTTAAATAAATCACCCCAAATTACATTTGCTCCTAAAATCACATTTGGTTTACATGACATAAAACATGAAACAATCATTTGGGGTAATGCCCCTGCTTATAATATATACACACAGTAATAAAAGATTAGTGGAGAAATTAGTGAGAAATCAGTCTTTGGTTTTTAAAACTCATGACCAAATGCCAGGTGCTTTTTGTGATACTCTAATTTTAGCCCAGAAATTGAAACAGTGAGCAATGATTTGTGTTTGAAACAGATGTAAAATATATTTTCTTTCTCTTAATGCCATCCCTATGACTTTAGAATTTAAAACAAGGGAAATAAATATGAATGATGCAATCTGAGAACCAAAGCACTTTTTGCAGGAGAATTGAATGTGTTATTTTGAAATATGGCCTATCCAAGTGCTAGGTTTGTATGTTTTATGGAAACCTTTCTGTATACCTATTGAATTCCATAGTATGTTAATTTATTTTGGTACTTGTTTATATTGTATTAGTTATAATCCAAAATCAGTTTAATTAGACACTCTCCCCTGGTTTTTATTTAAAGAAGTTGGAACACAATAAAGTAAGGAGCATTTTTGTATCTTTAAATGGATACTTGTTTATCATTGGTTCATGTGAACATCTCAAATGAAATAGCATTTATAAAGAGGATATATTCTTATGAAGACTGGTGGACATGAAAAGTCATTCAACATCAGTAGGTTGTTTTCTTTTCTCAGGCAAAATGAATTTTACTCACAGAAATGCATATCACACATTAAGAGAATTGCTTCAGTGGCCTCTGTCAGCCTTGAGGAGTCGTAATGTAACCAGGCAACCAATGAAGCTACCATATCTTAGGGGGAAGCAGGTGGTACGTCCACCCTGACATGGGGGCCATTGGACCATAGTACATCTGCCAACAGTTGGTTTACTTTTATATCATGGTACATGTGATCAACTCAAGTCAAATAGTATTTAGAAAGAGGGCATATATACATGAAAAATGGGTGCAGATTCCATCTTCCATGGAAATTAATTAGCACTACAGAATAAAGAGAAAATGGATATTTTAGATATTTATGGGAGGATATGAACACTAATCCCTTGAAAGGTAAGATTTTCAACGTGTGCATATGTGTGTGTGCGTGTACGTGTGTGTGTGTGTGTGTGTGTGTGTGTGTGTAAGCACACATCCATGCCTAGGATTCTGTAAACTTTTCTTCATCACACTTGTCTGAGGGTCCAACATATCCCTTCTGTTTATATAAATTATGTTTACTCTCGTATTTTCTCCATGAAGTATTCCAGAGCTTTCAGGTATTTGGACACCCAAAGACAAGAACTGTGTAGTATGGATTAGTGGAAAACCATTAGAGTTGGACTCAAAGAGCAGACTTTGGACTTTTTATGTATGCCACCATGGAAATGCATCCTTTTTCTCTCTGTGCTTCAGCTCTCCCCTTACATTAGAAATAAATGATCTTCAAGACATGCTTCCAGTTGGAGTGCTGGTATAATAACATATACTGATGCCTTTTCCCCCATCATTCCCTCTTTGAAACACTCTGAAATTCGAGGAGGCCTTCCAATGAGTGACTCCTAGAATATGATATAATTTCACAAAACTATATTTCTCTGGCTATCTAAAATGTCTTTGCATACTCTTGAAACATAGGTATAAGCAATTTACAGACCTCCTCAATACAGTTTTGTGGGGCTCATCTAAGTAATGTACGTAATTGGCATACCAATGTGAAGTTGCTAAGAAGTGGGATATGTACTTGGAGTTCATTATCTAGAAATGGTGGCAGATTGGATTGAGAGGATAATGACAGGACTTGGAGTCAGCAAACTTCTCTTACTTACTAGCAGATGTCCTTTGGCAAATCCTTTCACCCCTCTGAGGCCCAGTTTTCTTATTAAAATGAGAGAGTGGAACATGACAAACTCTAAGGTCCTTAAGGTGATAATATTATACATATCTAAGATTTGATTTATGCTGATTCATCCATTCCCTCACTAGCACACATTTGCAAGAGAACTTGCCAGTGACCATGACTCACAGGTCTTCCAAGCAAAACTAATAGGCACTGAACCTGTAGCCTTGATCCCTTGACTGCTTAGTTAGTAGCTTCTGACTAACTGCTTGTACTTGAGTGAAACTAGTGGAGAGTCTCCTTCTGAATTTGATTTTAACAGTTACTTTTTACAATTTGGTGAGGGAAGTTGTTCAAAGGTCTTTGAAGCCAGAAGCTTCATATTTCTTTTTAGTTTATTTTGATAGAATTTTTCAAACACTGTATATTCATTCCATTCAAAATCAAGTTTAAAAATATCATTCTACAGCCAGTTGAAATTAAAAAAAAAAAAGAGATGTTAAGTACCTGCTACATTCTAGGGAGTATGCTTGTTACTACAGATATGAAGAGAATACTATGTGATTATAGAAAAAAAAATAAATACAAGACAAATTGAGGAGGGAGGGATTATTAACATCTAGGCAGATTAGAAAAGTCTTCCTATAGTAGGTGGTACCTCAACCAAGCTTGAAGGATACTATAGATTCTGTGGCTTGAGATATTTCTTGGTTACTTTTCTTACATTAGAGGCCTCAAAACTCCAATAACATAAACACTTGAAGACTCCACTGGGTCTTGTGGGTTTTTTTTTCTATTCTTTTTAATGCTGATTATACAGTTTCACATGTATTTGTGCTAATATATGTATAAAACTACCTGGGACCAATCATATGCAGTGGTAAATACTACAAAGGTAAAACCAGTAATGTACTCTCCATTATCTGCCATTCCAACAATACAAATACTGGGGTTATGCCTAAAGAACATGAGAGTACTCCTGAGCTATTTCAGTGTACTGAAGTCATACTTCAATTGTAGAAGAGATTAAGATATTATCAATCAAAAATGACAAACACCATTTTAAGGGTCTGTTATATGCAAGTCTCTCTATTTATTATTGGCTTTGTAAATCATAGAATTATGGAGGTTTTGAGTGGGAAGGACCATCAGCAGTCATAGAGTCTACATAAATCTGAAAAAGAGTAAACATTAAAATATACCTGGCAAGAATCATCCAGTCTCCAAATGGAGAGCTCCAATGAGTAAGAACCCATTGTCTTCCAAGCAGTTTGTTTCATTTATGGGAAGCACTAATTATTTGGAAACTTTCCCCCTAGAAATTATTTCCTAATCTATAAATAAATAGCTTGATTTCTGTATGCTGTATTTGTTTGTATGTTGCTTCCCTTGAGGGCAGGGGCTATTTTTTACGTCTTTTCATATCCCCAGAACTTAGCAGAGTTCCTGGCACATAGTAAGTGCTCATTAAATGTTTATTGATTAATTAACTTCAGAACTAATTTGCCTATCTTTTTAAACTCTTATTTAGCATTTTATTTTTCCCATTATATGTAAAAACAATTTTTAACATTCATTTTTAAAAGTTTGAGATCCAAACTCTCCCTTACTCCCTTCCCACAGCCCACCCAATTAAGAAAGCAAGTGATTTGATATAGGTTATACATACTTAGTCATGCAAAATACGTTCTTAATAGTTATGCTGTGAAAAAAAGCATAGGCAAGAAAAAAGAATATATGAATAATAAAGTAAAAAGAAAGTATGCTTCAATCTGTATTCAGGAACCATCAGTTCTTTTTTTGGGGATAGCATTTTCATCATAAGACCTTCCGAATTGTCTTGGATTGTTGTATTGCTGAGAATAGATAAGTCACCTTTAACAGCAAAATGTTGACTCATTTTTCTTTTTTTTTTAATTAAATTTATTTATTTAACTTTTAACATTCATTTCATTAAAATTTTGGGTTACAAATTTTCTCCCCTTTTATCCCCTCCCCCCCCCAAACACCAAGCATTCTAATTGCCCCTATGACCAATCTGCTCTCTCTTCTATCATCCCTCTCTGCCCTTGTCTCCATCTTCTCTTTTGTCCTGTAGGGCCAGATAGCATTCTATACCCCTTTACCTGTATTTCTTATTTCCTAGTGGCAAGAACATTACTTGACAGTTGATCCTAACACTTTGAGTTCCAACTTCTTTACCTCCCTCCCTCTCCACCACTTCCCTTTGGAAGGCAAGCAATTCAATATAGGACAAATCTGTGTAGTTTTGCAAATGACTTCCATAATAGTTGTGTTGTATAGGACTAACTATATTTCCCTCCATCCTATCCTGTCCCCCATTACTTCTATTCTCTTTTGAACCTGTCCCTCCCCATGAGTGTCGACCTCGAATTGCACTCTCCTCCTCATGCCCTGCCTTCTATCATCCCCCCCACCCTGCTTGTCCCCTTATCCCCCACTTTCCTGTATTGTGAGATAGGTTTTCATACCAAAATGAGTGTGCATTTTATTCTTTCCTTTAGTGGAATGTGATGAGAGTAGACTTCATGTTTTTCTCTCACCTCCCCTCTTTATCCCTCCACTAATGAGTCTTTTGCTTGCCTCTTTTATGAGAGATAATTTGCCCCATTCCATTTCTCCCTTTCTCCTCCCAATATATTTCTCTCTCACTGCTTGATTTCATTTTTTTTTTAAGATATGATCCCATCCTCTTCAATTCACTCTGTGCACTCTGTCTTTATGTATGTGTGCGTGTGTGCATGTGTGTGTGTGTAATCTCACCCAGTACCCAGATACTGAAAAGTTTCAAGAGTTACAAATATTGTCTTTCCATGTAGGAATGTCAACAGTTCAACTTTAATAAGTCCCTTATGACTTCTCTTTGCTGTTCACCTTTTCATGGTTCTCTTCATTCTTGTGTTTGAAAGTCAAATTTTCTTTTCAGCTCTGGTCTTTTCATCAAGAATGCTTGAAAACACTCTATTTCATTGAAAGACCAATTTTTCCCCTGAAGTATTATACTCAGTTTTGCTGGGTAGGTGATTCTTGGTTTTAGTCCTAGTTCCTTTGACTTCTGGAATATCCTATTCCATGCCCTTCAATCCCTTAATGTAGAGGCTGCTAGATCTTGTGTTATCCTGATTGTATTTCCACAATACTTGCATTGTTTCTTTCTAGCTGCTTGCAATATTTTCTCCTTGACCTGGGAACTCTAGAATTTGGCCACAATGTTCCTAGGAGTTTCTCTTTTTGGATCTCTTTCAGGCGGTGTTCTGTGGATTCCTTGAATATTGATTTTGCCCTCTGGTTCTAGAATCTCAGGGGAGTTTTCCTCGATAATTTCATGGAAGATGATGTCTAGGCTCTTCTTTTGATCATGGCTTTCAGGTAGTCCCATAATTTTTAAATTGTCTCTCCTGGATCTCTTTTCCAGGTCAGTTGTTTTTCCAATGAGATATTTCACATTATCTTCCATTTTTCCATTCTTCTGGCTTTGTTCTGTGATTTGTTGCTTTCTCATAAAGTCCTTAGCCTCCATCTGTGCCATTCTAATTTTGAACGAACTATTTTCTTCAGTGAGCTTTTGAATCTCCTTTTCCATTTGGCTAATTCTGCTTTTGAAAGCATTCTTCTCCTCATTGGCTTTTTGAACCTCTTTTGCCAATTGAGTTAGGCTAGTTTTCAAGGTGTTATTTTCTTCAACATTTTTTTGGGTCTCCTTTAGCAGGGAGCTGATCTGCTGTTCATGCTTTTCTTTCATCTCTCTCATTTATCTTCCCAGTTTTTCCTCCACCTCTCTAACTTGATTTTCAAAATTCTTTTTGAGCTCTCCCATGGCCTGAGCCCATTGGTTGGGCTGGGACACAGAAGCCTTGATTTCTGTGTCTTTGCCTGATGGTAAGCATTGTTCTTCCTCATCAGAAAGGAAGGGAGGAAATGTCTGTTCTCCAAGAAAGTAACCTTCTATTGTCTTATTTCTTTTCCCTTTTCTGGGCATTTTCCCAGCCAGTGACTTGACCTCTGAATATTCTCCTCACACCCACTTCACCTCCTGATCCTCCCAGCCAGCGTTTGGGGTCTGAGATTCAAATGCTGCTTCCAGCCTTAGGGCTTTTGGCGGGGGCAGGGCTGCTATTCAGTGTGAGATTAAGTTCATGTGCTGAGGTCAGGGCAGGGCTGCCTCTCAGGCTCACTTCCGTCAGGGGGTTTATGCACAGACCTTCCACAATGGATCCAGGCTCCCGCCTGCTTGGGGAGTCCCGTTCTGCAGCCGCCTCTCAGCTTCTACCTCCCGGGGGGGCCTGAGTTATGGGGGCACCCCACTCCCTTCTCGACCCGCCAAAGAGACTCTCTCACCAACCCCCGTCACCTGTGGGTGGAGGGACCCACGTGGCCGCTGGAGATCCCATCCCTGAAGCCTGCTCGGATCTTTTCCTCTCGGTGCCGTGGCCGTGGCAGGACTGCACTCAGCTCGCAGTCCCTGCTCCCAGTCCGCAGTGGGAAGGACCCCCTGCGAGAGGTTTGCAGGTCTCTCCGCAACTGAAATCTCCCTCGCTCCAATGTTCCGTGGCCTCTGGGTGCAGAATTCACCATTAGTTACTTCCCTGTAGCCGTTCTATGGGTTGTGGGTTCGGAGCTATGTGTATGTGTGTCTTTCTACTCCGCCCTCTTGGCTCCGCCCCCTTGACTCATTTTTCATAATTTTCTTTCGTCACTCTCATTTTTCTTCCAATTTTCCTCTACCTCTCTTAATTTTTTTGAGCTCTTCCATGACCTGAGACCAATTCTTAATTTTCTTGGAGGCTTTGGATGTAGGAGCTTTGACTTTATGGCCTTCTTCTGGGTATATGTTTTGCTCTTCCTTGTCACCATTGTAGCTCTCAGTGATCAAGATTTTTTTTTTCTCTTGCTCCTTTCCCATTCTATTAGTTGACTTTTAAGTCTTTGTTAAAGTAAGGCTCTGCTTCCAGGATGGAGGGCTCACTGTCCCAAGCTTCAGGGATTTTGTGTAGCTTTTCTCAGAGATATGTCTAGGGACTTCTAACTTTTCAAGAAGGTATGATCTTAGGAGAGGTGCCTAATATTCTGTTGGTCTGTCCTCTGGTCTGTTAGTGACAACAAGTACTCTTCTCTACCCTGAAACTGTGAGGAGAGTGCCTGCTCCATCACTGCAGGAATCTCTGCTATACTAGCGTTCTCCCTCACCCTGGGACTGCCACCTAGGATTGTGACCTGAGTGTGAATATCAAAGCAACAGTCTTGGCTCAATGCTAGCAAAAAGACCCTTGTTATCACCTTCTGACCATTTATTTGACCCCTTTATTGTCTGTGGGCTGATAGCTCTGGAAGCTGCCATTGCTGTAGCTGCTGTTGATTTATCCCTAGCTTCATGGTCCAATTAATTTATTTTCATTATGGATTTACTGTTCTGTATCAAAGGTCTGTATCAACGAAAAACCCCTGGAAGAACATCTTTCTTATTATTGAAAATCAATCATCTTTAAGACTGGAAGCAAAAGTCTGCTTCTTAAAATCATATAAGTACCACAAGTTGTTCTACCGTTCCCCAGAAGAAGGACATCACCTCAATTTCCATTTCTTTGCTACCACAAAAAGAGCTGCCATAAATATTTTTGTGTAAGTAGGTCCTTTAGTAGTAGTAGTATTGCTGAGTCAAAGGGTATGCACAATTTTATAGTTCTTTTGGCAAAGTTCCAAATTGATCTCCAGAAGGGTTGGATCAGTTCATAACTCCACCAACAGTGTATTCATGTCCCAGTTTTTCCCAAATCTTCTCTAACAATTAGCATTTTCCTTTTCTTTCACATTATTCAATCTGATAGGCATGAGGTGGTACCTCAGGGCTGTTTTACTTTTCATTTCTCTAATCAATAGTGATTTAGAAGATTTTTTTCATATGACTATATATAGCCTTGATTTCTTCTTCTAAAGATTGTCTCTTCATATCTATTGACCATTTATCAATTGGGGAATGACTTGTATTCTTATAAATTTGATTTGAGAAATGTGGGCTTTGTCAGAGATACTTGATGTAAAACATTGTTCCCCAGGTTTCTTCTTTCCTTCTAGTCTTGCTTGTGAAGCCCCTTTTTAATTTAATGTAATCA
The DNA here is from genome assembly GCF_028372415.1 of Notamacropus eugenii. Taxonomy (NCBI): domain Eukaryota; kingdom Metazoa; phylum Chordata; class Mammalia; order Diprotodontia; family Macropodidae; genus Notamacropus; species Notamacropus eugenii. Next base: position 568,565,607 of record NC_092872.1, read on the forward strand.
AATTATCCATTTTATATCCTTTAATGCTCTCTAGCATTTATTTGGTCATAAATTCTTCTCTTTCACATATGCTTACTTGTTGATAATATCACCTTTTATGTCTAAATCATGTACCCATTTTGACTCTATCTTCTTGTACTATGTAACCTGTTTATCTATACCTACTTTTTGTCAAACTACTTTCAAGTTTTCCTAGCAATTTTTGTCAAATAGTGATTTTTTTGTTCTTGGATCTTGGAATTACTAAATACTAGATCACTATGCTAAGTTGCTATAGAATATTGTGTAGCTAATCTATTCCACTGAAACACCAATTTATTTGGTAACCAGTACCAGATTGCTTTGATGATTTCATGATTACTGCTTTGAAATACAGTTTAAGATTTGGTACTGCTCAGTTTTCTTTAATAGTTTTTTCCCCCCATTCATTACCTTGTTATCCTGGACCTTTTATTTTTTCACATGAATTTTGTTATTATTTTTCCTAGCTCTATAAAAATATTTTTTTTGCCACTTTGAGTGGTATGGATTGAATACAGTTTATCTTTTTCTCTTTGAAGCTTTATTTTAGTTGCTTTGAATGTCATTGTCTTCCTCTGGGTTTCTTTCTTGATCTTCCCTGTCATTATAGTAACTTGTTATGGTTAGGTTTCTCTTTTGTTGTTTGCTTAATTTTTTTTAGCCTATTTCTTAAATTTTAACTCTTTAAAAATTTAATTTTTTTGTTCTATTTTAAGTCCTGAACTGCTTCTTTCTATCCCTCTCTGTCTCACACTCAGATTTATAAATATATGTAAAACTGTACTATGAGTGCTTCTATTTATTAGTTACATCTTTAGATGTGGATGGCATCTTCCTTCATGGGTGCTTTATAGTTTCAGTATTTATAGTACTCAACATAATGTGGCTGTTCACAACTATTCTTTGAATAGTATTGCTATTATAATATACAACATTTTTGCTTCTACTCATTTCACTTTTCATTATTTCCTGCAAGTCTATCCACATTTTTCTAAAATCTACTGGCTCATCATTTCTTAAGGTGCAGTAGTATTCCCTCACAATCATAATGTTGCAATTTATTCATCCATTCCCCAACTGATGAGCATCCCTGCAATTTTCCATTCTTTGCTATTAAAGAGAGATGCTATAAATATTTTAGAATATATAGGTTCTTTTCCCTTTTTTCTGATTACCTTCAGAAACAGACCTAATAGTGATATTGCTGGATCAAGGGGTATATAGAGTTTTATAACTCTTTGGGCATAATTCAAGATTGTTCTCCTTCCTATTTTATCTTAATTTTAAATTTAGACTCTAATTCTGCAGTGCAGTAGACACCATCCCAAGTTTTAGGCCTTTTTTGCTGCTGTTTTCAGAGCTAGCTGTAGAGGGTCTATAGGTTTTGGTGCTTCCAAGGTGGTATGATCTAAGCAGAGGTATAGTCACTGCTCCCCTGACCTATGCTCCATTCTTTACCCAGGAAAGGACCTTGTTCCCCTATAGCCACCAATGCTTGCATTTCTCCTGGCCCTGGGACTGTGACCAGGTTCCTTGCTCTCCTGCAGTCACAATTGCTAGTGTTCCCCTCTGATTGGGAATTGAGGTAAGAGTCCCTATTTCCTTTTAGTGACAGCAAGCATTCTTTTGTGTCCTGGAACTACCACCAGGGTCCCTGCTCTCCGGTGACAAGTGCTATTATAGTTCCTTTTGGACATGGTACTGGGACAAAGAAGTATGCACTGACAATGCAACAAACTTCTGAATCCACCTCCAGGAAAGAGTCTCCTGAAACCTCCTTTTGACCAGTTGTCTGACTGCACAAAAAATCTGTGGGCTCAGAGCTCCTAAAGCAAAGCTGTTGGTCCCCACAAATAGAGTTGCCTTTATGGTGCACTGCTGGTGCTATGGAAAGGACTGTGTTGCATGGTCCGTGTTGCACTTCAGGCCACACCACCATCCCACTGAGACAGACCTTTCCTGCTGAACTCATAAACCTGTTTTGGGCTGCAAAATTGTTGTTGGTTCTGTGATTTCATGATTCAGTTTGAGGCATTATCTTAGAGTTATTTGGAGGGGAATTTGAAGGAACTCAACTCAGCTGAATACTTCTATAGTCCAGCATCTTGACTGTGCCTATTGTTTTTCCTTTCTTAAAAGAAAGGACTCCAGGGATGGAACCAAGCTTGCAGAGTAGAAGCATGGACCTATTTGAGTTCTCTTCCCAAAGCACTTAAAATACCTGTAAAAAGTGACTCTAAACAAATTATAGAGCAGCAGAAGCCACAAAATGACAGAGTGAAACAGATTTTCAGCCCAAGACAACCTGGAAGGCTGACAGAAAGAGTCTATTACACCAGGGTCAGAGCAGGACACAGCCCAGCATGGGCCATGTGGTACAGATGGGACTGGAGCAGGCTTCAGGCACTGAATCACGGGTGGATACCGTGGTTTCCATATTTCTCAACCTACAACACCAAAGACAGCTTCAAAGGTCAGTGAGAAAGTTCTTTCACCTGGGTGAGAGGGTAGCATGGTCTGGTCCCAGGCACAGTCCCAAGCAGCTGCAGCCACTGTCTATAGGCCTCTTCTGGAAATCTTATCCTACAGACATCGGGGGGAATTGAACAGGTGATATGGGTTTCAATCCTGAGTGAGAAGGAATGCTGGTGTGGCAGAGCTGGTGGCAGCTCTGGAGAGGGAATCTTGCTCACAGTGTCAGGTCAGAAAACAGTGCTTATAGTGGACCACAGACCAGACTACAGACAAGTAGAGGAGTGAACAACTATCCCTTCACTACGCAACTTTAAAGTAACTGAAAATTTATAGGTCCCTAGAGATATCTTGGAGGAGAGTTGCACAAAACCTCTGAAGCCTTGGGTAGTATATCTTCCACTTGACAAAGAACTTGAAAATCAAGTAATTGACTGGGAAAAATGCCTCAAAAGAGGAAAAATAAGACTATAGAAGGTTACTTTCTGAGTGAAAAAGCATTTTCTTCCATCCTTTCAGATGAGGAAGATCAAAGCATATAACCAGAAGAAGATGAAAGCATACCACTGGAGGAAGACAGCAAAGTCAAGCCTCCTACATCCAAAGCCTCAAAAAAAATGAAATGCTGTCTGTCCATGGAAGAACTCAAAAAAGATTTTCAAAATCAAATAAGAAAGGTAGAGGAAAAAAATTGGAAGAGAAATGAGTGATGCAAGAAAAACATGAAAAATGAGTCAACAGCTTATTAAAGGATACACAAAAAATGCTGAAGACAATAACACCTTTAAAAATAGTCTGGTTGCTGTCCTTTGTCTTCAAAGAGGACCAAAATGACATCACCATTGTAAAGTGAAATTTCAGTGTGTCTGACTGTGGCAGATCAGATCAATATGAGCTCAGAATGCTCTACCACCAGTTGGGCACAGATTTGGGGTGGATATCTGAAATGTGCGCATCCTGCATTTACGTTGTGCTGTCTCAATTCAGCTTTGCTCAAAGAGCACAGCACCTTTTCTTATGTGGGCATGCCAAGGTGAGCAGTCTGTGCCAGTGTCTCCCATGTTGCACAGTCAAATCCAAAGTTTTTGAGAGAGATCTTGAGAGTGCCATTGTATCGTTTCTTCTGGCCACCATGTAATCACCTGCCCCATGCAAGTTCTTCACAAAATAGTCTTTTTGGCAAATGTACATTTTGCATTCAAACAACATGACCAGCCTATCAGAGTTGTGCTCTCTGAAGCATAGTTTGAATACTTGCCAGTTCAGCTCAAACAAGGACTTCAGTGTCTGGTACCTTATCATGCCAGGTGATCCTCAGAATCTTTCTAAGACAGTTCAGATAGAAGCAATTCAATCTCCTGGCATGGCTCTGGTAAACTATCTATGTTTCACAAGCATGTAACAATGAGGTCAGCACAACACCTCTGTAGACCTTCAGTTTGGTAGTCAGTCTAATACCTGTTCTCTCTCAAACTTTTCTTCAGAGCCTCCCAAACACTGACATAGCTTAGCAATGCATGTGTCAACCTCGTTGTCAATGTGTACATCCCTGGAAAGTACGCTACCAAGGTAAGTGAACTTATCCACAGCATTCAAAACTTCTCCATTTGTTGTGAATGATGGTTCCACTTATGGATGGTGTGGTGGTGGCTGATGGAGTACCTGTGTTTTTTTGGTGTAATTATTAGGCCAAAATTACCACAGGCAGCAGAGAATTGATCCATATTTTGTTGCATCTCAGCTTCAGAGGCTGCATTGAGTGCACAATCATCTGCAAAGAGAAAATCATGCACCAACACTTCCTCCACTTTGGTCTTGGCCTGTAAGTTTTTCAAATTGAACAACTTACCATCAGTATGATAGTTGACCTTGGTGCTGTGTTCATCTTCATTGAAAACATTTGTCAACATGGCTGAAAAAAATCATATTAAAAAGCATGAGAGCAAGCACACAGCCCTGTTTCACTCCACTGGTGACTGGGAAGGCACAAGACCTTTGTCCAGTATCCAGAACCCAGACAAAAATGCCATTATGAAATCGACGTATACTATTGATGAACTTCTCTGGGCAACCAAATTTTGACATAATTTCCATAAGCCCTCATGACTAACAGTGTCAAAGTCCTTGGTCATATCCACAAACGTTGTGTACAGATCTCTATTCTGCTCCTGGCATTTTTCCTGGAGTTGTCAGGCAGCAAACACCATATCAACTGTTCCTCAGGCCTTTCTGAAGCCACACTGGCTCTCAGGTATATGCACATCTTCCAAGTGAAGGATCAGCCTACTAAGGAGGACTCTAGCAAGAATTTTGCCAGCAATAACTAAGAGAGAGATCCCTCTGTGATTATTCAGGACAATCTACTCCCTTTACCCTTATAGAGATGGACAATGGAGGCATCCTTGAACTCCTGGGGGATAACCTCCTCTTGCCATATAACTTGGAAAATTTCAGTCAGCTTTTGTATGAGCAATGGTCTCCCTACCTTGTAAATCTCAGCTGGAATAGAATCAGCACTAGGTGCTTTGCCACCTGAAAAGAAGACTAACCTCAAAACCTCTTCTTTAGTTGGAAGCTCAGCTAAGGAGATATTGACTTCAACCTGAGGTAATAAGTCAATGGCCTAACACAAAGGGCAAAAGAGGTCCAAAAAGCCAATGAGGAGAAGAATGCTTTTGAAAGCTTGAAAGCATTCTTCTTCTCATTGGCTTTTTGGACCTGCTTTCAAAAGCAAAATTAGTCAAATAGAAAAGGAGGTCCAAAAGTTGATTGAAGAAAATAATTCTTTTTTTTTCAAAATGTTTTTTTAATATAAAACAAAAATTTTAACATATTTCAAATCTTCAGTATGTTCACAATTCTTATCTTCACAAGATACATGCTAGAATGTTAGATCATGAAGCAGGCTTTGGGAACATGCGCCTGTGAAGAATAAAAAAATGCCAAATCCTAAGATTTGGCTTAAGGTAATAACACACATTCATTTGCGTGTGGAAGTGTGTTTTACCCTGCTGGAAGGCAGAGGGGAAGGGGATTGGAGAGGGAAGATAATGGAAGAGACAGAAAATTGGGGAAAGGGATAATGAGAAGCAAACACTATTGTGGGGGGGGCAGGTCAAGGGAAAGAATGAATAAGCAGAGTACAGAACAGGACAGAGGGAAATGTAGTTAGTCTTTCACAATATGACTATTATGGAAGTGTTTTGCATGGTTACACCTGTATAATCTATACTGAATTGCTTGCTTTGTCAATCAGGGTAGGTGAGGAGGGTAGAAGGAAGAGAATATGAAACTCAAAGCTTTAAAAATGAATGTTAAAACTGGTTTTAGCAGGCAACTGGGAAATAAGATGTACTGGTAATGGAGTATAAAAATCTATCTTGCCATACAAGAAAATAGAGGACAGGGGAATGTAAGAAGAGGGAGTGATAGAAAAGAGGAGAAACTAGAAGAAGGCATGGATGGGATGCACTCTATCCTGGTGTGGAAGGTAGGAAATGGTGAGAAAATTTGGAAGTCAAATTCTTGTGAAAGTGAATGTTGAAAACTTAAAAATATATAAAATGACTCTAAAGAGAACAAAGAAAGAAGAAATAATTAATATATATAAAAATTTATTAAAAATTATTTTTATAAAACTGGGAATTAAGTGGTTGTATATCAGTTAGGAAATGGCTGAAGAAATTATGATAAATAAGTTTGATAAATACTGTGCTGCCAGAATTGGAGAAAAAAAGGATGATTTCTGGGAAACCAGGGAAAAATTATATGAATTGATACAGAAGGAAGTGAGTAGAACCAGAAGAACAATTCATGCAATTAACAATTGTAAAGACAAACAATTTTGTAAACCTTGAGGACTCTGTCAGAATAATGATTAATCACAATTCCAGTTGACATGAAGAAATAGCAGTTTAACTACCTCTTGACAAAGAGGTGATGGACCCTGGGATCAGAAGAAGACATGTTTTATACATGTTCAGTGTGGTAATTTGTTTAGTTTAATTATGTATATTTTAAAATGAATTTTATGTTTTTCCCAAAATGTTTTCAGAGGTGTGAAGAAGAGAAAATAGATTTTTAACTGAAAAAAAAAAACATTCTTAAGAGAACTCATTGAGGTAGAGGGATTTAAGAATAAATAAGTTTTTAAAAAGGCAAAAATAAAACCTATAAAACAAGTAAATAATAAATCATATCACAAGAATCTACCTGGTAGGTGTGAGAGAAGAGGACATAAAATACGAATTTTGTTGACACTGATTTTAAAATGTTATATGATTAAAGAAAACATATACTATACTATACTGCTGCATTATTACTGTGAAAAATGAACCAGTTGATTACATCTTTTATAGTATTGAATTATTTCAAAACTGTATCTTTATTTTCTTGCACCAGAACAAGATTTCTCATGCAATTTTCAAAGATGAAAGCAATCCATAGTTTCATTTTTTACGTATCCATCCTATAATTGCATCAATCACTGAAACCTGTTCAAAATGGTGAAAAAGGAGAAAAAAATAAATTGATTCTTGTCCAATAATAAATAGCAAAGGAGCTTTACAATGTCATCTGAAGTAATTTCTAAAACTGCCACTTGGTGAAAGCTTGAAAATGAGGCTGTAATTATTATGACAATGTCAAGAAAGAAGCCATAAGCTGTCAAGATGATTTTGAAAGACATGTGTTGTAATTGATCACAGAAATATTGTATGTACCCATAACAGGTTATTGATTTATTCACAGGCTTGGGATGAAGAGATTGGGATGTTGACTTAAGGGAGGCAAAGGAGGTATGACCCTGAAGATAAAAAGACAAATTATTCTTCTTGAGCAGAATTTCATTGAGTTTACCACTTAAAAATAAAGAATGGATTTTTACTCATTCTGATTTTCTTCTATTTAGTATACTGTGTGCTTAGAGGTTAATTTTCATAGTAAAATGCAAATAAATTAGAATCAAAACTAATACCAATTTGCCTTTCAATGCCAAAATGGATCCTGGTTAAGTAATCAATATAGTTATTAACTGATACTTAAAAATTTTACAGTAAGCATTTTTCAATAAGTGCAATTAACAATTTTGCGAGATCATTGTCTACTTGAGGCCTTAATCTCATAACTAAAACTATACTAAATAAAATTAAATGTAGTTCATGCTTGTTGCATTGAACAATTTAATGTAAGTTTTGAAAGTGTTTCACTTGGCATTATGAAGAAATGCTTTCCTGGTAACAGAATATTTATTAGATAACAGGTGAGTATTGAAATTCTAGGAAACTGCTACAATTTAGTTGAAAAGTAATGTTCAAAAAAGCTGGCTTTGAGACGCTCAGGAGTACTTGAGGAGATTTTAGAAGCCATCTAAAACTACACCTAGTTAAAATTAAAAAAAAAAAAAAATTCCCTTCTTGACACACCCAAAGAGTCATGGGATTTTGTCAGTCTCCAATGAGTTGAGTTCCATTCCCCTTTTGGAAAGCTCTAGTAATTATGAAATTTTTCCTTACTTCAATCTTAAATATATCACTTTGCAATACACATCAACTTTCCTTTTGTTGTTTAGCTGATTCTGATTCTTTATGACCCCCTGTGGACAAATTGCTCATAGAGTTTTATTGGCAAAGACACTGGAGTAGTTTGCCATTTCCTTCCTCAAAATTTATCATTTTTCAAAGTTCACACATTTTCCCTCTTCCTACCCTTAATCATTGCATGGAAATATAAAGTATAATATGGCTTTCTTCACTACCTCCTTCTTTTGACGTGGAGATGATCCTGAGTTCTTGAAGATTATTTCTGCAAAGTATCCATTGTAACAGTTTTGATGAGGTTGTAATGATTTGGAGTCTGGATTCAGCAATGACTATTTTCTAAAGGAACACCTAGTTCAATTGAGAGTGACTCATCATAGGAAGTATGACCACTATTTTCAAGTAGTTTATATGTTTATGAATTTATTTTTGAGCAGAGCAATCCTTGAAGATCACCATGTAAGAGGTAGAGAGTTTTTGATCTTCATTGATGGATATATTATACCAGAGAGAGAAAATCTTAGATCTTGAACTATTAAAGAAATAAAAGCTTATTTTTATATAGTTTCTAAAAAACAAAAATTGTCTTGTACTAATAACAGAGCTAGTAGATAAATAGTTCAAATATAATTTTTTAAAACTATTTTTAATATGAAATAAAACTAACATTTCCATAACTTAGTACAGTAAAAAGATGATTGCATACAAAGCTGCAAGTCTACCACGTACAACTTACTATTCCTTTCCACTACACACAAAATTATCATGTAAATTCTTGTCTTTGTTATTTATTAACCAAAACTAACGTATTACCACTGTGACATCGAGCAAATCAATTCCCCTTTCTCAGTCTGAGTTTCTGTAAAATGAAGAGTTGAACCATGTAATATTAAAGATATTTTATAAGTTACAATCCTACAATACTTTCTGTTGATTACCTAGTATGCTTTATGCAAAGGTGTTATAGTCTAGTCAATAGAAGGTTGACTGTGGAGCAAGGAAAAACTGAGTTCCAATTACCATTATGATTCATACTAACCTTGCCACCCTGGGTAGATCTTTTAACCTTTATGCACTTTAGAGAGCTCTGTAGTAGTTATCCACTCATTTGATTTCTTATCATATATCTTGTCATATTTTCTGTTCTATCTTATAGCTATCTATCATAGATAGGAAAAATTGACATTATATTGCCTATGCAGTGTCAAAATTTCTTATTTTAAGTTAATTATGAACAAATTATAGGAAAACTTTGGAACTTTTGAAAAGTTCATATGATGTTTCTGTTTTCACTTGGATATTGTAACATCATTGGTGTTTTCAATATATTTACAATATAATTCTGTTTTATGGTAATGAAAAGTTTCCATTTTAAACCTTTTGGATTTAAAAATGCCTACCATTTCAGAGACTTGTACTTGTAATATGCATATAATAATTGCTAAAGTCGATAAGAAAGCTTGAAGGTAGACACACAACTCAGAAAATCTGGATATATTTTTAGGATGAAGAGTGAATTAGTACTGATGACTAAGAATAGACTGGTAGGAATCTTGATCATAATCCTTATTAAATTTTTTTCAGAATACAGAAACTACTTTTCCTTCTATCATTCAAAAGTTTCATGTGTTAGGTGAATTAAAATGGAGTCACTTCAACTGTGTCAAAGTCCTTATTCCAGATTTTATTTGGGGATGGGGGGAAGGAGTAGTTTAAATTCAGTGTTTTGTCCTTGCAAAGGTCTGTCAGTCTGCAAACTATAGAGGTCACTACAGATAATGTCATTTGGGTGAACAGCTGTCAATGATAACAACATTATTCAATATTCAATTGTCTCTAATGTTTATATTTCCATTTCTTGGAAATGAGTGGAAGGGGATCTTTTTATGAAGCCCCTATCATTGCAAAACGAAACTTTTTATCTCTGATTTAGCTTTGGACTGAATATGTCTGTCGAGTTTCATGGCTGTCAGACACCTACTCTCTACTTCCCTCTAGTCTGCAAATATCTGACCTCCAAAACTCACAAGCTCAGAAAAGATTATGTAGGTATTAAAAGATTTGTTGGCTCCTTTAAAAAGGTCTATTTCTTCTTTCCACTACATCTAACAGACTTTTATATAAGGATTTTATAGCTTCTGCAGCTCTCTGACCTATACCCTTTCCTTCTGCCCCCATAATTGGGGAGGGTGGGGGAAGGAGGGAATTGGCCCTATTATGTAGAAAAAATACCACAGGAACTGGACTAAGAAGGTCAGCTGCCTGTCTTTCTATCCTAAACTTATTTTGCTGTATCAGTTGTAGTTAAATTCCATTGCAGTAAATCTTGGATTAAACTACTGTGAGAATTAATAGGTTGCATTTTATATTAAGAGGAAGAAGTCAGTCTGGGACCAGAATGTTTGGAATACTGCTGATAATAAAAGCAACACGCTGAGTATGATGAACCTCTAAACTCATAATTTGCCCTGTTCATTCTTTGTTTTCATGCAAATTTTATAGGAACTATTAGAATGAGTATGCTCCAAAGAGTTAAAAATTCCAGAATCTCAGAAAGTCAATGATTTTTCTCTTTAGAAAAGACCTCAAACAAAATATAAAGTGAAATTAACATAGAGGACCCTAACCAATTTTTCTCATGAGAACATCAGAAATATAGATAATTTGCTTTGGTGCAGAAAACAGGTAGGGGAGGGAATTAGGTATCTTTACTATATGACTTAGCAAAAGATTTAATAGCTGGCAAGTCTTGTGGTTGTTGCTCCAAATACGACTTCATTAGTTTTTCTATTGGTAGCTCCACTATGAAATATCATGATCAATAACTGAGATTTAGCTTTACTTTCAAAGTGGAGACAGTGTAAATAACAATTTAACCAAGCTACTCTCCATAAGGCACATAGAAGAATGACAGAAACTATGAAATAAAATCAAGATCAAACGCTAGAGAGCTTTAAGGGAAAAAAAAAAAACTTCAACAGGGGAAGACTAGTGTGGTATAGTCAATATACCTCTCAAAAAAGTGTAGTGCATATAACTGAGGAATTTATACCTTACAAACACAAATACCACCAAAGTTTGGAGTTAAAATTTACTAATGTCATAAAGGACTGCAGCATGCTGGGGGGTTTTTCCACCTAAAATATCACATTGGATAATTATTTTTAAACATGATATAATAATAGAGAACAGTGCCCAAGACAGTGACTCTGTGTCATATGAGGATCAGAATTAGATGGAGGGAATGGGCATATTTGCCTGTAGAAGTGAAGAATGAGGAGAAGAATAAGATCTGCAAGCATTTGAGGGATTGACATGTGGAGGAAGTGTTCAACTTGCTCTCCCTGGTCTCAATGAGAAAAAGTTGGAGAAATGGATAAAAGATCAAAAGAAATAAATTTATGTTTAGTGTCAGGACGAGACACCAAAAAGTCACTAACAATGAGAACAGTCAAAAAGTGTGATGGACTGCCTAAGTGAAGTGGGTTTGCTCTCACTGAAGGTCACCAAGAAAAGGTTATTTGACCCCTTGTCAGGTATATTATAGTGAGGATACATTTTTAGGTGTGCTTTGAACCAGATGGTTTATGAGATTCTTTTCAACTCCACAACTCTGCTTATGTATATTTTGGAGTATACTACATTATTATGCACACACTAATACTTTACTACTACTACTTCTACTACTACTACTACTACTACTACTACTACTACTACTACTACTACTACTACTACAACTATTTCATTTGTTTGCTTTGTCTGTCTAAATGAATGCAAAGCTCTTCAAGGGTAACTATGCATTTTAACTCTTTAGTAAGTCTGTAAGACAGTGCTATAAACTCAGTTTTTTCTGGATAAAAGAAGGAAGGGAAAAGAGAAAAGAAGCAAATAAATACAAAGGAAAATAAAAGGGAATAAGAAAAGAGAGAAAGAAAGGAAGAAGGAAAAAAGAAGGCAGGGAAAGATAAGCATTTTTTTTAGCACTTATCATGTGCTAGTTATTGTGCTGTGTACCTTTTACAAATATCTTATTTGAAAGAAGGAAAGAAGTAAGGGAGGAATGAAGGAAAGATGAAGAGAAAGAAGCAAAGGAAAGATGAAGGGAGAGAGGGGGAAAGATTCAGGGAAGGAAGAAATGGAAAGAAGGAGAGAGGAGGAAAAGAAAGGAAGCAAAACATGGAGAAAAGAAGAAAGGAAAAGATGGAAGGAGGAAAAAGGGAAGGATGGAAAGAGGAGCAGAAAGGAAGTGTTGAGGTTTAAGGGTGCTGAGACCCTGAAATAGCAACACATGATCCTGTCCAAATGAATTCAACCCAAGGTTTCTTTCAGTCAAAGAAGAACAAAGTTTTTAAAAAATCTACCATATTGACCAGACTCTTAAGGAATCTCAGCATTTGTAACATTAAAATAAATGGTCCAGATTGAATCTGAGCACCTTAATGAGGCCAAAATGGATCTTATATACAGAAAAAACTGTGGGAGGGATCTGGGGTTGGCCAAGTAGTTTAGGATGACTGGAGGAAAGGATCTTGATGAGTGGGGCCAGGAGACTGGGGTGACTAGAGGTCCAATACCAGGAACAAAGAGAATGGGGTCTTATGATCAAGGGTGAGAAGTAGCTGAAGGCAATCTGGAGATAACAGACAAAGCAGGGCTAGGATAGGTTAAGGTCATAGAGATAATAAAAGGTTTTTAACTTCAGGCAAAGAATAGATCAAGTAGAGAAATTCAAGGAGAGTTCAAGGTGAAATTTTCAAAGACCAGTAGACAAATCAGACACAAATTCTTTTGGGTTAAGGGGCAAAGTTCTTGACTTGGGCCAATACCCTGTCAGAAGGAAGGAGGAAGGAAAGAAGGAGGGAAGAGAAAGGAAAGAAGGAAAACAACTGATTCTGAGGAGTTATAATTGATTTTTTTAAGAAATAGAAAGTACTGTGAAAGTGTTGGGTATTTTTATACATGATTTTTACAACTGTATGAAGACAACTGGTAGATAAAGTACTGAGTTTGAGCTTAGGAAGACCTGTTGAACATCCTTGGCCCAATTCTTATTAGTTATATCACTTTGGGTAAGTCATTTATCTTTATGTACTTCAGGTGTTTTTCTAACACTCTTCCAAGAAGTCAAAGATTCCTTTGAGATATGTATTGGTGAAGAGAGTTCTCACTTAAGGGGTGTTCCACACCAATGAAATAACATATCCTTCACATAGTCTCATATTACAAGACTAGACAATAATATTGAATAATTCTATGGCAATTAGAAATGAGTTGAAATGGATTTTGAAAGCATAAAGACATCATGTATGGATTTATGATGCTGACACATAGGTCATATGTCTTTAATGTATTACATAATGTTATTAAAGCCCATTTCTGTTACTATGAGTGATTGTAAAGCTCATTGGATAGATGGGAAACTGATGAAATATGTTTCTTTAAAGAGTAAACACTTATCATTAAAAAGGGTCAAGGGAGTCCTCAAGTGAGTTTGAGATAAGAAACAAAGATCTCAGTAGCAACTCCAATAAATATTCATAATGGGGCTTATTTTGTTAGAAGTACTTTAATAATGATAATAAAATTGAGATCAGAATTTTAACAAAGTTGTTACCAAGGTTGTGAAAGGGACTTGAGTGGAGAAAACAGAAACAAATGCTTTTATAGCTTAGGTCCTTCATGAGGAATTTAGGAGAATAAAAAGTGAATGAAAAAAAATGACACAGTGTGGATAGATTTTGATGAATACTGTTAGATGAAATACATAGGATATTAGCTATAACGTGGGTCCTTGGTAGAGATCAGATTTTATATATGAGGAAACTGAGGCTGATAGAGGTTAGGTTCTTGCCAGAGGTCACATAGTTAATAAGTGCCTTTTGCTTTCCCTGAAACCAACTCCAGGAGTACTATACATTGGACAAATCAACTGCCTCAGTGAGATTACAGGCCTGTTAAAGTATGTTAACAAGTATATGTCCAATAGTTTATTTTATAATGAAAATCAAATTTAATAGAAAAATCAGTCAATCAGAATTTATTTTGCACCTACTATTTCCTAGGAACCATGTCAAATTCAGGGAATACAAAGACAAAATCAAAACTGCTTGCTTTCAAGGAACTTGCATTCTATCTGGAGAAATAATATATGCATATAAATTGTATACAGAAAAGTATAAAGAAAATAAATACATAATAAGCAAAAAGTAGTTAAGTATAGTTAATAAATGAGGGAGGGCATTAGAAATTTGGAGGATCAGTGAAGGACTCCTGTAGGTGATGATGCTTATGCTGAATCTTAAAGCAAATGAGATATACTTTGAAATGTAGAGAAGGAGGAAGTTATGATTGGCAATCAATTCAAAACCAAGTAGACAGATGATGGCGTTCTGGGCATGAGAAACAGAGAGAGCCAGACTGATAGAACTCTGGAGTTCAGGAAGGGGAGTGAAATATAATAAGATTGAAATTTTGTATTTAGGTCAAATTATCTAAAGCTTTAAAAACTAAAAGAGGAGGGGGCTTATATTCCCTCCAATCAGAAATAAGGAGCCACTGGAGTTTATTGAGTGGGAAAAGATATGGTCAGATATCTTTAAAGGAATCCACTTTTACAAGTACGTGGAGAGTTTAGAATCAAGTGGTCTTTGCAACAGTCTAGAAAAGAAAAGAACTCTGGGCTATCTAGTGTTTAGATAGTTTATAGCCTTCAGAATCTTTAGTCTCTAGAAACAGACATGTTTCAGTCCCATCTCTGATGTTAACTACATCACTTTGGGGAATTTATTTCCCTGTTTCACACATCAGTGTCCTCCTATTAAAATGTAGGGAGTGGGAGGACTAAATTATATAAATAATTCCTTCTATAATTTCATAAAATTGCACTTCATAGGTCTCTTATACTAATTTGAAAGGTGGGATGAATGGTGAAGGTGGTGGGTCAGTCTGTGCTCACAAACAAACTTATTTAAGAAAAATTCAATATCTTCATCTTTAAAATGAAGATTAAAAATTGTATTTAATTCACAGGGTTGTTGTGGAGACCAAGGAGATGACATATGTACAATACTAGGCTACTCCTAAAGAGCTAAGAAAAGGCAAGTTTTATTACTTTAATCCTAATTGTTTAAACTAATGGCATATCTTTAAAAATAAAGGCAATTTCTATACTGTTAATATTTTTGAAATCAACCAAAATTGGCCATGAACTATTTCAAATGTATAAGATAGTTCAATTTTATCCTGATTCATCATATGAAATTGTTTAATGAAGAATGTTCATCAAATTTCTACCCTCTGCCCACTAAGACTTGTTGATATAAATTTGGAGGGAAACTTGAATTTGTAATTAGGACAAAAAAATCTTTCTGTCCATAAACCAAAACCTTATGTTTCTACAGTGGAATCCTTGATTATAGTATCATTAAGGAAGAAGACTTTCATTCATTTCCTAGTCTGGTCATATTTTTTTTTGTTTGGCTTTTATAAATTTATATATGTATATATATAATATATTTTCTATTTTATCTATATTATATATGTATATATATAATATATTTTCTATTTTATCTATCTATATGGATAACATATTTTTATATATTGATAATATATTTTGGAGGCTTGATTTTACTGATGTATCTGAAGTCATGTAAAAGCAAAAACGAAAATAAATATGTTTGTTAATGGCTTTAGACTATAAATTCTTTGAAATCAGGAACCATGATTTCTTTAAAATTTCTTCCCCCAACTCAAGAACAATACTTTGGATATTGTCCAAACTTATAATTGCAGAGAGAAAGGAGATTTCTAAAGATTCAGTTCCCTCTGCCCATGCTTGTGTGTAACTCTTCTATCAATTATAATCTCACGTTACCTGGAGTACTGAGCTTTTAAGTGACTTTTCTAGAATTACACAGCTGGTGATATGTCAGAGGTAAGTCTTCAACTTCCTAACTCAAAGATCATTTCTTTATCCATTATGGAATCCTGCCTTTACTTCATACATAGTAGGTCTTTAATAAATGTGTATTGGATAAATGAAAGAAAATGAATTTTGACTCAATTGACTGCTTTTTAATGTAAGACAGGTCCAGTGAATAGTTTCTAAAGCTATTCCAGTTAGTGTAGAAATAGTTCAGAATATCTATGGGGACTCATGACCATAATGTGTATTTTTAGTGATAAAGAATTAAGACTGAGTTGGGAATTTGAATTTGAGGAGTTCATTCCAAAGAAGATTAGTGAGGAAAAAAAGCATCAAGACCTAGAAATAAAATGAATAAATGCTCATTTTGCTTCACCAGAAAAGGAATTGGGCTATACTGATGGTAATGACTACAGAAAACATAAAATTAAAGGACTCAAATCATTCAACTTAATTTTAGATTCTGTGGGACATTTTGCCTCTGTCTGAGTTTGTCCCTTGGGCAGGGAGGGACCTGGATCCCTTCTTGATGCTCAGGATATTTTATCATAAAGAAGGGCAATGTGATTTGAAAAATACTGAAACACTAGCCCATTCCCAAAGACTTCCTCAGTTGTCACATTATCAATTTGAGGTGAAATATTGTACTTTTAGGATTCCCCTAATAAAATACAAAATGCCACATAGTAATAATTTGGAATTCAGTAGGAAGAATCTAGCATAAAAGGTAGAATGGTGTAGTTGATACAGTGTTTAACTTGAAACCTAGGTTCCGAAGTAGCTTTTAACATAAGCTGTATGACCCTGAGCAAGTCACTTTTTACTTAGCCTTTTAAGTCTTTGTTATAAAGTGCAGGGGTGGGATGAGATGAGATCTAAATTTACCTCTAGATCTAGCTCCTATGTAACAAATATTTAATTTATCACAGTAGTCCACTTCCGGATTTGAAGAAATGTGAGAATAAAAAAACATAAATTAGGAAAAGGGAGGGAGACAGGGTATGGAGCCTGTCACAGAGATGGTAGACTCAGATTGGCTGGTGCAATGAGGGTCATTGGATAGATAAAGGGGCTATAAAAAGCACTGAGTACCTGGGTCTACAAGTAAAGTCAGAACTGGGAGAAGAAGCAAAATGAAGTTGATCTTCACATTTTCTTGTCAATTGTCAAAGAAAAATAGAATTTATAGAGGACTAGGATGTCCAAGGACAGTGATTACCTCAATATACAAGTGGGAGTGGTGGTGGTAGTAAACATTAGCTTGAGAAATAATGGAGGTCACTATGTTGTGGCATGGAAAAAAAAAGAGAAAGCCCATTCAATTAACTTCCTCACCCAAAGTAACTAACCCAGGGCAAAGGCCAGATTTTCATCCCTGCCCACCATTTATAGATCTGTATAGCACAAGTGTCTATTAATTGAATGATAACTTTGAACTTGAGGTTTAGTTTTGATTGGTTTTGGTTTCTTTTTTTTTTTTTTTTGCTTTTGTTCTGAAGCCTAGCATTAATTTTATAAATCATTCCTCTGGTGTATTCAAATCCCCTACAGTAACTCTTGATTTTACTTATATGAAAAGCAAAGTAATGTATTTTAACCAGAATATGAACACATCCTGAAATTATCACATCAAAGACATGACAAAGCACTGGCACTTTCATGTACTGATTTACTTTGGTATATCAAAAAGACCCAGGCACAGATTGTTATCTGGACCTGCTCTTGACTTTTTCTATGGATTATCTTAATCGCAGACAAGACTCAGGCAAAATACTATCATCTTGTTTCATCCTCTGTTAGCCCTTAAAAGTTCTATAGGGCATCCACTGAAAATTAATTCAGATTTCAGGATTCCATGTTACAAAGGATTCCATATACAGAATGCACAAGCTTCAGAAGGAAAGAAAGAGAAAGATAGGCAGACTCACAGACACAGAAACAAAGAATGACACAGAGAGAAATACGGAGACAGAGACAGACAGAGAGACTGAGAGTCTAATGAATTGTCACATAGCTACTATATGTCAGAGAGAGTCATGGTAGCATAGTATTATAGTGGATAGAAAGCAGCATTGAACACAGAAAAATCTGGATTCAAGGTTCTTCTTTGACAACCAATCAGCAAACATTATCTACTATAAATCAGGTAGTGTAGACTAAGCCTACAAATACAAAGAAATAAATAAGCCTTGGGGTAGAGGGAGAAAAATGCTGAATAAGTATTTACATATATATATATACATATATGTGTGTGTATATATATGTATATGTATATATGTATGTATATGTATATATGTGTATATATACACACATATATATGTACATATATCTATATATATGTACATATATATATGTATATATATATATTTTACACCTATCAGGCACTGTGGTAAATGTGGCAAATACCATCTCATTTGATCTGCACATTAATTCTGAGAGCTGGTTGCTGTTATTATTCCTCATTTTAATTTGAGGAAACTGAGGTAAGCAGAAGCTAAGTGACTTGTCCATGGTCAAATATCTAGTAAGCATCTGAGGTGGGATCTGAATTAATGTTTTCCTGACTGTAGGCCCAACCTCTGAGGTTTAAGGACAAAACTCAACTCAGATCTCATTTCTTATCTGGCTACACTACTTTGGGATTTCTCTTATTTCTTCACCATGCCGTAGGAAGATCATTAAGATAAACCTTATCATCCTGCAAAATCCCCTCAATCTTGATACTCTATCTCATTGCTGCTTTCTGTCCCTGTGATAGAAGTGTGGAACCCTGAACTTCAAAACCTCACTTTAGGGAGGGAGCTCAACACAGAGCTGCTCCTCATTTCTCAGCTGACTGCACTACTCTGAGACATCTCTGATTTCTGTACCATGTCCTTCCATGAATTGCCTCCCCCATTCCTCAGCTTTTCAACTTCTTTTAGTGTAACTTTCTCCATTTATTTGTAAGCTCCTTGAGAGCAAGGACTATCTTTCTTTTTTGTATTTGTATCCACAGTGCTTAGTACAGTGCCTGACTGTTGATTGACTATCATCTCTATGTCATTGTCAATTATGTCTATATTACTATCTATAACAATTGATATAATCTATCACCACTGTTTCTA
The DNA here is from genome assembly GCF_028372415.1 of Notamacropus eugenii. Taxonomy (NCBI): domain Eukaryota; kingdom Metazoa; phylum Chordata; class Mammalia; order Diprotodontia; family Macropodidae; genus Notamacropus; species Notamacropus eugenii. The sequence goes on from NC_092872.1 coordinate 568,584,668, forward strand.
TCTAAATAGATATAAATATATGTAAAGTTTACTAGATGATAGAATTAATGTAGATGATGTATGGGAAAATACATAAAACATGAGAGATAATCAAAATCCTTAGATACATTTTTGTCATTTTATCTCCAGGAACTACCATTTTGACATATATTATTGATCAGAACTGGTATCATTTCATCAACATGGGGAATTCCTAGAGAGAAATTTCCATCTCCTGATGATCTGCATTTGCTCTGTAATTTATATTCTTAGAAAGTACAGGTGCACTGAGAGTTTAAATGACTTTTCCAGGGTCGTATAACCCTTATGTATCAAGGACAAGTCCTTTTCTTCTTTGCTTTAACGTTATCACTATATATTACTCCATGCTGTCTCTCTCATATATAGCATGTACTTAGGCAAATTTGTTGAATTTTTGACAAAAATAGCAGAGAAGAAAAGAAAAAGGAAATGAGCGTTCAGTAAGGACCTACCATGTGCCAGGTACTCTAAATGCTTTATAAGTACTAAGTCATTTGATCCTCACAACAGCCCTGAGAAGTAGTTGCTATTATAATCCCCATTTTACAGTTGAATAAAAAAGCATAGATTAGGGGACCTTTCCAGAGTCACACAGCTAGTAAATGTCTGAGATCATATTTGAACTCAGATCTCTCTGAATCCAGGCCCAGCACTCTAGCTGCCTCTAGGTCTGCTCCACTGGAGATAAAGCCTGCTTCACTGAGATCATGGTTTCATTCAAGTGTGAATTTTTTTCAAACTTGCATTACATATTTTTACATAACAACGTTTAAGAACTAGGGCCCATTTTTCTCATTTTATAGATAATGAAACTGAAGCCAAAAGAAGAGAGGTGACTAAGAAATACTAAAGACTCAAGAAGACAACTCTGATCTTATAGAATTGTGGACTTGGAAGCCATCTCAGAGAAAATATATTCCACCTTTTCTCCTCTCTCCGCATGCTGCAGCCCCCCAAAACATGCCTCCTGACTCTAACATGTAATGGACACAGTAACTGTTTTTAGGCTTCATTACATCCGCAGGTCATTTATGGAAGTACCAAGAGTGCTAACTTTCCCTTTGAAAGGGCCTTATTAGTTTCTGGAGGAACAAATCAGATATTGCAAATCAACTAATGGTCATAAAGTTGGGGAGTTGCAGTTAACAATATACTGTCAAGATTTGCCAGTGAGCCCCTTCAAAAACTTTGACAGCAATTTCAGGATACTGTGTATACTAACTTGGGACTGCTGCTTAGCACTAAGCCCAATGCTTAGAACAGTACCTGGCTCATCATGGGTGCTTAACAAATGTTTACTGACTGACTGCTGGGTGTATTCTTTTTTCCTCATCAAGCATAGCCCTGTGCTTTTTATTTCATAAATTTAAACTACTCTCCAGTTCTATTGTTAAAACTTCAGATGGGGAAAATGAACTAATTAAGTTTGCTTCTTTTCACATTTTCAGAAATGGTTTTTTGTCTTAATAGAAACTTGTTTCCTTCTGAGTGGAAAATCATTTTCTACAAAAATATGTGAAGTAGGGGATAAATAGGACTACCAAATATGTTTTGCAGTATAAATTCTTCTTTTGGAGAGTTTTTGTCATAGAAAACACTTTAGTTCATTGTCACTGAAGACAGTACAATACCCTCTGCTGCTTGTTAGAAGAGATAAGAATCTTAGAGCATATTCAACATGGAATGGGTATCTTTGGAATGAAGGTAAATATTGTATCTTTTCATAATTGATATTAGAATTATCAGAATAATACAAATTTTTCACAGTAAGAAACGTTAAAGTATAATAGAACAGCTCAGTAATAAAAGACTAATTTATTATGGAAAAATATTCATAAAAAGATGTATAATAATTAAAACAATTAATTGGATCCTATCTTTAGGAACCCTGGGGACAGATTTATTTTGCTTTCCTAAAGGTAGCTGTATGGTATTTGCGATGGGTTGGCACAGTGGATGGTGAGGGCCTAGAGTCAGGATCTTCTGAAGTTCAAATCTGGCCTCAGACTCTTATTAGCTCTATGACCCTGGGCAAGTCACTTAATCCTGTTTACCTCAGTTTCCTCATGGTAAAATGAACTGGAGAAGGAAATAATACAATACTTTAGTATCTTTAACAAGAAAACTCCACATGGCGTCATAAAGAGTCAGACACGACTGAAGATGACTGAACAAAAAAAAATTGGTATTTACCAAAATCGCCTTTGTGGTAGTGGTGTAAAAAATATATGTTGTTCAATACTATACTCATGAAATGTTACACCTGTGAGGGATGTTAGACTTCATGGTGCCATACTCTCTCACTCTAGAGGTGAAAAAACTGAGACCCATAAGTGTAAAGTGACTTGTACAAGATCACAAAATTCATGACTAAACCAGTCCTAGAAACTACATCTTCTAATTTGATAACCTATTTTTGAAATATATTATATTACAACCTTAAAATTATAGTGATATTTTTTTTCTTTGGAGACCTTTAAGGTCAATCAGTAACCGATAACTATTCAAGTACTTATGGTAACAGGTTGCATTGATACAGAACAGAATTAAGAAAGGAAATGGCATAGAATTAGAATTAGGTGTAGACAATCTTCAGTGAACCATATAAATAGAATCATATGAAATACATATATCCACTGTGTTATTCTGGAAGTTAGCTAGCTTTTTATCAGCCATACCATTAGAGTGAAAACTCATATCCAACTAATCAATAAGTTAATAACAAGCATTTGCTGAGCTCCCACTTTGTACCAGGCACTGAGCTAGTTGCTTGGCATAAAGTCTCACACACGTACGTACATACACACAGAGACACACACACACACGTATACACAGTCTGTCAAAGCTTTTTCATTACACTTGGCAAAATGCTATATAATCTGACTCTTGGTCCCTCTCCTAATTCGTAGGCTCCTGGCTAGAACTACCATTTCAGGAAATACTCAAGTCATTCATGTTCAATTATTTTCTAGTTCTTTTCTTGACTTTTTGAAATTTGATACCTCTGAGCTACCAGACTTCTCTCTTTGGAGAGATCTCAAGAGTCTGAGGCTCCCTTCTTTGATTGATGAGTTTCTGCCTATTACAACTATTTCAGGATATCTCAGGACATCCATATTCACTTATCTCTCAGCTCTACTAATGACTCCTGATAATTAAATGCTTCATCAATGTTCTTTATCTATCTATAGCTATATATCTGGGACAGTGGGGTGGTGAGGATAGAGTGCTGGGTCTGGAGTCAGTTTTAAGTTCAGTCTCAGACACTTACTAACTGTATGACTCTGAGCAGGTCAATTAACTCTGTTTGCCTCAGTTCCTTATATATGAAATGAGCTGGAGAAAGAAATGACAAATCATTCAGTATCTTTGCAAGAAAACACTAAATGAGTCAGGAAGGGTTGAACATGCCTGAAGAAAATGACTAAATGACAACAACAAGGTCCATTTGCAGTGCTTCATCATGGCATGAATGTGACCACCAAAATATAATCAGTAGAACTCAAGATGCAAAAATATGGTCTTTTAGATGAGCTTCGAAGGAAGCTTCAAAGAGATAGAAATAAGGAAGAAGGACATTTGAGGTAAAGAAAATGACTCGTGAAAAGTTATTGAAATGAGATACAGGGTATCATGTGAGACAGAGTGAATGGACCAGACTGGCTGGAACACATGGTGAAGGTGAGTAATGCATAAAAATAGTTTAAATTTCAAAGGGAGGATTTTAGTTTTGATTCTAAAATAGGAATTAAAGAAGCACTGGAAAAAAAGAGTCATCAACATCTCTGAAGAATTGTGTCGATTCTCCAAGAATTTATTCTCGTTAAAATATTCTCCTTACTACAAAAGTGACCACTTTGAAATATATATTTTAGACCACAGAGAATTTAGGCCATTTATCCAATTATTTCAAAAGAATGTCTGCTAATGTCTATTTCTTAGTAGAATTTAAGTTCTGTTGGAGGAGAGAGTATTCATTCTGCTGAAGTCATTCACTTTTAAAAGCACTGAAATATTGAAGATATTTCAGTTCTTAAAGAGAATTGTGATTTTCATTTGATTCATTCCTGCCATTATGTAGCTCCAATTCCATCCATATCTTCTCATCCTGAACAACTTCTCCCTGTGTCCTCCTACAAGTTCTCCATAAGGTTTCCCCAAAACATGGTAGGAACTATTCTCTAAGCTGTTGGGTTTTTGTTTGTTTGTTTTTGTTTCCTCTTACAATGGTACTAATATAACATCAGTCATCATACTTTTTTATATGACTTGTTTTAGGGGGAAATATATTGACTCTTTTGGTTTTCTTTGATCTTGTTTTTTGAAGTTTCTAGATCCTTTTTGAAAAAATTGAAACAAAACAATTTCAGATTTGTTGAGATTTCAGTGCTTTTTTCCTTATGCTATTTGAATTCTTAAATTGCCTTTCTCTCCAATTGCCTTAAAACTGAAAAAAGAAATTATTCTTAGTTTAGATAAGAATTACATTAGTACATTGGATGCTTCAAAAATCTCCTGATTGATATAAAGCACTTTTCTAACTTTCAAGTCTTATATATGTCCAATTATTATGAGAAAACTTGGGCATTTTTCTTAGGTCTGTTCGTAAGTAATAAGAACCCAGTAATATAGAATAAAATGGTCAAACTGAAAGGGCCCTTTGAAGTAATCCTGTCCACAAGATTGTAGATTTAAGAGCTAGAAGTAACTAAGATCTGTAGTCTACCCCTTTCATTTTACTAATGAGGAAACTTAGGTCCAGAGAAATGAGCAAAAAGTCATGATATGAGGTAGTAAAAAAAAGAGTCCCGGATTCAAATCTCTGTACCTTGCTGACTCTAAATTTAGTGCTTTTTTCCCTATATCATATAACTTTGACAAGTCTCATCTGTAGATGAGGAAAACTCAGACTCAGAAAGGGAAATTGACTTGCCCACATCACACATTAAGTGGCTGCACAGGGCAAGCATCCTGGTCTCTTGGGCCATTTATTTTTCATCTGTGGTGCAGTGGATAGAGCAGGAGTCAGGAGAATCTGAGTTCAAATCTCACCTCAGACACTTGACACTCACTAGCTGTGTGACCTTGAGCAAGTCACTTAACCCCAATTGCCTCATCCTGGGCTGTCTTCAGTTATCCTGATGAATCTTTAGTCATTGGATCCAGATGGCTCTGTAGGAGAAGTGAGGCTGGTGACCTGCACAGCCCTCCCTCACTCAAAAAACAAAGTCAAGTGCAAGTCATGTCATTATTTCTCTGATGGCATGGTCTCCTTCAGCAACGAAGGATGAACATACACTTTTACGTATATGACTTGTTTATACAATATTCACAATGGTAATTTTTATTTTTGTAATTTCTGTGTTAACTTTAAATAGAAGTTACTATTATGTGGTATAGAATGTAAATGAAAGAATAAAGCTAAGTTAAAGTTAAAGGAGGTCAGAAACTCTGAACTGATAGGATAATTCCATGTTTCTAAATTCCTGTACCAAAATATATTGACAACTAATCTTTCAGTGATAGAGAATTGCCTATGGACACACAGAGACCACAGTCAAAGCACTAAGTGAAATATGACTGGTCTGTGCTTCTCATCAAAGCTAAAAGAAAAGTACTTAGAGAAGATAAATCTTTACTGTTTCTTACTTGGCTGTTGAGTTCACAGGGAACCCAATAACATGTAACAAGCAAATAGGTCTTCTGGAGAATATTAACATCCCATCCCCATGAAGGAAACTCAGTGAGCCATCATATAAATTGATCTCTGGTTATTCTGCCATATCCAGTTACCTTTTGCCAATCCTTATTCTCTTCAGCCTCTCTGCAGTCTTTGACACTGTTTATCTCTGTCTGCTTCTTTATATTTTCTTATATATTTTGGGGATACCACTCTCCCCGATTCTTCTCCTACTTCCTGACCACTCCTTCTTTGTCTCCTTTGGTGGATACTCAGGATTATGTTCTGGGCCCTCTTTTCTTCTATACTTCACTTGGCAATCTCGTTGGCTTCCATAGATTTAATCATGATCTCTGTATCGATGGTTCTTAAATCTGCTTGTCTCATTCTACCCTCTCTGATGACCTCTAGCCTTGAATCACCAACTGCCTTTCAGACATCTCATACTGAAAGTCCACTAGACATTTGAAATTAAACATGTCCAAAAAAAATAAATCTTTATCCCCACCCCCATCCTGCTTTCCCTATCACAGCATAGGGCAATATCATCCTCCTGTTCCCTCAGGCTAACAATCTAATCAACTCCTCAGCATCTATATCAATCTTGTTGCCAAAGCCTGTTGTGCTCCATTCTCTCTTCTGACACTGCCACCACTATAGCACAGGTCCTTATCACCTCACACCTGAACTGTTGCAATAACCTGATGCAGAGTTTGCCTGCTTCAGATCTCTCCCCACTCCAGTCTATCTTCCAGATTCCAAAGTGATTTTCCTAAAATACAGGTCTGCTCAGGTCTATTCCCTGCCCTAAACATCTAATAAACTCTAGTAGATCCCTATCTCTTTTAGGATCAAATACGAAATGTTTTTTTTTTTTAATTTTGCATTCAAAACCCTTCAAAACTTGGGCCTTCCTACCTTTCCAGTCTTTTTACATCTTACTGCACAACTCCTACCCTTTGATTCAGTGACATGGCTTCCTGGCTGTTCCACAAACAAGACACTCCTTCTCTCCATTCCAGGCATTTTGTCTGCCTGAATCCCATGCCAGGAATACTTTTCCTTTTCAGCTTTACCTATTCACCTTTGTGACTTATTTTAAGTTGAAGTTAAAATCCTATGTATTACAGGAAACCTTTCCCAGCTCCTCTTAATTCTAGTGCCTTCTCTAGGTTAATGATTTCCCATTTATTCTGTATGTAGATTGCTTTTATATATTTCTTTACATATTGGCTCTCCTCTTAGATTGTAAGCATTTGAGAGTAGAGATTGGTTTTTGTCTCTTTGTATACCCAATATTCAGCACAGCTAAGTGGTACAGTGGATAGAGACCAGTGCAGGAGTCAGGAGAACTTGAGTTCAAATTTCACCTCAGACACTTAACATTCACTAACTGTGTGACCTTGAGCAAGTCACTTAACCCCAACTGCCTCATTCTGGGTCATCTCCAGTCATCCTGATGAATATCTGGTCACTGGATTCAGATGGCTCCAGAGGAGAAGTAAGGCTGGTGACCTGCACAGCCCTCCCTCACTCAAAACAAAGTCAAGTGCAAGTCATGTCATGATTTCTCTGATGAAATGGTCTTCTTCGGCAACGAAGGATGAACACACTCAGCACAGTGCCTGATCCATTATAGGTGCTTAATAAATATCTATTGATTTTATTCTTATACTCTTCAAATGAAAATACTTTTTATATAGCATTTCACAATGTACAAAAGTTTCTTCCCCTTTGTCAAGCATTAGTTTCCAACAAAAGAATATCAGAATATGTTTGCTTTGATATTGATGTGTTCCTTAAGTAAACTGGATTGTACATGAATTCAATGTATCATTTTTGTGTGTCTTCGGTAGAGCTGTGCTCAGTGAAAGGAATAATACACATGTGCCTCAAGCTAGTACAAATGGTAAAGGGAAAATGCTTCAATTATCTTTTTTATGAGATTCTGTGAATTCACTTTAAGAAATGCACTGTTTTCGTGAAAGTATGAAATACATGCCTTGACACTTAGTTAATATGGTTACTCTATCATCTAATGAAGACTGGGAGCTTCATTAATAGATTGTTCCTTAACCATGCATTCTTCTCTCCTAGGATTCCTATTTATGCCATCCCATAAATACTCCATAGATTAATAGAAATAGTATTTACGTAGTTCGTAAAAGTGATGCTGAGTAAATCCACGTGATTGAGTACAGCATCTAGGAGAAGGGGTCAAGAGAACTGAATTTTAGTACTGTTTCTGCTATTACTAGACTGCATGATTTTATGCAAATACTCAACCTCTTTAGACATAAATTTCTTCCCCTTTCAATTGATGTGTTTAATGTAGATTGTTTTAAATCATAATAAATTGTGGCTGATTCTATTGCTCAGGAATGATTACGGGCTCCATATTTCCTCTAAGATATTATACAGCATCTTAAGCAAGCACGATCTAATCTCAGACTTGCTTTATAGGATTATTGGAAATTAATTCCCTTCATTCATTCTACACTTCAGCTAAAGGTTTTATTTGTGTATCCATGAACTTGGCATTCTATCTCCTTCCATAGCACAAACTATCTATCCTCCATGTTTGAAGACATTCCCACCTCACTTCTGTGCCCTGGATTCCTTAACTTCTTTCAGGACTTAGCTCATGAACAATATCCGGAAGGGAACTTCCCTTGATCTTTGGCCCTCTTCTTGATAATTGTCTTTTATATTCTTAGTTATTTACAGAAAGATGAAAGAGAAAAAAGTGGACATAATGCTCAGAATACATTATTCTGAAATTATGATGTGAAGAAGCTAGAATGCTGATGAAATCATAAATCATGCATCTCTATTCATTCTTTACTCTCTACATAAAAAGTGACTTGAGTGAGAAAGTTCTGTATAAAGAAGGTAATACTATATAATTATTATTTGGACCCATAAAATAAAATGAAGAGAAATGAAATGGATGAAGCAGAGACTTGATGAGCTTTAATGTCAGGGAAAAAAAAAAAAAAAACAGCTGCCTCATTAAGTAGGGGATTCTCCCTCACTTGAAGTCTTCAAACAATGGCTAGGCAACCAATTTATCCATACAAAATATTTGTTAATTATTTGCTAAGTCCTAGGCATTCTTTGAAGGAATAGAAATTCAAAGCCAAAAGCAAAACTGTCTTCCAAGAGCTCTTTATTTAAGTAGAGGATGAAAATAGATATAGATATTGTTAGATATAAACATAGGCACAATTGTAGATACTGAAATGACAGATATAGAGCTACAGATACAGACTTGCAGAGTAAATGAAAAGTCACTTTAGAAAGAAAGGCACTAGTAGAAGCTAAAAGAAATAGGAAAGAAGGTTATACTTGACCTAAACTTTGAAGGAATCCCAGAATTAAAGGTGGAGGTGAGAAGATATGAAATGAGGGAAAGTCAGTACAAAGGTAAAGAGATAGGACATGGAGTATTACATATAAGGAAAAGAATGTAGAAAACAAACTGTAGTTGAGCCTTGAATATAAAAAAAGAGATCCTTTCTTTATCCTGTAGAGTAATTGGTGAGTCTCTAGAATTTATCAGGTGGAGTAGAGGATGAATTTCAGTGGAGAGACATTTGAAGAATAATTGAGCCAATTAGAAGAATATTATAATATACAGCAAAAAACCCCAAAAAACAAACTAACAACCCAGCAACAAGAGATTGAAAAATTCCATTTAAAATAACTATCGACAACAAAAAATATTTGTGAGTCCACTTTCCAAGAAAACCCAGAAACGATATGGACACAATTACAAAACACTTCACACAGATAAAAACTGAACTAAATAATAGAAGATATATTAACTGCTTATGGGTAGGTGTAATTTTAATTTAAATCTTTCCCACTCATTAATGCTTATTAATGTGACATGCTTGGGTCACATGAGTCTGAAAGAGTTTGGTTGTGATTTTGTTTAAGTGGGCCTGCTTGTGATTTGTTTAATGGAACTGGTTTGTGAGAAACCTAGCATGGGGGAGGCTTGAGGATGGTGTTGTTTTCTGCCTGGTTATTGTGTAGAGGTTTTTGTTGATCTGATGGATTAGGGTTTCTGGTGTCTGAATAAATGTTTTGGTTCTGCCTTCCATGTGGAGAGTCTGTGATATTTCATGATTTTCATTGCACTGGGATGTTCATGACTGCCATAAGTACTGTGAGTGTCACATTGGTGCTATAGTCAGGACAGCAGTCAGAGCTAGCAAGGATGCAGGCAAGCAGGCAGCTGGCTAGCATGAGTGAAAAAGCTTGTTTGTGATTTTGTTTAATGGAGCCTGCTTGTGATTTGTTTAATGGAGCTGTTTTTTGGAAAGCCTAGAAGGGGGATGATTTGGGGATGGTGTTGTCCTCTGTATTGTTATTGTGTGGAGATTATGATTGATTTGGCTTTCTGGTGTCTGAATAAATGTTTTGGTTTTGTTTGCTACTTGGAGAGTTTATTGCATTTTGTGATTTGAAATTGCACTAGGATATTTGTGGCTGTGAATATTGTGTTGGGGATACAGTAGGTTAAACCAAAATAACAAAAACGACAATTATAGCTAATTTACTTTGCTTATTCAGTGTCATACCAATCAAACTATCAAAAAAATTTATAGGGCTAGAAAAATAGTAACAGAATTCATCTGGAAGAACCAAAGGCCAATAATATTGAAGAAATCAATGAAAACAAATGTTCAGGAAAGCAGCCTTGCAGTTCCAAATTTCAACCTTTATCACAAAAGGGTAATCATTACAGCAATCTGGTATTGGCTAAGAAATAAAGTGTTGGATCAGTGGAATAAATTAAGTACACAATACACAGTAGTGAATGACCATATTAATCTAGGGCTTGATAAACTTACAGATTCAAGATTTGGAGGTAAGGAAACAACATTTGACAAAAATATCATTTTCATAGAAACTAGGGATAGACCAACATTTCACACAGTTTACCAAGATGAGATTAAACTGTATAGATTATTTAGACATAAAGGGTGATAGCATAAATAATTCAGGGATCATGGAAAAATGTACCAGTCTAATCAAAGGACAATGGAAGATTTATGACCAATCAAGAGATAGAGAGGATTATGGGAAGTAAAACTAATTTTAATTACATATAATTAAAAATGTTTTGTACAAACAAGATTAATCCAGCCACAATTAGAAAGAAACCAGGAAAATGGGAAAATTTTTACTCTAAGTTTCTCTGATAAAGATTCATTTCTTGATAGGGAACCAAATTTATAAAAAATAAGAGACTTTCCCCCAGTGATAAATGGTAAAAGAATATGAATACGAACTTTTCAGAAAAAGAAATCAAAACTATCTATAGATTTGACTTGAAGGCAAAGCATGAAAAAATGCTCTAAATCACTCTTGATTAGAGAAATGTAAATCAAACAGCATAGAGGTATTACCTCTCAGCTTGCAGCTTGGGTAACATGACAGAAAAGGAAAACTATGAATTTAATAGAAGATTTGACATACAAGAGCCAAAAGAAATATAAGGTCCATATCAAAGAATATTTGCCCTCTTTTCCTTTTGTTTTGTTCTGTTTCTTCTTTTTCATATTTCCTCCCATTAGTTCTAATTCTTCTTTATATAATGAATAATGTGAAAATATATTTAATATGAATATATAAGTAGAGCCTATATCAGATTACATACTGTCTTGGGGATGGGGAAACAGAGGAAGGGGAGAAAATTTAAAACTCAAAATCTTATAGAAATGAATGTTCAAAACTACAAATAAATAAATTATTAAAATAATATTCTATGATGAGTAACTGTGAATGACTTACGCTTTCTAAATAATACAGTGATCTAAAACAATCCCAAAGGACTCATGATGAAAAATGCTATCTGTCTCTAGAAAAGGAACTGATGTTGTCTAAATATAGAGAGAAGCATATTATTTTTCTCTTCTTTCCTTCCTTCCTTCCTTCCTAACTTCCTTCCTTCCTCCCTTCCTTCTTTTTTTACATGGTTGCATATGCACAATCTCTTAGCAGATTGCTTATCATATCACAGAGGGGAGGAGGGAGGGAGAGAATTTGGAATTCAAAGCTTAAAACTAAATATTAAAATTGTTTCTACGTATAATTGGGGAAAATAAAATATAATTTTTACATGTAATTGAGAAATATTTAATAAATGGGAAGAATTCAAAATAAGGGTATTACAACCATCCAGACAAGAGATGGCAATTTTGGAATATGATAGTAGCTATGTGAGCAGAGGGAAAGAGAAGTATGTCAGAAATGTTAACAATATAAAAAGAAGACATGGCAACTGATTGGACATGTAGGGTGAATGAGAATCAAACACTTTCCCAGGCAATTTCTCCCCAGCCCAAGGAAACAGCCTGTTCCAGCAACAACCACTATTTTCCTTCCTGTTATAATAGCCAGCTACACCTATAGAACTTATTAGTCTGAACCAGCTGTGTACGGGCTGAACTGGCTATACACTGCGTCATAACAACATTTACTACTCACTGAATAGTCATATGTATCCTAGACTTTAGACATACATATACTCCCTTACTTTTTTCTTGTCTAACAAGACATTGATGAGAGCAGCCTGGGTATTACTTAGTCAACCCTGACCTTTAGTTGACTTAGAGAAGTCTCAAGCCTAAAATCACACCTCCATATGTCACCCCCTTGGGCTATTTCCTGATGAACTTTGGATAAAATACCTGTGCAGTAGCTACTAAAAGTATATATTCCTTTAATAACTAGCCACTCCCTAATCCCATCCTGAATCTCCTACTTATCATATTTGGTACATGTTTCCTATACAATATTCTATATAAACTTCATCTGTACCCCTATAAGGTTGCTGGTTCCTTAAGAATTCTTGCCTGCTGAAAAGAGTTATAAATCTTTACCTTGACCTCAACAATGCTTGAATCCATGATTTCTTCTGCAGACATCCCATGAAGGGATCTCCAGTCTTGGAGTTCCGGTACTCTGCCCCCTCCCCTTCCAGCCCTCATTAGTAGGGGTTGTCCAGACTTTGCAAGGGGTGAGTGGAATAGAATGAGGGTGAACATGTTAACTATTAACAAATTCCCAGTAAGATGTTACCTGCTGCCTTTATACTGGCCATCCTAGATAACTGGAAAACTCTGAATCCTCATTTCCACATCTTTGTATCTCTGGCATCCTTTGAGACTCAGCTCAAGCCCTATTTTCTTTCACAGTTGAGCCTTTCCTCTCTAACATTACTTTCCATCTATTCTGCATATGTACCTATTGCTATTCAGTTATGTCTGACTCTCCATCATCCCATTTCAGGTTTTCTTGACAAAGATACCAGAATAGCTTGCCATTTCCTTCTCTAGCTCACTTTCCAGATCAGAAAACTGAGACCAATGGGGTTAAGTGATTTGCCAACTGTCACACAGCTATCAAATGTCTGAGGCTAGGTATACATAGAGATATATGGAAAGCTATATATACATGCATGTGCCTATGTAAACACATGTATTTGATGTAGAGAAAATAAGGATAAAAAGGCCAATGTATACTCTGAGCATGCAGTAATACTGAATGATAAAAACAATTACAATGTTAATAACAAATTCAGAAAAATACATCATCCACAAAAGAGAACATCAGGATGGTAACAACAGGCCCCTAGGTATTATTTCATTTTGAATATTGTACACATTAAGTAGCCTGTAAAATGTGAACATTTATGATTCATTATTTTTCATGTTTTGAATGTGTGGAGGGTTGTTGTATTGAGAATGTTAAGTTTATTATAACTGATTTGTTAAATGCAAACCTATTTATATCATATCCAATGTCTTGTAACTACAAAAGGAGCTGGTCTTGTCCTATGGAAAAACAAAGATACTAGATTGATATCCCACTGCACTCAAATACAACCAATGTCAAAAGGCTAATATGTAGGTATCCAGAAAGCTATGTGGGTTTATCACAAAGGATTTGTAGAAGGATATGCAAAAATATACATTGGATGAGAATCCATAGTTTAGTAGCAAACACCTTAGCATGCCCAGGATGACCTGCTAGCACAAGCTCTTTGATCTGCTTTATAAAGGAAAGACAACTTCAAAGGGTTAACAATCCTTCTTTAATTAAACATATATAACTCATTCCCTAGTTCAGGGAAAAGGTTAACACCCTGAAGATGAAGAAAATACAAGCAGAGAAATTAGTACAAAGATCAACAGGCAGGGCTCCTACTGGGTCTGAACAAAATAATAAAACCACTTACATAGACCACCAGATAGGGGAGCACCAATAACATCTGAGTAGTCAGGGGACTCTTAACAAGCTGCTACTCAGAGTCCCATCCAGGGAATCAAAAAGCCCTTCTCACAAGTGAATTCCCAAAGCAAAATAGCAACCTCCCAGTATATATATTTTCAACTAAGTTGCTCAGAGCCAAAAGGCATCACAACACAACACAAGTATGAACTACCAGAGTTCAAAGTAGATTGAGCCTTCAGATGTTCACAAATTAGCCTGAGTCTGGGAAACTAAATCCCAAAAAGAAGACAATAAAAATTCCACCTTGCTTACACATGGTTATTTAATATCGCACCAGTGGAGGAAGTACCTATGAACCGTATTGAAGATATTGCTAGTTTATAGAATCAATTAATTCTTTCTCACTCTTCACACACACATATGTTATCTAGTCACTTTAACAAAACTCCAAATTTTCACCCACTTAGACCAACATTTTTCATCGAGCATTGGTAGTTTGGGATAGCACTTCTTTAGTTAATTCAGCAGTTTTATAACCAGATTTCACATTCCAAAACATTAATAAACAGCTAGACATTTACAAACACATCTACAGTGATTTCATCTGCTTGTATAATCTTTGAGAAATCAAAAACTCTTGGAACATGCTTTCATTAGATAAAACTCTCTTCATTTCTCAGTGGGTAGAAGGAACTTTGGGCTAGGTAGAAATGTGATTTTTAAAGAGAAATGTAATTTTAGAATTGGGACCAAAGTACATGCACCCATGCACCCATGCACCCATGTGGCTCCAACACTCATGGGATGATGACTATTTAATGTTAAACAGAACCTCACCACTGCATGACAATTACTTTATTCTGTCCAGCTGAATATTGCCATGATCTCTACAACAGCAGTTTCAAGCCTTCTCTCCTCAAGCCCCCAAAGCCTTACACCTCCTTTTCCTCCCCTCTCATCAGAGAACCTTGCCCCTAGGAGCTTCTGAGAAAGTAAAAGCCATCCATCATTAGTTCCTCACCTATTTCAAAACCCCACATATTATTCTCCCCTTCTCCATGCCTTTGATCCAGTCTCTGAGGAAGAATCCATCCTTCTCCTTGCCACTGACAACTCTTGTGCCTTTGATTCCTCTTTCTCCTGCATCAGCTTATTCCCTCAATCAATTCCCATCTCTGCCTCTCTTGTCTTCTAGAGTAGAGGTTTTTATCCTAGAGTACACAAACTACCATGGGAGTCAGGGGCCCATGAGCCTGAATGGGGGAAAAAGCTACACATTTATTTCAGTAAGTTGATTTTCTTCATAATTATGTATTTTAGTTTATGTGTTTAAAAACGTTATCTTGAGAAGGAATACATAGGTGTAGCCAGAATGACAAAGGAGTCCACCACACACACACACGCACACACACATGCCCACACACATACAATTAAGAATACTTGTTGTGGAGACAATAAAGAATCACTAGACCTTCTTAATTGACATGGTCAGGGCTGCACTTTAGGAATTATGATTTGGCAGCTTCATGGAGGATGGATTCAAGAAGATAGATGCAGGAAGACCAATTAGGTGATTATTAGAATAGTATAGATGAGCAAGCCTGTCCAATGGTGACCACCATACAAAAGGAGAGAAAGGGATGAAGCTGAGCTTAGCCCAGTCTCTAGTACATCATAAGCATTTAATAAATGTTGATTGATTAAAGAAACAAAAAGTGGTGGCAATTGTTGAGTTTAAAGGGTAAGGGAAAGGAAAGAGCTGAGGATGACAAATGGAAGAGATTCTATAATCTCTGGCATTCTATGGCTTTGGGTCATAGAAGGCCATCTGGCCTTTCACCCCTAACATTTGCCTGTTGTAACTTTTCCTATGTCCTCTACTTCAACTGCCTGAAAAGAGGCTGAACAATTCCCTTGAATGCTTAGAGGGAAGTTGTGGATTGAGGAGAACAAATTTTGTGTTAGAATCTCCAATGAATATTAGATATATTTTGTATTTACTTTTCTATGTACTTTTTGGGGAGGGAGGGGAGAGTCTCTGATTAGTACACGTTCCCCATCAACTAGGTGAGATTACATAGCTTAGAATTGTTCTTCCAACGGGTACAGATAGATCTCTATTCTGGCCTGTTGCTAAGAGGTCACAGGTAACACTTGTGATTGGTCCACATGCCTCCAAGAAGAGTGACAGCTGAGATTCAGTGAGGATTCAGTGTTAAACAGAATATTTTCCTATAGCCTGTAGAGCGAGCTATAAAACAGCTTGTACCTCTTTCTTTGCCCACTTATTCTCTATGATAAGCTTTTAAGATTACAAGGATTCTTCCCATTGTATCCCAGAAGTAGAAAATGACATCTTGCAGGAGAAGCAAATGGCAAATGACTTGTGTTTGCCTAGCAAGGGATTCAAGAATGTTGTTGCATCCTCCTAAACTCTGGTGTACAGAATGGGTAGAAGTAAGAATTGTATAAGCAATGTGATCCTGTATTCAAGGCTTCTAAACGGAAAAGGGGGATTTCTCAGACAGCAGCAATTTGGAGACTCCTTAATGGGTGATCTGAATTCAAAAGTTCAAGTACTCTGCCTCCCAAGAGGGAAGTTTTCTAAACAGTTTACATGAAGAAAGAAGAAGACTGCCCTACCGCTGGAAGACAAAATCTCTGCCATAGATAGTCCAATAAACCTGAACCTTTTCAGCCTCATTATTGCTATGTATTACTTATCTGCTTGTAGATCACAGGTGGATGGGGAGATGGTATATGTTCAGGAGTCTCTTATAGTGTCTTTACCTTCTGGTATCTGAGTCTAATAGGCTGTTGTAACACTTATACTTCATGTTTGTACGTGGCCTCCTGTAAGTCCTTTGTGTTTTGTGTTTTCCATAGTGGGAGAATTAAGGTTGTCCCATAGCTAGTACTCATGCCATTCAGTGAATACCTGTGTGGAAATTGGAGACCTTGGCTCTATTTGCTAGCTTTGGGGGAATCTAGACATAATTGGCTGGCAAAAAATTTTTGGCTGGCAAAAAATTTTAGAATGTGGAAAAAGAGCCAAAGAGATATAAAGACTTCAATGGGGTCAGCTTCCTAGGTCAAACCTTAGTCCATGTGAGTTCAAAATCTTTGAGAAAACCGTGGACCATGTATGTGTTGATTTAACCTTCCATCAGAATATGAGCACCCTGAGGGCAGGGACTATTTAATTTTCACTGAGTATTTTTCTTAATGTTTTGTAAGGTACCTGGCTTAAATGAGCCAATATTTGTTTTAAAACTTTTATAAACTATAAAATGCTGCATTAATATAAAGTAGAATTTCACAGAATACACTTGCTGACCCCACGAAAAGCCCTTGTGTCTTCCCTACTTTCTTTGGACAACTGTGGTGAGAATGAATTCTTCTGTACTGGTTTGAATGTAAATAAATTTGAGGTGCCCTGTGGTCAGCTTAATATTGCACAATTCAGAGTTGTTTTTGATCAAACAGAACAGTGAAAAGCAGTTAAGGGCATCCTCCTTTTGCTAATTTCCCATGTTGGTATTATTATTAAATCAAACAAAGTTTTAGTTATCACCGCAGTTATTTTAAGACACAATAAATAAATAACCCACTATTACCAAAATCATTTCTTAATGCTGGGTTAGAATTCTAAGTGAATGTTATTTTTTTCTGCTTCAATGGGGTCATATTATGAATTATAGACACTTTGATTTTAGTCCAGATGTCAGTATTGTGTGAGGGCAGAGGTCTATTAATAGAAATATTTCCAAATTATACCATCAGATCATAAAAATCTCTTCAGCAATGAAAGATACTTAATAATTATCAGCTTTCTGGTACATTTTTTTTTCTTTTTTCCAAATTGCAACCATCGTTTGGCACTAACATCTGAAAGAGTAAATGTATTCATCTCCATAGATTTTACAAAATCTGTGTTTAAAATAATCAAGTAGTCTTGTTTTTAATCATTAAAATTCGGAGTTCTGCCTGAATTAGAGGAATCTCAGGAGATTTCTTGCTATGACTGTAGAATGGTTCCCACTTCCTCAATCTGACCTATGACATTTGTGTAGCACATGTAATTTTGGGTATTTCCTGATCTTTTCCCCCCAAAATGATCCCTCTGTTTCTGACAATTCTATGCCTTGGGCTGTAATTTTCAAACATCTGTGTTGGAATAGAGCTTAGGAAGAGGTTGACTAATATAGCCCACGGGGCTCCCCTCACATATGGGTGCCTGATGATATCTGTCCTGAGGTTAAGCCCTATTTTAGTTCAGAATCACAGCTCCTGAGAGCCAGGGGCCCCACTGCTATTCCTTTTTCCAGAGAAACCAGAAGACACACTAGTCCAAAGTTAAAAAAACAATGAAAAGGAATAGCCAAGAAAGTAAAAAGTAAAATTTCTACCTTCACACAAACAAGGGAGCATCTTTTTACAGACAACTGCATTGCCAATAAGAGAACACACATAGCCAAGTAAAATGTGTACACACATACCGTATACGTATATATGTACACACATGTATATGTATGTATGTGTAACTATATTATATAATTATATTATATATTAAATATATATTTAACATATATTTAATATATTATATATTTACATTACATATATAATATTTAATGCACATAACATAAATAAAACTGGTGTCACATGTGTCACATGTGCCACATATGTCACATATCATATGTGTTGCAAACGAGTAATACGTAAAGAAAACACAAAACCGAGAACAGGCAACAAAAATGCTAAACACCTAAAACATCTCCATAGATTCCTATAATGTCATGTGTCACATGTTATATATTTTGTATATTCAATATAAGCAGCACATGCCTTATGTGTGATGTATATCATATATGTCTAAAACATGCTACCTGAAACACCTAGCACATTTCCATAAATTCATGTTGTGTCATATCACACATTCCACATGTCACATGTCATATCACACGTGTCCATTATGTAACCCATGTCATAACACATGCAACATAAAACATGTAACATGGACTGGAGGAAGAGAGGCCAATCAGAAGCCTATGACAGTAGTCCAGAAACGATAATTAGAACCTATAGTTGAGTTTTTCACTTGGTTGTCCTTCATTTTCTAAGAGGACTAGTGACATCTTAGATTACGTCTTGACTCATGCTTGAATTGGTTTTGTTAGGCAGAGTTGCACAACTCTCTCTTCCAGAGGCATCAGAGCTTTCTATTTGAACTCTTCTAAATCTTCTAAAATCTGCCTTTCAGCCTTCATATCTCTACTGAGATGGTTTTCTCCAAAGTAACAACGTCCTCTTACTTCTCAAATCTAAAGACCTGTTCTCAGGAGTCATCAATTTTGGACTTACTGCAGCATTTAAAATTCTGTTCCTGGACGTTCTTTCCTATCTGAGTTTTCTTGGCACTGCTTCCTCATACGTATTTGACTACTTCTTCCCAACCTCCTTTACTGAATCTGTATCCCTGGTATAACTGTAAACTATGGGTACAGCCACAGGAGATTTTTCTTGGTCCTCTTCTCTTTTCGTATTGTCATTTGGTGACATCATCTCCTTCCTTGGGAAAGGGAACTGTCCTTGGAGTGAGAAAGAATTCAGTTTAAATAGTACTTTGGACACATTAGTTATATGGTTCTTAACAAGTTACTTTGGCCAGTTCATATTATTCTATGAGTACTTTCTTAATAGACCTAAACTATCAAGTATGTGTCCTTTGAGATGCTTTCAGATTAGACAAAATCTGCTTCTGTTCAGTGTTTTGTTAACTGCTTGCCTGAGAACTGAGAAACATTTTAGATACTAGAAAATTCAGACAATTCTAGGGCCAACACATGTGGGCACACAAATCATAAAGACATTATTGAGAAATGCTATCAAGATTAATTTGGGTACATGTGACTTCATTCAGGTCTATGATTCTGAGCCATGGATTAAATTGTCTAGGATTCAGTTAGCCTTGATATTTTTGATAGTCATATCAACCTATAAACTCATTCTGAACTTTGGTAGTATGCCAAAATCACCCAAAATGTTTTTACTTTAACAGTTTAGATACTTGCCTCCATCTTCTCCTAGTGAAGGTGTTTTATAATTCCAAAGTACAAGAATTTGCATGTATCTTTAATTATATTAGCAGATCTAATTGTTGAATTCTATTGAATTTCCTGTTCAGTCAACCAGTGGACCTTTGAAAGTTTATGAGTTTTCCTTTATTAGAGGTATTCAAAGGGAGGTTAGATTGTCACTCATTGGGCATGTTATAGCAGACACTTGCTCAGGTACAAATTAAGCTAGATGGCCATCTTGAGTTTTTTCCCAAATCCATGATTCTGCGAAACTATGGCCTGCCTACATATAAACTGCCCAGACATTTATAGGAGACACTCAAACTCTAGTTAGGAGATAGGACAAAGGTTATGGAATTTATTTGGTTGCAGTGGAGTTTTAAATTTCTAATATATTTAGTTTATTCTCCACCAGAGCTTGGTGCAACATGATGTCAAATATGGGCTTATAAAATCTACGTGGGGGGTTTGTCTTTAAAAATTTAATAGGTTAAGACATGGGGTTGAGGGAATTACAGATTAAATATTTAAATTTGTTGTCTCTTAGGAACATTTCTGCATTGATGAGCAGTGAGGAAAATTTGAAAGGCATATTAATAACTTCAATATCTGCCTCTGGGTGGAATTTTCTTAAATTTAATTAAGAATTCCCAGGCTATCCTTTTCTACCACTCTATTCCTATACACAAGCATGAGAAATGAATGTTTTCTGCTGAAGGCTATATGAATAGTTTTGTTTGAGCCTTTCTGGGCTCAAACTGGGATGGCTTGCAAAATATTTAGCGTCTATGCTTTTAGAATAACTGACAAATGCAAGAACTTAGAAACCTGTTAAGTTTGTAAATGACTCCACTAAAAATGACTATCGTCCTTCATGTCCTTTTTTTGTTACAGAATTTAATACAAACCATTATTTAATTGTGAAATAAACACCATGTCCTGGAGATTATGTGGAAAGAAGTCTTATTAAATTTTCTCCTGTAGGGGTGTATTGAAATTAGCTGTTGAAAGGAGGGTTATTAGCTATGTTATAGAAATTTCTAAAACTAAAAATTTCTAAAACTGTTGCTGAAAACTGTTGAAAAATCTGAGTGTATGTCACCACAAAATCTAATTGAAGAGAATATAAATAAATATATATATGCATATACATGTGCATACACACACATGTTCTCCTTGTAACAGTGTAGCTCTTACATGTAAATGCCTCCTTATCTGTTATTTGTCCGTATTTTCCCATAAGTCCTGCATAGGTGTTCACCTAACACGCTGTGGGGCCTTTTCCTCAGAGCACACAAGCTGTCGCCATGACAAGGGGACAGTTTCATGACTTCATGACAAGGCCAACTCCTATTTTATACATGTATCTCCTTGTTTATATCCTTTAGGCAACGTCTTCTGTCTAATGCTTGGTTGATAAGGCTGATAAGCTGCAGCTTCCTTGTGCCCAGGTATGGATCTCTCCATTGGGTTAATAATTGTCTTAATTATTCAGGGGCTGTAAAATTTGGAAATCATTTTATTTCCTCATAGATCATCTAATCAAAGTCTGTCATAACAAAGAGATCTAATCTAAAATATCTGTAACCAGTGATATTATAATCAGTGATCCAATGATCCCTTCAAGTTTTCTAGGAGGAAGGAAAAAGCATTTCTTAACTACTCCTATGTGTCAACCACTGTGCAAATTGCTCTAAAAATATCTCATTTGTTGCTCACAACAATCCTGGTATGTAAAATTGCACTTACTATACCTTCTTTTACAGTTGAGGAAATTGAGGCTGAGGGAGGTGAAGTATCTTGCCTGATGTCACACAGCTAGTAAGTAGTTAAGGTCAAATGTGAATTTTGTGCCTCCAGGCCCAGCACTGAATTCATTGGATCTCCTATAAGTCCCTGATAATAAACTCACTATGTCCTTAAGCAGTTCCTTCCATGTTTGAATAGTTCTAAATTTTAGCAAGGTTTTTTATTTCTTTTTTTTCCCCAGGTGATAAAACTGACATGGGGCAAGTTTGTATGATTTGCCTGAACTCAAACATATGGTGCGTGGGAAGGACAAGTCTACAATCTAGGTTTTTTTAACTTATGATTTTGGTAGTTGATAGATATCGTCATTGTCAACACTGTATCCATATGCATTTAGTCTATTTTGCTGCAATGACATTTTCTCTTACTATTGGCAAGACTTTGATAATAATCCCTGATATTTTCACTGTTATTTTTACTTTTAAGAAAAACATTAGATATATTTCAGTGGAACAGGTAGCATGTTATAGTGAATAGGGAGGCTGCCTCAGTTGGGAAGTGTCAGGTTCAAGTACCTTTTCTGACACCACCTGCCTCTATGAAACTGTACAAGTCACTTAATCTGACACTGCCCCTCACAAGTCCCTGCAAATTTAAATTTGAAAAAAAAAGTCTTCATTGGGAGAAGGAGTTCCTTCTTGTGAGCTCACTCAAAGAAATCACAAGTCTACTACAAACAGCAATAAGAAATTCAATAGTTCACTTGACCTTCACAAAAATTCTGTGAGGGAAGAATTAGCTGATTAATAAGCGCTTACCAAGCAACTGCTATGCATTAGACACTCCATTAAATTCTGTTCATATGAGACAAAAAATGATTGCCCCTGCCCTCAAAGAGCTTGCAATTTAGGGAGGTTAAACCACATGTCTGCAAATCAATATCAGATATGTGAGATCTTTTAAAGTCCATGTATCCCCATTCCTATTTTTCAGTTCATGAGAATGAGGATCAGAGATGATGAATGGTTTCTTGAAGGTCACTAAGTTTGTGAGTTGCTGAGCTAGGTATTTGAAACCCCACTATACTACATCACTTCTAAGTATCTGTACTTTTCAGGACCCTTTCCTTACAAGAGAAAGAATATATCAAGTTCTCATAGTGTCCATCTCAAAAAGCTTTTATGCAAAGGCATAGCTGGAGTATTTACCTGAAATACAATTTAAAAGGCTGGGGTTTTTTTTGTTTGTTTTAACATGAATTGTACTACTCAGATGCTGTCACTTTGTCTTCACTTGATTAACAGGGATGCTATGATGATTTAAGAGATGGATTATCTGCAAAGTGTTTTAAGTTGCCCCCAAAAAAGGCTCTATACAAACATGAAGGGTTATTATAGCATAATGTCTGCTGTGGCCATCTGGACCAAATGTCTAGAGGTGAGAAGGTTACCTAGCTTCCATGCCCATTTGCTTCTTGGCATCTCAGCTCAGACTGCTGAGCTGAGATGCCAACTGTTATTGTTTTGGGAGTTTCAGATACTTTGTCAGGAACTGGATTGAGACCACCACCTCATTCCTCACAGGCTGCCGCATAGCAATCAGCTGCTTAGCACATTCCATCACTGGAAAGCTGGGGCTCAATCCAAAGAGTGACCTAGATGTGGAAAGCTTCAAATCCCACTGTTAATTCTCTGGGCTCCTCAGTCTTCTCAGAATATGCTTACTGCTAAATCAGGTTAAGCTGATGCACTCTCTGTCACACCCTTATTGCAATATTAGGCCACTTGCCATTGGCACAGGATTAAGGTAGGAATACAAAGTTATCAAACATTCTCTTTTTTGCAGCTGCAAGACATAGCAGTTTTAAAAACGTCGAATCATCAGGAAAATATGACTAATAGGCTAGAAGGTACCTCCTTGAAGTTTGTAAGCTTTAAATTTCTACATTTTTCTCAGATAACTATGACAAGGCAATAGAGACAGTTGTGTGAAACTCTGTGCTTGCAGGGTCCTTCCTTCCAGGAACTGCAGTAAATTTGAGGCTTGGAACTTTGCCTTTTTCCTACACCCATCCCTCAGTCACATTCCTGAGTACAGTTCGGGTTCTGGTCACAAAGACATATCCAACTAGTCTAGTTATGCCTCAGTTTACAGATTGTCAGAACTAGAAGGCAGCTGAAGCAATAGGGTCAAAAGTTCCTTGCATTCATTTCCTGCATACTCAGGTTCTAAACTCAGCCCTGACAATTAATGGTGTGACCTTGCCCATGTTAGATCCTAAATTCTCAGTCTTGTTATCTATAAGATATCACTTGCTATATGTGATATTATTTAGAAAGTCTTCTTTGGGCCAAAGCGATCTTTAAAATTCTCAGAGCTCCTCAGAAATATGAATTATCCTCCATCCCTTTTATACATGAAGAACATGATGCATTCATAGGTGATTTGACCAATGTCATGCAATTAATTAATGTCAGAGCTGGGATTCCCCCTACACTAACGCTAAGGTCTTTTGACCTTTAATGAAGTGCTTTCTCTATCATACTCATTTGTTTTAAAGTTGTGCTTTGGGAAATCCCTCTCATGGAGAGACTAGTGGATTTTGAATATTAAGGGGTGGACCTGATCCTCTTGGTCCCAAAGAACAAAACAATAGTGATGGCTACAAGTTGCAAGCAAATACGTTTAGGATTAAAGAAAAAAAAAAAAGCAGCTCTAGAGTGGGGGACATGACTTGTCTGAGATCACATGTGTCATAAGAACAATACCTGGGTTCAAACTCAGGTGTCTTGATTCTAAATCCAGTGTCCTTTGTATTGTATCATGTAGAGGTAAGTGTGTGTATGATAACTATTCTCATTATTTCTTCTACCGGCATGTTACTCAAAGATTTAAGTAGACTAAATTATATAGTGTAGTGATGACTGGGTAAGGAGGCAGTAAACTTGGATTCTGTTCCCAAGATTCTAGTTGGCTTATTACACAGTCAAATGATCTTCCCCATTTGGGATTCATTTTCTCTCCTCTGGAAAATTGAGGGAGTTGGGGTAGGAAAGGGGTAAGTACGTTTATATGGCTATTATGTGCCAGGTACTGTGGTAAAGTCTTTATAAGTATCTGCTTTGACCCACGTAACAACGCTGAGAGATAGATACTGCTATTATTCATATTTTACAGTAGCAAAAATTTAGGCGAACAAAGGTTAAGTGATTTTCTCAAGGTCACACAGTATTTGACACCAGATTTGAGCTCATATCCTCCTGACTCTAGGCCCAGCTCTATCCCACTGCCTTAGATAATGCATGTAAGTACCTGTTCTAATGATACATTGAACTAAATACTCAAATACTCATTACATTTTACTTAGTCCTGAATTTATAGGATTTTAAATAGGTTGGAATATTAGAAATCTTGTTACAGTAGTTTTGCTTTCATTTTATTCAAGTGGGTGTAAAGTGCCTTAAGATATCATCTTAGCAGGCAGTAAGCTTGGTTAAGGAGTGGATAAAAAATGCTGGTCCTGGAAGGAGGAAGACTTGAATTTAACATCTTTAAACACCAGCTGTGTAAATCTGAATAAGACAAAAAGCCTCTGTCTGCCTCAGTTTTCTCAACTGTAAATGAGGGAAAATAACATTACCTTCTTCTCAGGATTGTTGCAAGGATCAGATTAGATAATATTTGTTATTATATGCCTAGCACATTATTAATTACTATTGTTCTTAATATGCTTAGCACATTGCTTGACAGACAAAGTAAAGTAAAGGCTCACTGTTCCTTCCTTCCCTCTCTCCTTCCTTCCTTCCTTCATCCGTTCCTTCCTTCATTACTAATTTCTGCATGTTCCCAAGTTTAATTGTGTTTAAACTAAAAACTTGCCCCAAGTTTATTCTATATAGGGTATATACCAAACATGGTGGGGGAATGTATCAAAAGATTGGAAAGAGAACTTCAATTCCTGTTTTCATGATTATTCCGCAGAAACAGAATTCTAATGAATGGTATACTATTTCTTGGGGGTGCATTCTATGAGAGAAGCAGCTAGTAGATGTATATTTGTCAGTAACCATATTTATGTCTGTTGTTCTATATCTCCTTTTTCTCCGGGGACAAGGTTCCCAGGCTAACCAAGAAAATATGGATGGTGTGATGCCAACCACTTATGCTGAAGACATCTCATCCATGAATTCTGCAAACTGGCAATTCTATAAGGGGAAATCAAATGGTCAGAAATAGCATCAAGTCTGCCAAGGACAAAATTACTCTATGCCCAGAGGACATATTTAGTGTATCTTCTCAGGACAGTTACAGGCATTTAATTTGCCATCTTCTCAGCTCTCTATCCTCTTAAATAGTGTTATCTACAGATATCAAGTAGCATTTTTTGGTTATAACACAGCATATTTGATGCTAAAATTCCCTAACATCCTCCCAAAAAAGAGGTCACAGAAGCAATAAAGAAGTTGCAAAAAAATAGACCTCCCCCAAAGACATTGTTTCAGAAATGTTTGGGTTTTCTCAATTTTTTTGAATGCTAGGAGTGTCGTGACATCTAGAAAAATAATCATGGAATAACTCTAAATTTGATATTGAACTTTTATATTCAAAGGAAGAGATCAAACAAACTATGATTAAAAAAAAAAAAGCTTAGTTCCATGTAGACACTTGCAAGATCTACAATAAATTGATAGCAATCATTTCTTCATCTATCACATCTGTCTCATTTTGTACATTTATCAAGAAATATATTTGGAATTGGAAAGCTTGGGTTCCACTTGTCATTGTTCTATTTACTACCTGCATAAATTTGGGTGAGCCCCTTCATTCAGGGCATGATACTAGGTGATCTCAGAATTTCCACCTAACTTTGTCATTCTATGAATTGTGAAATATGTTTCTGTCTTATGAGAGTCTTAGAGGCAGTCAAGTGGTAAAGTACTGGCCCTAGAATCAGTTAACCTGAGATCATAGTCAGCCTTAGACACTTACTAGCAGGGTGACCTAGGTCAAGTCACTTAACTACTTTATCAATTTCTTCATTTTCAAAATGGGGATAATAATATTATCTATTTCCCAGGGTGGTGGTGAAGAATGAATGAAATAATATTGTGAAGCAAAGCACAATGCCTGCCACATTGTAGGTACTTAATAACTGCTTGTTTCCTTACTTATAAAGATCCTCCTGGCTACATCATAGGTGGAGGATGACATCAGGACACCCATGTCCTACATGCATCTCAGTTTATAAGACAGATTCTAGAATATGATTTATTCAGGCCCCAGGAAAATGTTACTATTTATATCTAGGAGAGTGGGACATTTTTGGTGTTAAAATGTAATCAATGAGGACAGAAAATGTATCTAAATTCCATGCCTCTTCATATATTGTGGTGTCTACAAATATTTATTGAGGGAATTGAGGGAAGTTCCAGGGGTGTGAGGCACCCCTAGAAGTCCACACAACTACAAACCAAAGAAAACTTGTAAGTTCTCAAGACTGAGCAGCCTTCTAAGATTTCGTAGAATTCCAGAGTATCATGTGGGGATCCTACTGTAAAATACTGTTCTACACTCGTGCTGACATGTGCTTAGTAGTCTGTTTTAGCTGTTTAGGGATTCTGACTCAGGGACATAGGGTGGTCATGCCCATAAGTTTCCAAAGAACTACTGTTCTTTCTAAAGTATTATTTCTCATTATAACACAAATTTTCTACCTGCTGAGAAGTATTTGGCCATGAGAGCTCAGAGTCTCTGAGAAAGCATGGTGGGGACCTAGTGTGGGAGCTTGGAAAGCAAACTGTGAGACCTTTCTCTTAGGTTGAAGTAATTGTTGCCATGTCTTCCCATATTAGCTGTGGCTGCCTAGATTTCACCTTGAGAAATCTCTGTGGAAGTTTTTGAAGTACAAGACCGACAACAAAGCAGTGGGGGGATTCAGTAGGAAGATGTCCTTGCCCTATCCTTTCCCTTCCACTTCAGAACATATCTTTGTTGAGCCTGCCATTGTTTCCCCTAAGGGAAGAAGAATTATAGTTACACTTGATGAGATGACTTTTCATGCCTGTTCACTATTTTACTGCCCTAATTCATATTTTCTAGCTCAACATTAAGTAATTCTTTCATTATTTAATTTTTCTCACATTCCAAAATGTTAATCAATCAATTTACCTTTGTTTTATTATACTGATGTTTTGCTAAAATCCAATTCAGCTATGTAAATATATGCATACTTTCTTTCCAGAATCTCCATTTAATTTTGTATTAGAAGGAAAGATATTAGAATGTATTAGAAGAAAAAATTATTATTGAATTAAAATGAAGATGAATAAAAATGAATTCAGTGATTTTTTTCACCAGGCAACTTTATAAGATTCAAATACTCAATTTTTATTTTGAAAAAGGCAAAACTATAGAAAAATATTGAGCTGATCTAGAAAAGTGCATACATTACAGGTGAAATTCTGGCAATTAATTTGCTAACAACATGACAAAAAACATACAACTAGAGCTCCAAATCTGAGAAGACAGTAAGCTGGAATACTATTAGATAGGTCTTAATATTGATATTCTGTATTTTTTGCAAATAAAGCATATAAATCTAACGCATTATGATTCATAAAAAGTATAATTGAAATGTTTACACATAAATTACTTGAAAGAAAACAGGTTACAATCTTCCAAACTTTTGTAAAACAGTGACTTCTTTCAAGTACTTCCAAAGAATATTGGAACATGCAAAGATATAGGCACAAAAACCATGAATTTTAAAAAGCAGAACACTTTTTTGGATTATTTTAGGATGGTTAGCATTGTGGGAAACAGAAGTTAAAAATCATTAGACTGCTCTAGTGGGTCTGTGTAGATAGTAACTATCAAAATTTACACACGAATCTGCTGTTCACATCCCACTAAGTGGGCATTTCTGTCCTGTTATTGTATCTCAGTGAACTCTTGTCTCCGAGTACAGTGCCAAACACTGCTAATTGGAAAGAAGGCTCAGTCCCATATTCCTCACGTAATGATAATGGGCAAATTAAAAAGAGAAAGTTAGTAACATTTCCATGTGGTAGAACTCTTTGATCTTGGGAGATTCACCAAAAATCTGAATTGAGGAGAGATGATATTAAACAAATGTAAATGCTGTACTGTTGTTTTATTTTTAAAGATAGAGACCTGGTCTTTGTTTAACGCCTTGCTAAATTTCAGGCCCTGCTTTTGACTGCGTTTGTCTCAATAATGTTCCCAATGATTCTAGAGAAGGTCTAAGTGAATTCACTCACATTTTGAACTAGCTCTCCCATTTCTCTCGTCTACATAATGGTACTGAAACCCAGGAGTCCAAATATTAATTGGACTCTGATGATCTCCCAGCTGCTGGGAAAAGATTCCTTTTCTTTGTTCCCTTTTCCAGATCTTTCTGCTCCGACCATCTCCCCAGCAGTGAGACCCCTGGAGTGCCCAGACACTGCCAGAGGAGTCTGTAGCTCCATTGGCCATCAGTTGGACTGTGGATCCTCATGTAAGGGGACGGCCTTGCCCTGAGTCGGTCACATTTTTTTCTCCCCTGTTCCTGGGACTCTGGAAAAAGTGACAAGAGGCTGCCTGGAGACTGCTGGGAGGGGAATATGGGGAGGAGATTTAAGGAAAAGTGGCTAGTGTTCCATTGTAACACAGCCTGACCTCAACATAATCTAGAAAAGTAATTTGTGAAGGGGATTTCTAAACAAAAAAAACTTAGTAGGAAATTTGGTCTCTAAAACTGAAAGAAAAGGCACCTTGCTCTGCCTGAGCAGACTCTTTGCCTTGTGTTGTTCCCCCTGCATGTTGGTTTACCCTGTATTGTTCCTTACCCAACCCCATGGGACTCTGGGGGAGGTGAGTAGGTGGGCCTCTCCTCCTGGTTTACTGCCTAGATGTAAGCCTTCTCTCTGTCTCTACCCTTTTCTTCCTGTCCCTGAGGGATATGTATTTTCTAGTCTAAGTCTCAAAGGTAAAAGAGATAAGGAACTATGGCTCCTCTCCCCCCAAGACTGGAAGACTCTGGGCCCAGCGGTTGGAGGCCATGGACCTTCCAAAGCCCTATCTGAAAGGATTTGTGTCTCCCAGACTATGCTATCCACCTGCAGATGATGGTCATGCAACAAGGATACCTGTTCTACACTCTTCTCATCCCCTGGACTCTGCTTCAGTCTCATTTTACTCTCCATACCCCACTCAGATAGGGACAGCACCTTTGTCCCTCTTCCAAAAGCATTTGGGTTGGATGGTGAAACAGACAGCAGTGCTGGGGCAGGGAAGCAAGCAGGAAGTAGGGGCAACTTTTAGGATACCAAGCCCTGCCCTTGATGTCATCAAGTGGCTTGCCTCTCTCCACCCTGGACTCAGTTGGCACAGCATTCTGCACTCCACACTGATAACCCTCCCCCAACCTATTCTGGCCCCTGAAGTGAACTCTTTGCCCCTGTTCAGCAGCAAGCACTGAAGACAATGACCTTTGCCCCTTTTCCCCCAAAGAATTCTCCTACCTAGTGGTTGAGTGGGGAAATGATGTGGATAGAAACAAGGCCTTAAGAGTTAAAATAATATTGATGGACTTTGTGAAACCCTTGGTGAACTAAATCTTTCCTTACTATAAAACTTCCCCTTATCCTGGACCATATAATTCCTGGTCCCCATCCCTCAACCAAGGAGGAACATAAAATTCCCTGTCTCCACACCTCATCCTGCGGAATGAGATTTCCTTATCTTGTGTCATTCATAGTCCTCACCCAATGCCTTTATCTTACAAGATATCTTTATCTTTCAAGACTTATCCTAGATTTCCAACCCCTCCTAGGAAACTCTAAAATCATCCTATATAAGTTGTCCTTTTCCTATATAATTGTCTTTGTTCAACTCCTTGCTAAATCTCAAGCTTTTGTGTCAATAAAGCTCCCAATGGCTAGAGAAAAAATAAATAAATAAAAATAAAAAATAAAAATAGAGACTTTGGGGGGAGGGGGCAGAGTTTCATACAAAGTTTATCCAGTGTATTGGAAAGAGTATGCACTTTTGAACAAGGAACCTGGTCTGGAATAGTGGTTCTGTTGCTTACTACCTGTGTGACCTTGGGCAGGTCACTTAATTTCTGTGGGCCTCGGTTTCTTCATCTGTAGAATGAAGGGGTTGGATAGAAAAACTTCTAATCTCTTCCAAACCTAAATCTATGATCTTATGGTCCAATTTTACAACAGTTTGATGTCTTCCCCATGTTTCCAGTACAAACAGCTTTATAGTTCAAGATTATTGATGTGCAAAATTAAACGAGCATATTTAAGTACTACACACACCAGGCTTAATTTAATCTGTATTGCTTCTTAATTTAATCATCACTATGCAATATTTATTAAGAACGTGAAATTCTTAAGGATACATAGAATATAAAGAATATATGAGTTATGCACTTTTTAAGGGCAGTTTCTAAGAAAATGAGCTGACAGTATTTTCCAAGTGATTGATTATTTTTGAATGCTGGTCTATTTCACTATATAGGGCACATATTTGGATATGAATTTGAAATATAAATTTGAAATTTGGACATGTGTTGCCTATCCATTCTTTTCCACTATTTCATTATTAATATAGACTATTTAAATTGAATTGGAAGCAGTATAATTTGTGTCTATAGATATATAAAATGTAGTCATAAAAATTCCAGAGGTTAGTAGGCAGACATTATTATGTCCCATAGGCACATAGTCTTAGAAGTCCTATCAATACAGTCACCATTTAAAAATCATGATGGATCTGTGATCACCCAGAATCAGTGATGATCTAGGCTGACCCACACTAGAAAAATAATTTCTCCTTCAAATATTCAATAAATCAGTGATGGGGATACCTTATTTCCCCAAGTAACCCATTTAAGGCCACACCCCCAGTCTTTCTCAGATGAATTATTCTTTATTCCTGCCTCTGCCGACCTTCCCATCAAAATAGTTATTCCTTTAACTGGGGCAAACTGAAACTCCTACAAACTTTCTCACTGTCTTCATTTTGGGCCATAGTCTTCACCAACGTCAACATAAATTGGAAAGGGGTATTTCTGTGGTTCTTTTAATATTTCAAGGAAAATTGGAAAAAATGTGGAATATTGTGTTTTTCTTGATCATTACTAATTATTTCATTTCCATTATTGGTCATATATGTCCTTGGCAATGACTTTTACTTTCTTTATCATTTTCAAGTTATCCTTGTAGCACCCTACATTTTTTGCACTCACTCTTCCAAATGCCATTGGTTACTTGTGATAATAACACCTGGTATTTGATATCACATAGTGTACAGTTATATATGACTATCCAGAATATTTTCTATAGTTTAGAACATAAGAAGAAACACTCCATTTCTTGCTGTAATGGTAACTTAAATGGGAAGATCTTTCTCATTTATTAGTAGACCTATGTGACCTGCTTAAATCACATGGAAGGCTAAGTCACATGTGATGGGAGCAGCTTGTTGAATGGGTGGAACAGGAAGGGTGGATTAGAACTGGGAGGAAGTTGGTGAGAGCAGTTAGGGCAGATAAGACAGAATGCAGGCAGGCAGGTACAGATGGTCTTGTGAGTGTTTACTTGGGGGAAGGTCCCAGCAAGGGGAGGAAGACTTGGGATTAGCTTTGTCCCCTGAAGTGCTACTGGGTATTGACTTCTTGGTTACTATGACAGATGTGGCTGTCTGGTATCTGAATAAAGGTTTTTCTTCTGCCTTCTATATGGAAAGTCTGTTATACTTCGTGATTCAGAACTATTCATAGTTGTCCTTGGTGGTGTGAATATTACCTTGGCAATACACTTGCCAAAATGGATTCCTGAACAGGAGGCAAAGTGATTAGGTCTCCACATACCTACTCCATCTAAATTATGTAATTATTACCTAATGAGCAATAGTTAAGTAATCAAATGAGAAACTTAAGCAAGGGAATTCTTCCACCTAGCAACTGAAGAAAAAGCAAGTCAGAAGTTCCTGGATAATAGGAAAAGCAACCCCTCCCAAAGAATAAATATCACTGTTCAGCAAAGGGACATCAGTAGCCTGTAAGGCTGTGTATTCAAAGGCAACAAGAGCAGAGGGATCCTGTAGTGACCTGAAAGAGTCAGGACAACCTCCTTTACCCCAAGTAAGAGATCTTGAAAGTCAAAGGAAGAAAGAGTAATGAACAGAGAAGTACAGCAGCACTCATATTGGGATACTCAATGTTTCAGGGCAACGAGCTACCTAACATCCTGTTCTGTGATGCAAAAAAGTATCCTGAAAAGCCATCATTCCAAACCCCACATATTGAGGGTACCCTGTCAAGTGAAAGTACATGCAAAAATACAGGGGACCTGGAGAGATGTGAAGACAAATGATGTCTCTCAAAAATGAAGCCAGGGCAAAGCCTGACCCTGACATAATACTCCAAATCAGGATTTAAAGCAAAAGATATGAGTAATTAAAGAAATCACAGAAAATTAAAGAAATATTTAATCAAAGAAAAAATACTTACCAGTATCAAAAAATATAGAATAAAATGAGGCAAAGTATGAGAAGAAAAAGAAATAAAAGCTCTGGAGGAAAGAATTTGAATAGGAATAGAAAAGTGTGAAGGTTGGAAGTTCAATTCCGTGTGGACGGTCTCGGGCAGGTAAAGGTGGGAGCTTCTAAATCTTAGAGTTCTTATGAGGCCCCCCAGGAAAACTGCAGGGAATCGAGAAGGTCAGACCGAGCTAGCTCGGCTAGCTCCGGTATTTCCGCCTCTTCCCGGGAGATACGTGATGGGTGGAGCCTCCCTGCTCTTGAGGCTGTCCCGGATTGGACACACCTGTTGTCTCCTAACAGGCTCGATATTGATATGTAAACTACACGACAGAGGGCTTAAGTAGGTCCAGGAAAGCCCAAAAAAGCCTCGTGGGCAGAGGGCCACGTGTGAGCTTACTAGGCTCCCCATTTTCCTCTCTCTTCTCTCCCCTCCCCCTCTCTCCTCACTTATACTTCTACTTCCAATCTCTTATTGTAAGATCTTTGCCTCCTTGGGAGATCCCTCTCTCTCTCCCTCCTAAGGAAGAATCCCCTGCACTTGTAACCAAGACCCTGAAATAAAGCTCAACCCTTGTTCGACTCTGGAACGTCCTTTCTCTCATATGCGCACCTGGAGTGGCCAGTCGAAGACCTCGGGAGGTGAGGTAAGAAAGACTCGGGTAGCCCACAGGCCTCTAGGTCTGGCAGAAAAGAAGTAAATCTTATCCAAGAAATAGAGTACCATGAAACTTAGAATAGACAAATGTAAATCAAACCATAAAGCAGCAAGACATAATCGTAAAAAAATTTAAAAAAAAATAAAGAACATTTGATACCTAATATTAAAGAAAAAAACATATTGGAAAATGGTCAAAGAGAGATAATTTTAAAAATTATTAGATTCCCTAAAAACTTGATTTAAAAAAAAGTCTTGACAATACATTTTAACAAACTAGAAATATAGTTGCTCAGATACAGAAGTAGAAGGCATAGTAAAAGAACAGAAGTCATTAATCATCTCCTGAAAGGAAAACAAATATCAAGGAATATTAATTGCCAACATCTGTAGCTTCTTGAAAAAAAATAGTGTAAGCATACACAAGGAAAGACTTCAAGTATCAATGAACTACATTCAATATCACTCTTTTTCTCCCTTGTTTCTTGGAAACATCAGATATTTATACTAGATATTCTTAAATGTATGCTTGCCCTTTTGTGTTTGAAAAGGTTCTTTGTTTTCAAAACCAAAAAATATGTAAAGATTTTGTTCATGAAGATGGAAAGAAGGAAGAAGAAAGAAGAGGGAGAAAGTGGAGGGCAGTAGGGGAAGGGGAAGCAGAAAGAAATGGAAAGGAAGAGTCTGGAGAGGGAAAGGTGGAGCAAAGGAATGTGGAGGAGGGAAGCAGAAAAAGACAGGGGGAAAGTGGGGAAGGGGAAGGAGAAGAAAAAAGAGAAGGAAAACAAAAGGAGGAGGAGGAAGAAGAGGAAGAGAAACACAAGAAGAAGAGGAGGAAGAAATATCTCTTAATTATTTTGTTGTTCAGTCATTTTCAGTCTTATCTGACTCTTCCTGACCCGATTGGGGGTTTTCCTGAAAAAGATACTAGAGTGGTTTGCCATTTCCTTCTTCGGCTTATTTTACAGATGAAGAAACTGAGACAAATGGGGTTAGGTGACTTGCCCAGGGTCACACAGGTAGTGTCTGAAGCCACTTTTGAACTTAAGAAGAGGAGTCCTCCTAACTCTATAGTTAACCCTGAATTATGTCTTGGATTAGGGAACAATATGGAAAGATTAAAATGGCCTCAGTGAAGACTCATAGTACAGTACAGAACAACTGCACATATGCTTAAAGAAATGTTGCATAATGACAACTTAGTTGTCCCAGACCCCAATCAGTTTTCCTAAACAACCACTTTCATCATGTTATTCTCCTGATCAAAAAAGTTCAGTGGATCGCCATCACCTGAAGTATATATTCCAAATACCTGAACTAGGCATTTAAGTCCCTTCTTAACTAAGCCCTAATTTATGTTTTCTGATCTACTATTCTTCTAGAATAAATCTCTGCTAGTATCAGACTATTCCACTGCCTTGCCCTGATATGCTATATGCTTTTTTCCTCCTCTGTACTTTTTTCATGTTGCTTCTATACCTAGAATGTCCTGTATTTGAATTTCTACCAGTCAAATTCTATTCTTCCTTTAAGGTATAAATCAAACCTAACTACCCTATTGACCATATCTTTGAGAAGTGATCTCTCCTCCAAATTTCTATAGTACTTACTGTTTGTATTATTTATACATATGTCTTACTTGCTATGCCCTGAAAGCAATGATCTTATTTTATCCTCTGTTTACATCTCATTAATGCAGTGTTGGTACTAAAGAATTTTCTTATGATTTACCAATTAATTGATTCTGGGGAGAAGGTAAAGGAGGAAATTGAGTCTT
Source organism: Notamacropus eugenii (assembly GCF_028372415.1). NCBI lineage: Eukaryota > Metazoa > Chordata > Mammalia > Diprotodontia > Macropodidae > Notamacropus > Notamacropus eugenii. Next base: position 568,620,436 of record NC_092872.1, read on the forward strand.
TGAAAACAGCAAACTGACAGAAGATGATGATCAGCATATCCCCATGTATACTCATGTCAAGGAAGATATGAGCCACAGACATACATTAAGCATGTGCTAGCAAACTTTTTGGTAATTCTGTGTGTTATGTTTAGATTGAAGAAAAAACATTATAAAATAATCTTGTGATATTTGTTTCTTTGGATATCTTTTGAAAAGAAATTGATCTCATTTTTATTTTGTTAATAAGGAAATTTGGCCAAAAATTCATGATGGCATAAATGCCCTCTCATTATTACTTTCAGACCTTACAATCTATAAATATTTTGATCATTGTTAAATCATTTGATTATTATCATGAATTTAATTCATAAATATTGATCTAGAATACTCAGAAATCCTAATACATTTATCTAATTGATAGTTACTAGAACACATAATGTTTGATGCTCCAGGCTTCTTTCCTGACTCTTTAAACTTTATACATGATGCCTCAGCAGCCTCCTTACTCTAGAAGTTCCCTCTATCCCTGTGGCCACTTATCTGAGTGGTAAGCTCCTCACAGAACTTTAAGGAAAGTGCCCAGGTCAATTTTGGCTTGACTTCTCTGCAGCCTCCATTCCAGACTTTTTGGCATTTCTCTTTCATTCCTTTATGCAGGGCTAATCCTTTGCCTCTTTTCATTTACAGTTTCCTTCTCTCATTAGAATATAAGCTACTTGTGGGATAGGACTTTCTTTTTTGCTTTTATTTATGTTCCTGATTCTTAGCACAGCGCCTTGAAAATAATAAGAGTTTAGGAAGTACTTGCTGATCTTTTTTATGGTGGCAAAGAATTAGAAATTGAGAGGATTGTCATGAGTTGAGGGATGGCTGAGCAAGTTGTGCTATAAGAATGTAATGGAATAATACTGTTGATGAGCAGGCAGACTTCAGAAAAATCTGGAAAGACTTACATGAACTGATGCTGAGTGAAGTGACCAGAACCAGGAGAACATTGTACACAGTAATATCCAGATTTTGAACTCTGATAAATTTATCTCTTTTTAGCAATGTAAGGATCTAAGACAACTCCAAAAGACTCATACTAGAAAATGCTATCCACATCCAGAGAAAGAACTGTGGAGTATGAATCAAGATAGAAATATATTATTTGTGCTCTCTCTGTCTCTCTTTCTTCTTTTTTGTAGTTTCTCTCATTGGTTCTAATTCTTCCTTACCTATTATACACTGTCTTGGACTGGGGGGGAGGGGAGAAATGGGGAGAAAACTTGGAACTCATAATCTTATGGAAGTGAATACTGAAAATTAAAAATAAAAAAAAGAAGTACTTGCTGAAGACTAGAATTAGAAGGATTTTAAAGAGCTTGGTCTAGATTCAGATAATACAGGTTTGAGTGACAGTTCTATCAGAGTCCCAATAGAGTTACCCCCAACCCCAATGGGGTTTAACCCCATTAGTTTAATTTCATTGTCACTGCCTATGTAAGTCTAGGAAAATCATTTAACATCATTGGGACTAATTTTTCATTTCATTTCATTCAGAGTTTATCTAGACTATCTCCATTTCCAAGACCCCTTGAATGAAACTACTCAACTAGTGAGACAATTGATAGAAGTCTACATCTGGAATCAGGGAAATCTGAATTTAAATCTGGCCTCAGACAGTAATTTGTGACCCTAATTAAATTCTGTCTGCCTCAAAAATGGGGATAATAGTTTTACTTCCTAGAACTGTTGTGAAGATCAAATGAGAGAATAATTTGTGAAGTGTTTAGCACAGTTCCTGGCAAATAAGCAGTTAATAAATGTATTCTTAATTAAAAAAAAAAATCACTGTTGGATACAACATCTACAATTGGAACAAACTTCAGAGAATACCTGATCCAACTAACTTATTCTGTGCAGATGAAGGAATTGCATTGCAATGTAGTTATGTCATTTGCTCAAGGTTACACAAGTTATTATATTATCAGAGCAGTATTTAAGCCCAGGTCCTCTGGCTCTAGCATCAGTATTTTTTCACTATACCTTAGTGCTTATTATGTACCCTATATGGTGCTAAATATTCGGGACATAAATGCAAAAATAAGAATATACCTTTCCTCAGAGATCTTACTTTCTAAGGTGGGAGACAACACACATTGGGGAGTGTTGGCCAAGGAGAGGAGTTTTGGTATATGTGGGGATTATAGAGATGCTAAGTAGACCATAGGGCAGTGGATGGAGTGGATTGTTATGCTTTTCCAGGACCAAAGATGTCTTTGACTTGACTGAACAGTACTTCTTAAACTGTGGGTGGCAAGTAGAAAAAGTCTAAGAAGTTCTGGCCTAGGGTGAGAAGTGGAAAGTAGGTGATTGGGGAGAAGGGTAGATGTCAAACTGATGATCTGGGTAGATGGTTGGATCTGTTGTAAAGCCTAATAATCAAGGGTCAGTTAGATATTGTTCTAGACCCCTTGGAACAATCACTCTTCTACATGAAAATGAGAATTTGTTTTTTTGTTCCAGTTTTACTCAATGCCTTTTATATTTAGAGAAATAATTCTCTGAGAGATTTATCTCAAACTGGGGATATGATAAGCCTTTCTGACCAAAAATCAGATGACAGTTGAGCTCTGAGACCCAAGGTCAGTCTGTGATGTTCACACCAATTTAGGAGTTGGAAGTAATTGAGAAGAGTCAAGAGACAAATTAATCAAAGTCAGGTGGGACTGAAAAGAAAGCTAGAAAAAAGGGAGTAGTTAATAGAAGACTGCTAAGAAGAGGTCAAGAGCAAGGTCTAGATCTTATCCTGGACCTTGGTACTTTTTTATGCAGCTTGATAGAGGATAATCTTGACAGAGGGACTTCTGCCTGAATAGAGTGAATAGAGGTTGACCAAGGAGCTTAGTTGAGAAGCTTAGCTAAGAAACATATCTGCGGGACCTGAAGCAAACTATGCAGTCCTTGGTTGAGGTTGGCAATTGAGAAGAGCTGGGTAGAAAATTAGTAATCACAGTAATTACAAGGTGCAAGTGACTAGAAATAGCTGTGGGTTATAATTAAAGTTTAAAAGCCTCGAAGAACAGGCTGATAGAACTCTAGCTTCTCTGATGGGGGAAAAAACCCAAAATTTTTAATCATAGTACATGTCTTTTTAGGCACTCCAGTGTATTGTGGATATGACCAAAAGATCCACTGATTTAGCTATAATGACAGCATATCTAATGAAGGTTTTAAAACAAGTAACTTTGGGAATTGCTGATAGGGAGTGATGGAAGCAATGCCTAGCTAAGAGTAATGGAAAGCAAAACCTAGTGGAGGGTCATGGAGAACGATGCATGAAGGGGAACAACTGAGACACAGGGCCTCTTGGGAAAGGCTGGTGAGAGACTGGAGAAAACACTGCGACTATATCATTAGAAGACATCAGAAATTTTTCAGCAACATAAGAGTTAAGTAGACCCTTCAGATATGTCTTAGCAATGTGTCTTACTAATGTCTTAGTAATGTGTCTCTGCAGGTTCATTCATTTATGAATATGGTCTGGTCACATGTGTTAACTATTCGTATATATCCCATAGATGATCATTATGAAAGTCCAACAAGTATGTATTTTACTTGTGGGAGAGATTGTATTTATTTTTTGGGGGAGTGGAGGGGGTGTCATATTATTTTATTTATATAGTCCTTTAATTAAAATGTCTTTGTTATGAACTGAGTGTGTCATATATCTAGAGGCTTTGGAGAGTATTCTGACCCGCAAAATACTAATAGTCTGTTAGCAAATTTATGGCCCCAGACATACTGGCCACATTATGATCTTTTAAAAAAAAAAAAAGACACATGATAACAAAAAAGATTTCAAATATTGTCATCTCAGAAAGAGAAATCACACAAGCATGGTTGAAAAAGTGGATTGTATTATCTCCCCAATACCAAGACAATGAACCACAACCTAAATTCATAGGCCACAAGTTGGCCTCAGATGGAGAGGGCCCTGGGCCTCACCTTTCACAGGTAGTCTCTCTTCTCTCACTTGTCAGGAAAATGTCAGCCAATGAGGAGAACATAATTCCAGTCAACTAGAATGTTTTTAAAGCACCCCCAGTTCTGGATACATCCTAATCAAAAATGTCACCATATGGTTAGCAAACCAAAATCAGTTATGCACATATTCCAATATCTACATTTGAATATTAACTCAAAGGTACTCTACACATAAGGACTAGACTTATTGGCCAGTTCATTGTTAAACATTCAAATAATATTTGATGTTTATTTTTTAATTAAAAAGTCAGAAAAAGAAGACAACTCATGAAGTATTTATTGAGTGCCAACTGCATTTTGAACATATTTGAGTTTGCAATTTCCTCCTGCAATTTGATAGAGCTAGTTCAAATTAAGTGGTTCTTTCCAATTGTTTTTTTTTTGATGTCTTATTTCAAAGCCAAAGAACATTTTATTTAAAATATGCCAAATAAAAGCATAGATTTATTTGTGTGGTTCACAAAGGGGCTACTTTCATCCATTTCAGTAAGGAAGACATTTGAAGACAGATGTGCAAAAAAACTTATCCAGGCTTTTTTTCAGCTTGTAGATAGTATGTTTATGATTACTATTATTTAATTACTTTTATTGTCATACTTCAGTTAGTCTATTATCACTCAAAATACCATTCATTTTACAAAAATATACTTTTTAGCATTAAGCACTCACATTGAAAATCTATACATTAATGTATCTTTCTAAATGCAGATGTTTTTTCTCATCCCTTAGTGTCTCTTGATTTTCACTGCTACCTGTAGAATTTTATTTGATCATAATTTTATAATATAATTACTACATTTTATCAGTTTTACAGCTGATGTTCTTTTTAAGCGATGCTCACTCTTCAGAGTGATGTTCATGTACTCTACAACATGAATTTATAATACAGCCATGTGGAGGAAGCTTCTAGCATCAGATGTTGTTCTTCATTTATGTAAGGAAGAAAACAACTTTCACCTTAATTAGTTACTACTCAGGAATGAACTCAAAAATTGTGAATGTACAAAATTCTTAGCATTTTTTAAGTGGGCAACATTATTACTGGATAAAAGTGATGACTTGAAAATTGGTGCCTCTTTTTTTATTTCAAAACTAGGAACTTAGATGTGTTGGTTAAAAAAAGAGGGGGATTGAAAAACTCAAGGGACTGAAATTTAAGCAGGTAACTAAAGATTGAGGTACAGATCTTTTTAGCTGACAAAAAATAGAGTTAAACTGTCTACCTCTTTGATTATATCAAAAGCAGAGAAAATAAACAGGACTCAAAGGTATATTTTTTTCAAGGTTTTAGATGAAAAGTTAAGGTTCAGGGTCACTCATCAAGTTACAGTAAGCTTTAAATAAGCACAGTTCATCAATTAAAAGGAATTTTATCATGCATTCCTTTCTTTTATGTTCATATGAATGTTCTTTCTTAAATTTGTACTGTTATTAAACAGCAAGACTTTACTAAGCATATTTTTTTTAAACAGATGCATGCTGAGCATTAAAAATTGATGTGGTGTAGGGAAAAAAGCTAGACTGGAACGAGCATATATGGTGTAAGCAGGACCTGATATTCCTCAGTGGGTAGAAGTATGCAATGACACTTGCTTTGCTATGAGGATCTGACCCAGACAGGAAAGATTTTCATGGGGGAGAAGGAAGAAGCTCTCTGTAGCCTCTAAATTCCTTGGCCAAAGCGGACTAAAAGAGGGACAGTGCTCTTCACAGCCTCTAAATTTCTCACATCTGGGCAACACTCCTATGACCCTTCTCTAGTTATGACTGGAGAATTTGGAATTAGTGGACCTGGTTTTATATCCTAGCACTATCATTCTCCATCTTGTTTAGCCTTGGGAAAGTCATTAGCTTTCTCTGTTTAAGTTTTCTCATTGGTTAAAATAATAAAGAGAGGATTGGACTAACTGACTCCTAAAGTACTTCCAGCTCTTATGTAAAGTGCCTAGCACTGTGCCTGGCACATAGGAAGCACTATGTAAATGCTAGTTGCTGCTAATGTTGGTGTTATTACTATTATTTTATAATCTTATGACTATGGATTAGTACTCAACTTTTGGGCCTTCTGCTTCTTCTATCAAATGAGAAAACTAAAATAAATTTTCTAGAATCTTTCTCAGCATTAGAATCTTACACATTTATATACTATAATACTAGCACTTAGTGATTTTTTTATTAATTCAAAAAGGTGAGAAATTAAGCAAAATTTATTTCATGTGATATTTTCTCAGATACTTTTTAGTTGTGTAATCATGAGCAAATCATTTTATATCTCTATACTTTATTTTTCTCATCTAAAAATAGATGAATGAATGAATAAAATAATTAAGTACTCAATATGAGTCAGGCACTATGTTGTATGAGTATATGTGCATATATTTTAAGCTCAAAGGATAAAAGTGAAAAAGTAATATTCATTCTTTCCCTCAAGGAACTTACATCTAAATAGGGAAAATGATGCAAATCTGGATGTCATGGACAGGGAAGTTATAGGGATGGGGAGTGATTTCTAGCAATGATAGCGTTGATTTAATTATTCTTCTCATAACAAGAGGTAGAAGGGTAGATATTTGTAGAAATATGGTGTAAAGATGACTGATTCAGAAACAGTAACATGGAGATCTGGATTGTGTTAGAAACAGTGAAAATGTCACCTAGAAGACAAAGATTCCAACCCATGTCGATGAAGAACTAGCTGAAGGATGGAGTATGGAGTATAGGAGTATGGCATGAAGATGAATAATCCTATTACTACTCACTGTTTGTTTTTTGGATCTTTCTTGCAATTGTGTTTAATGTCATTTTTAATGAAGGTCTGCCTGAAATTACTGTACCAAAATAATACCTACAGAGCTCCCTTCATCCACAGAACTGCCATAGTATGCCTCTTGCTTGGTTCTGGAACAACCGTACTGTATATTCCTGAGATGATCACCTCACCATCCAGAAATGCTTCTTATGAGATATTTAAGCAATCCTTCTGCCCTGAAGCAGCAAGTGAAGGCCAGGTGATTTTCCACACCTGTTTGGGCCCTATAGAGTGAGAGCTCTGCATTTTCTTTCAATATTTCCACAGTAGGAAGAATTTGGTAATTAAATTACACATAAAGTTTTTAAAAAGTGTTCGCTTTCTATCAGGACTTCTACTGCTTATAGACTCTTGGTAGAGAACACTTTGCTCCCTTTTTATTTGGCTGTAGAATAAGTACTGTATGTGGATTCCCTTGAACAGGAGCGCTAGACCAACCTCCCCTTTCATCTATGTATAAGAAACATTCCCTTCATCTCAACGGAGGAAAAGTACAAATACTAATTTTGACCTTTTATATTTCTCAGCACAATTCTGAATTCCAGTAAGATTGCAAACCTACTTAACTGAACTGAGCACTGCATAGCACAAGAGAACTTGTTGGCCCAGCCAGAGTTTGTTCCCTGTTTTCTCCCTTGAGAACAGCAAAAAAAAAAAAAAAAAGAAAAAAATAACAGGCCCTTTTTTTTTCCTTAGCAGAAGCTTAACAGGATTTTGATTCTAAATTCACCGCACTGTGCGCAGGCATACACATGCAAATAGAGAAAGGAGATCAGAGAATGTCATCTGATAAACAGTTGAGATAGCATTGGGAACACTGGTGAGAACAGGTCATATTATAGGGACCCTGGGGGTGTCCCTTGGTGTGTACAAAGAAAAGACAGAAAGAATCATTAATCCAGGCTACTGAAGAGAGTATTCGAGTAGACATGTGTGATTTAGGACAGTAAACTCCAGTTTACTGGATGAAAGGCTATATTAAGATCTCTGTGACTGAGGCCTCACTGACCAGACTGGTGAGTAATTCATGGGGAACAACTATATCAGCTTATGTCTCCTATATACAAAGACATACTTCACTCTATCCTTTCTTACCCCCCACATCTCCCAAATCCTCCCGTTGTTAAAAAAGACAGTGCTTCATAAAACTTCAATCACTATGCTAATGTGTATTTACACTATACTTCTTGAGGGGGCTTAACGTCTTTTTAAAATAGGGAAAGAAATCTTTGCTAAAGAAATTTGCGGACCAATAAAGGGGATATACATATACATTAAAATGGTAAAACTGAGATAAATATAGATTCAAAGTGCCAAGAAAGAAGTCTAAAAAAGGCTTATTTTGCAATGGGTGCATCAGTGAAGGTTTCACAGGGGAGACACCATTTGAATTAGTCAGTAAAAATTGGATAGGATTTCACCAAAGGTATTGTAGGTATAGGAAATATTGTGGTTTAAGGTGCGGAATTAAGGAATCTGAGGATATATTTAGTGAACAGTAAGTAATCCAGCTTAACTGAAGTATAGGACATGTGAAGGGGGATTGTATGAGATAAAACTGAAAAGGCAGCTTGAAGAGGAGTCCTAAATCAATCATTGATTTCTCTGTGATTGTAAACTGCCTGGGAGTTTGCAGCCATAAGTCTTTACCACTACCTGATGGCAGTGTACCTAAATTTCAGACATTTCTTAAAGTGTGAATTAAACTTTGTGTCCTGGAACTTTAAAATATATGTCATGTAATGATAGATGTATGACTTTTATTTGGACTATTATGTAATTACCAACTGTTTTGCTGAAGCTTGTAAGGCAACTAGTATTATTCCTGTTGTATGGATGATGACATTAAGAACACACAGCTATAAAGCAGTGTGTAACATAAACTGGGATTACTAATTTGTTGTAGAACTGGATTAGTAAACATGTTTTCCTTCATGACATCCAGATAGATTTCACCTGAGAAAATTGGTTCCCTCTACTTCATTGTTAAAGCTTCTCTATACAAAAATAATTTTATATTTCCTTGGGTATATTTTTAAAATTACTTATCTATATAACTCTTGTTTTCTTTCTGTGGAATTCAGCTTCCTTGTGGGTAGATGTTTTTATATTTTGATTTTGTATCCCGATTTCATAGTACGGTACCTAACAGATGGTAGGTACTTAAGAAATGCTTGTTAATCTGAGTGTAGATTGAAACATTTTTTCAATTTCATTATATTTCTTGTTTGTTTTCTGCAATATGGCCAATATGAAAATATGTTTTACGTGACTTCATGTGTATAATAGGTCTGATATTTATTGCTTTTTCATTGAGTGAGGGATGAAGTGATAAGAGAGAGAATTTGGAATTCAAAATAAAATAAATTAATTTTTAACCAGTCTATTGCAAATTGGGAAAAATCTATTAATTGCTCCATGGAAACAATCAATGATAATTTGTTTTAGTCCCTATGAGTATAAAAATAAAAATAAATATTTGCAATTTTCAAGAAACATACATATATAAAAATAAACAAAATAGAAAGCACAAGTGATAACCCCTCATATATAATACACTTATAATAATATATGGATATCATTATGCACACATGTACATACATAATTCATGCATATATACACACATATACATATATATGTGTTTAATTTGATTCAATAAATATTTATTAAGCACCTGCTGTATGCCAGGCACTGTTTTCAGTTATGTAATTACAAAAAGAAGCAGAAAGCCCCTACCTTACAATTTAATGGTGGAGAAAACATGCAAACAAATATATGCAAAGCAAGCTATATATAGGATAAATAGGAAACAATTAACAGAGGGAAGACACTAGAAATAAAATGGGTTGGATACGGCTTCCTGTAAGAGGTGGAATTTTAATTAAGACTTAAAGGAAGACAGGAAGGTCAGTAGTCAATAGAGGATAGAGAGAGTTCCAGTCATGAGGGACAGATAGCTAGAAATAATGCCTAGAGTTGAACGGTGGGAGTATCTTGTTCCTTGAATAGCAGGGAGGCCAGAGTCATTGGATTGAAAAGTATAGATTGGGGAGTAAAGTGTGAGAAGACTAGAAAGACAGGAGAGGGTAGATTATGAAGACTTTGAATGCCAAGCAGGACGTTTTGTATTTGTATCTGGAATGAATAGGAAGTCACTGGAGATTATTGAGTAGAGGGTGGTGATGTGATCAGATTTTAGGAAAATCATTTTTTAGCGGCTAAAAGGAGAATGAACTGGATTGGAGAGAGACTTCCGGCAGGCAGACCCACCAGCAAACTATTACTTTAATTGATTGCATGACATGGGAGACACTGGCACAGGACTGTTTAGCATGGTGTGCCCACATGACAGAAGGTGCTGTGCTCTATGAGCAAAGCAGAATTGAGATAGCCCAAAGGAAATGCAGGATGTGCAAATTTAGAGTATCCACCCCAAATGTTCACATGTACTATTTGTGTCTGCCCTGTGGTAGAGCATTCTGAGCTTGTATTGATGTGATTAGCCACAGTTGGACACGCTGAAACTTGGCTCTAGCACAGTGATGTCATTTTGGTCCTCTTCAAGAATGAAGGACAATAACCAACCAACCAAACAAACAACAGTAGTTGATGAATGAGGTGATAAGAACCTGCACTAGAGTGATGGCAATGTCAAAGGAGAGAAGGTGGCATATTCTGGAGATGTTGCAAAGGTACATTTGACAGGCCTAGGCAGTTGTTGGAATATGAGGGATGGTTTGGAATATAAGATGATTTCTATATTGTGACCTTGAAGGACTGAGGGGATGGTCTTGCCTTCTATAGTAATAGGGAAGATAAGAGGGAGGAGTGGTTTGGGGGGAAGCATAATGACTTCTGCTCAGGATATATTGAGTTCAAGAAGTCTGAAAGGTAATTGGAGGTATGAGATTAGAGGTCAACAGAGAGCATAGGGCAAGAAAGGAAAATTGAGAATTATATATGTAATATAAATGCATAATTTACAAACATATGCATACAAGTATATAGATGAGAAAAATGGTATAGAATAAGGGTATATATATGCTGAGTGGTGGGGGCAGGACTCAACCTCAAATATTCTTCCTGTAATTCCAAGGCTTATGATAACGGGAGTACAGAGTTGAAAAAAAAGACTCAATGCCATATTATTCCACTTATACCCCCCCAAAAAAGACAACTCCCTGTCCCCCCAACTAAAACACATGTGAAAAGTGGGCTTCCAGTTTTTGCTTGAATATCTCCCAGATATAGCCCATTGCATTTTTGGATAGCTGTAAAAGTTAGGAAGCTCTTCTTGGCATAATTCTATATTCATCCCAATCAACAGTGAATATAGTACATTGATTATTTAATATAGTATGCAAAAGTTATGTCAAATTTGAGTTGTTGAATGTCAAATCTTGCCAGAAGCACAGTTTAACACTGTCACTATGAGTCCATATAGAATCATGGATACATTTCATTGTCACACTTTATATTGTATTTGGACATGGAATTTATAAAGTTAAGCAATCTTTGTTTAGTAATTATAAGTGCCAAGTTATAATTCTAAGCATTATTTATTTCTGTAAAAGACTTATAAACTGGTTTCCAAACAATTGCCAAGTTGTAAAAAGTTAAAATAATTTAAATAATTTTTTCATAGTTTAAAATTTTAAGAAATTAAATTTAAATTAAATTGTGGTTTTTAAATATAATTTTAAAAAGCAAAATAATAAAACTTTGTGATGATAAATATACTATTGGTTTGAGAATATAATCCAATAGAGCAATTGAAACTAGTGTAAGCAAAAATAATTTACTTTAATTAGCAGTAAAACAGAATCAAAAGTTAAATCCTAAAGTAAATAATGATACTGTATATAATTTCATTCACAAATATTGTAATTATTGAGAGGACAAGCAACTGAATTTGCTTGAATTAATTCTTTAACCATAAGATAGAATGAAATGAAAAAAAGAGAAGAAAGGAGGGAGTGAAGGAAAGAGAAGAGAACTATCTTGAAAGTATACCTGCAGAAGAAGTTGACAAAAGATAGTTTTTCTAAAACAAAATGAATTATCAAAAAAACACAAAGTTTTCCCCATTTCCTCTATAACATCAAGACTTCCATTATAGAGTTTTGTGTCAGAATTACTCATATGCAATGCCTCATTCAAATGGAGAAATTTGGGGACTACTAATGACTATGCTGGATATGCAGTAGTATGAGTGCAGACACATGATGCAAAGTGCTTTGTGATTAACTAATTGAGAAACTAGGGGAAGCTAGGTGGCACAGTGGATAGATTGCCAGGTCTGAAGTCAGGAATACTCATCTTCCTGAATTCAAATCTGACCTCAGACGTTTAGAAGTTGTCTGTCCCTGGACAAGACTCTTATTCTTGTTTGGATTGGTTCCTCCTCTATAAAATGAGTTGGAGAGGGAGATGTCAAAACAACAACAAAACCCCCAAAAGCTCCAATATCTTTGTCAAGAAAATCCTAAATGAGATTATGAAGCACTGCACATACCTGAAATGATTGAACAGCAATAAAATTGAGAAAATAAAATCTTTTTATTTTGCATTCTAAATGAATGATGATATTTGTGAATACTGACACTTGACAACCCAGGTCTTTCAGATTTCAACAATAGGCATGTAGTCAGTACAAGATGGCAGCCCTTTGTATGCCAGATTACCTGTCAACTGTATATTTTGCATGGTGAAAGGAGCTGGACCTAGAAGACCTGAGGACCTCAGAAAGACCTGAATCCAAATCTAGTCTCAGACATTTTCTAGCTGTGTGACCCTGCCCAAGTGACTTAACCTTTGTCTGCCTCAGTTTACTCAAATGTAAAATTGGGATAACAATATCAACTGCCACCAAAGGTTGTTGTGAGATCAAAGTGTTTGGTTGTTCATTCACGTCTGACTGTTTATGACCTCACTTGGGATTAAGAATTCTTGGCAGAGATACTGGAGTAGTCTGCCATTTCCTTCTCCAACTCATTTTATAGCTGAGGGAGCTGAGACAAACAGGTTAAGCAACTTGCTTATGGTCACATAGCTAGTTAAGTATTTGAGGCCAAATTTGAACTTGGGATGATGAGTCTTCCTGATTCCAGGTCCCATGCTCTATCCACTGTGCCATTCAAAGAGCTTACTACAGTGCCTGCAACATAGTAGGTATTTAATAAATACTTACTTGCTTCCTTCCCTTCTTCCCTCCTCTCCTTTTTCTCCTCTTGCTCTAGAACAATATTCAAATCAATACTCAGTCATCCTTCATTATTTAAAAGTGAAATCATTTTGAAAGTGCATGCTCATTTAATAACAGGTAGAAGGAATCAAGGAAGGGAGCAAGTGCATGACTGGAAAAAACTAAACACCACCACCAAAATGTCTCATTTCACAGAGATCATAATTCACCATTCTGATCGGACTTTGGAAAATTTCAACTTTTTGAAGTCTGAAATTTTCTTGGTAGGGCTGAGGTATCTCATTTCTAATATGAGAGTTCACTCTCCTTTGTGTATTATTTAATATCCTCACAAATATACTTTCTCCATTTTCTGATTTGCTATCTGTTTCAGATAAATAGATATGGGTTTAAGGGTTGGAAAGCCCTTAGCTTAAAAAGACCAAAGTCTCCCCCTGCATTCTGGGCCTTCTCCAGTCATCCTCATTGGTATCTGGCCACTAGACCCAGGTGGCTCTGGAGGAGAAAGTGAGGCTGATGACTTTACACAGATCTCCTTCACTCAAATTAAGTTCAATTGCACATCTTGTTATCATCTCCCTGATGTCATGGTCCTCTTTGAGAACAAAGGACAAACCACACACAAGATAAATGGATTTATTTTTTTATTCACTATGTACGTTCATTGTTTATGTCTTTGGTAGGAAGGGCATCAAGACTTGGATATTTAGTTTGAGATACACTTTCCCCAATTAGGGATAGTGATCAGTAGTACAACTTGAATCTAAAAATTATTTCCTCTAGACTATTTAAGGAGCAAATAAATGCAATTTTAGCATGGTACACTCTCTTTCTGAGGAGAGTAGAGAGGCCAGTCTCTAAACCCATCTTTTGGCTTCCCCTTGTGACATTTAAAAAGCTTCAAGAGACATAGTTTCTGTGTTATTTAATCATTTTCTTAATAACTACAACATTTTAATACAAGGATGGTCAGCTGGCCATCTCTCTTTTAAAGCAAAGATAACAATGATGGCAGGCTCACAGTGTAGCAATCAACTCTGATAAGCTAACCGTTAATGAGAGAATAAATATTACCATGACAGGCTGGACCTGAGTTTGGATGGTCATTTATTTCAGTTAGCCCCCACCTGTGCAGTGTGTTCTAACAATTTTCACCACCCCAACCTGAGTGGAACGCAATGAGTGCCCCACCTGTGTGGCATCTAGATGTACAAGAAGGTTAACATAACCTTCAGAGACTGAGGTCTTGAAATGAGGATAAAAGAAAAAGGGGAATATTTGAATCTCCTCAGATAATTGGCTATTACTAATCATTTCTCCCACCCTTTGGGCAAGAAACAAAATCTCCCTTTGAAAAGGGTGAGGGGAGAGACATCCATCCTTGCCTCCCTGTGAGTCACATCTGGACATATCATGAGGACATATGTAATGCACATAGTTGCAATTCATTGCTACATATATACTTAAATACAAATACATATACGTATACTTGTGTGTATAAAACAAATTTTTGGAAGTAATTTTTTGGATATAATCTAAGAAGAAAGATACTGGCAAAGATAGGAGAGAGAACTTAGAATAACCTTATAAAAGTAGAATTTTAGCTCATTTTTGAAGGAAGTCAAAAGCCAGGATCAAGTAATAAGGGACTACATTCCAGGCATGATGGACAGCCTAGGGAAAAGTAACTGATTCAAATGATGGAGTATTCTGTGTTAAAGACAGGAACAAATCCAGTGTGTCTCTTTGATGTTAGAAATAAACTCGAATCCAGATCTTCTAGTCCAGGGATAGTTATCTTTTTACTGTGCCACATATGTATTGATTTTCATCTATTTACTTATTTATTTATTTGTTTGTTTGTTCGTTTGTTTATTTATTTTTTTACTCATTCATTCATTCATTTATTCATTCATTTATTTATTTATTTTGGTGAATGATTTTACAATTTAGATACTCACATGGCAGTTTCCTTGATAGGAATGAAAGACCGTGAATACAAATACACAGAAAGACCATTATACCACTAAACACTTTAGAATTAAATGGGGGTAGAGCCCATGTGTATTTTTCAAAGATCTGGGATCCTTCTCCTCCAGGGTCCCCACTGAAGAGTCTGAAAAGGAGTAAAGTCAAACAAGTTGAGAAATGAACAATATAAACTTTAAAATACTTCCAAGAAGTACTAAAAAAACAAAGGAAACTTACACAAGCTATAAAAGATGTATCTAAGAAACCTGTTCTAGTGGAGGGTGGAAAGCATATATGTAGAGCTTAAAAAAAACAGAGGATGAAGAAGCTTTTCTTTTGGACACGAGGTACAAAGGTTACTTGCAGTTACTGAAAGATCTATGTCAAAGGTCAGAATTTTGAACTAGAGATCTTTTTTGTCCTAGTGAGCCTATTCACATCAAGAAATGGAAGCAGGGGAACATAAAGTATCAAAATGACTTCCAACTGAGCCAGACAAAGAAGTAATTCACCTTTTTCCTATCAAAGATAAGTGCAGGGTTATTCCATGGACCAGGGAGAAGGAAGTTGTCAATATTAACAAAATTTAAGAGGAATAACAAGAAAAAATAGAGTTTAAGGAAGTGGTTGCCGAAGGTTCCATGCCAAAGCTGACACCAGAAGAATATTTAATTGAGTGGCAGAGGAAATCACAGGAGGAAAAATAATATGCATCATTGCCTCATGTATATATATATATGCATCTGTCATCTCATCTGATCCAGAGTCCAATATTAAGAAACTGAAAAAAATTCTGGCCATGCTTAGGGCATAGGATCCTGATTTAGCTGTCATTGTATGAAAATTGGTGATAATTTCTCTGATGAAGTAAAATACATTATTCCTTCCTACAAAATTTGAATTGTAACAGAAACAGAAAAGGCATCCAATGTCTGAAAAGACTATGAGAGTTTGAAGGAGCCCTAGTAAGCTAATATAAATTTTATTTGGAAAATCTGGGGAAAATAACTAAAGACTGGAAGCAAAGAAAACTGAAGAAAAGTAACATTGTCTCCTTTAAGGCATATAAATATCTGATAAAGGTTGCTGCAAAGAGCTTGTATGAGCTGTTGGTAGTACCCCTTCGTTTTAATTTCCACAGTATTTATTAGTGGTTGTCCTTTGTTCTCAAAGACCAAAATGACATTATTATGTTGGAGTCAAGTTACAGTGTGTCTGACTATGACTGATCAGAACAATATAAGCTTGGAATACTCTACCATAGGGCAGGCAAAAATAGTCCATGTGTACTTTTAGGGTGGATTCTCTAAATTTGCTCATCTCACATTTCTTTTGAACTACTTCAATTATGTTGTGCTCAAAGAGCACAGCACCTTCTCTGATGAGGGCACACCAAACTAGGCACTCCCATGCCAGTGTCTTCCATGTTACACAATCAATTCCAAAATTCTTAAGAGTGACCTTAAGAGTGTCCTTGTATTACTTTTTCTGATCAGCATATGAGCACTTGTCCTGCGTGAGTTTTCCATAAAGTAGCATTTTGGGGCAAGCATATATTTGACATTCAAACAATATGGCCAGTCTATTGAAGTTGTGCTATCTGCAGTAGAATTTGATCTACAATATCATTGCATTAATCATTCCTCTTGTGAATGACAGTTAAAAATTTATTTCTGAAATGTATAGTAAAGAAACTCTGTAAACAATTAACACATATATCCTACTATGTCACTCATTTTCCCAATTAGATTTCTGAACCTAGATCACCAAACGATGTTTCACTTTCTTTTCAGATATGTATCAATGACATCTTGTGATCTTCCTTTCATTGCCTCAGATGGAAAGGCAGATGTTCCATAAATGATCAGAATCAATGTCCTGAGTTTTTTTGGAAATTAATCAGCTAATCTTTGGAATTACGATGCTAGGACTGAAACATTTTGATTGACTATGTAAACTTAATTATCTTTACATTTTACTTAGATAGTATTTTTCCCCCTAATTTGTCTAATTCTCTTTGAATTTTCTAAATTATCTCCATTTTGGCTTAATTTGGATTTTAATAGTAACTTCCAAGATCTTAAAAATAATATTCAGCTCATTTTACATACATACACACATGCCTGTATACATTTATTATACATATTCATGTATATATTCATATATATACACATGACCATTCATATTCACATGACTATTTCTTAATTTCTCTGGGCTTAATTTATTCAGCTGTGGATTTATGCCAATAATGCAGAACTAGTTCAAAATTAGAAAAACTGTCAGCATAATCGATCATATCTATAACCAAACTAACAGAAATCATATGACTATCTCAATAGATGCAGAAATCATCACTGTTTTTCAATATTGTACTGGAAATGTTAGCTTTAGCAATAAAAGTAGAAAAGGAAATTGAAGGAATTACAACAGGCAAAGAAGAAACAAAGTTATTGATCTTTGCAGATGGTATGATGATATACTTAGGGAAACCTAGAGAATCAACTAAAAAAAAACTACTTGAAACATTAAAAAACTATAGCAAAGACGCAAGACATAAAAAAAAAAACAAATAAATCATTAGAATTTCTATATATTGCCAACAAAGTCCAGTAGCAAGAGATAGAGAAATGCATTCAAAACAACTGTAGACAATATAAAATATTTTCCAATCAACCTATGAAGACAAACCCAGGAACCATATGAAGACAATTGCAAAACACTTTACACTTAAATAAAATCAGATCTAAATAATTGAAAAAAGACATCAGTTGCTCATGGGTAGGTCAAGCTAATATAATAAAAATAACAAATCTATCTAAATTAATTTACTTATTCAGTGCCATAAATATCAAACTACCAAGCATTATTTTATGGAGCTAGAAAAAAGAGTAACAAAATTCGTCTAGAACAAAAGGTCAAGAACATCAAGTGAATTAATAAATAAAACATATGCAAAGGAAGGTGGCCTAGATGTATCAGATCTAAAACGATGTTATAAACAGCAATCATCAAAAATATTTGGTACTGACTAATAAATAGAGTAGTAGGTCAGTGGAATAGGTTAGGTACACAAGACACAGTGGTCAGTGACTATAGTAATCTACTCTTTGATAAACCCCAGTACTCCACATTCTGGGTGAAGAATTCCCCATTTGACAAAACCTTCTGGGAAAGTTAGAAAATACTATGGCAGAAACTAAGCCTAGATGAACACCTCACATCATATACCAAGATAGTCAAAATGGGTATGCATAGTTCAGATATAATAGGTGAGACTAAGTAAATTAGGAGAGCAAGGGATAATTTACCTATCAAATCTATGGAAACTGGAAGAATTTATAAACAGAATGTTATGAAAGCAAAAAGGATGATTTTGATTACATGAAATTAAAAAGAATATGCATAAACAAAACCAATGCAACCAAGATTATAATGAAGCAGAAAGCTAAGAAAAAAATTTATAACCAGTGTCTCTTATAAAGGCCTCTTTTCTCAAATATACAGACAACTGAGTCAAATTTGTAAGAATACAATTCATTCCGCAATTGGTAAATGGTCAAAGGGTATGAACAGGCAGTTTTCAGATGAAGAAATTAAAGCCATCTCTAATCATTTGAGAAAATGTTCTAAATCACAATTGATTAGAGAAATATAAATTAAAACACTTTGAGGTACCACTTCACACCTATCAGATTGGTTAATATGACAAAAAAGGAAAATGATAAATGTTGGAGAAGATGTGGGAAAATTGGAACACTGATTTATTGTTGGTGGAGTTGTGAACTGATTCACCCATTCTGGAGAGCAATTTGGAACTATGCCCAAAAGGCTTCAAATTGTCATGCCCTTTGACCCAGTAATACCACTACTAGTCTCTATCCCAAAAGATGTGAACCTACATGTATAAAAACATTTATAGCACCTCTTTTCTGGTGGCACAGAGTTGGAAATTGAGAGGATGCCCTTAAATTTAGGAATGGCTGAACAAGTTGTCATATATGAATGGAATGGAATGCTATTGTGCAAGCAGACGTAATGAGAGGTAAGATTTCAGAAAATCCTGGAAAGACTTACATGATTTGATGTTGAGTGAATTGAGCAGAACCAGGAGAATGCTACACACAGTAACAGCAATGTTGTACAATGACTAACTTTGATAGACTTAGCTCTTCTCAGCAATACAATCATCCAAGACTATTTCAAAAGACCGATGACAGAAAATGCTAAACACAATAGGAGAAAGCACTAGGGAGTCTGAAGGCAGATCAAATAATTTTTTGTGTTCTTTTTTTCCTTTCTTGTGTTTTTTCCCTTTTGTTCTGATTCTTCTTTCAGAACATGACTAATGAGGAAATATGTTTAACTTGGTTTTACCTGTATAACATATCAGATTGCTTTCAGTCTGGGGAGAGGCAAGGGAGGGACAGAAGAAGAAAAATTTGGAAATCAAAATTTTGCAGAAAATGAATATCAAAAGTTATATTTACATGTAATTGAAAAAATACTACTAAGGAAAAATCCTCCACTTTGCTAACCAGGTTTCTAGCCAAGTCCGGAGCATTTTGTGTGAGTCTCTCTTAGTAAGTGATGATAATGAAGGCTCATTGCTCTACGATGTATGAGGGATAGAGTTTGCAAAAGAGCTTTGGAAAGCAGATTTATTTAACATTCCTTCCTCAAGAGAGGATATTAGTCCTATGTGAGACAAACTCCAGGGAGGAGAAGAAAAAAAATACTTTGGAAATGACAAACAGTACCTCATCATGACCCTGATTTTCAGCTTGCATCCCGAGAAACTTCAGAGAATTTCCCAGACTTTTGTATTTCCTTATAAATGTTCACCTGTATAACTTTTTTTTAATATTTGTTCCTTATTTGCTTGGAGAAATGATTTTATTAACTATTCACTATTTTTGGAAGTCTTTTGTGTAAATAGTTTTTGATGGGAAGGGGCCAAGATGATGAGTGAAAGCTTAGGATGCTCTCTCCATTTCAAAGCCAGGGAAATGATTTTTGAATCTTAAATTTGTGCCTCTAGATCAGCACAACATAGGTAATATAAATATAATTATAGTCAGTTACTCACCTCTCTCAAAAGAAAAGTTGTGTTGCTTTGGTTCTTGTCTTACTTTCCTTAATTCAGGTTTTATAGTTTTCTTGGAAAATGGTACGTAAAATTCTGGATATATTTATCTAAATTTCCACTTGAGCAGCCTCTCTCTATATTTACACATACTATATTCTATTTCCATTTATTAAATAGTAGATAGCACTTTAATCATAGAAAACCAAAAGTGTCTCACTAGCTAGCCTCTTCAGTGATTTTGAAATGTCAGTCCTCTAACCTCAAGAAAGTTAATCTCTTTGAGGCTCAGTTCATTCATCTTTGAAATGTGGACCATAACAGTCAAGTATTACTTTCAGGATAACTGTGAAGATAACATTAGCTCATAGAATACTTATATTTCACATTTTCCTGGTGTTTTTTAACGTCTCCAAATCTTCCCTCCCCATTTTTAGGTAAATGGGATTAAGTGACTTGTCCCAAGTTGTACAACTAGTGAGCATCACCTGTGTAAGGCTGGATTTGAACACAGATCTTCCTGATTTCATGATGGGTGCTCTATTCACTTAGCTGTATTTTTTTTTTTTTTTATAAATCCTTGGGTATTTAGTTTGCTTATTTTGACAATGACTTCTCAAATAATAGATTGTATCTTTACTTAATATGTAGAATTGGATTTATGTAGACACTGTTAAGGGGAGAAAAGTTTACCAGTGACATATAGAAAACTACAAAGCAAGAAAGTATCATTGAATTCCCATCCCACCCTTTTCACTGGACTAGCAATATGGATATAATAATGGAACCCAGACTTTTCCTTCACAATTATTAAAATCACATGAGGAAGTCACAAAGTCCCTATGAGATAACTAAAGCTTTAACTGTACCTTTTTGCTCCCTTTGTTTGATATGAAACATTAAATAGAACCAAAGAAAGGGAAAAATACACTTCAAAAATACTTATTTCATTTTATCCCAAAGACCTTGGAACAGTTATTCCTTTTTTCTCAAAAACCAAACTCAAAAGACCAACTGATTCAAGAGTTCCTCCATTTTTAACTAGCCTTTAACTTCTCCAATTGTTCTATGATCAACAGGAGTGATAGTTAGCCATGAATTACACAGACTCAAAAGGACTTGGGCTCTATTTGAGGAGTTACCACACAGAAGGAGACAGCAGTATTGTTCTCCTCTACGGCGACATTATATAACTGGAAAACTTCACTGAATGACATACAACATCAGATTTGGGTCAGAGGTTCTAAGTTGGGACAACTTTTAGAAATTCTGAAATTCATTTTATGAATGAGAATAATCAGACCCCTGCAAACAAAAATGGGAAATGACTTGACAGACACATCTGAGATGTGACCTTCTGACTCCCCAGAATTTTTTGCACTATAACTTGAATCCTCCTCTATATACTTCCTTTCTGAGAATATCCATCTATTCTGTTAATCTAGACAGCATTCCTACATACCTTTGACTGCTGCTTTTTCTGAATTCTGTTTGGGAACCACAGAATCCATAAAAGCAATTATCATATGGAGTTAGAAATAACAGTTCATAGAATCCTAAATCTATATGTGGGATGGGCCTCACAGAACATCTTTATCAATGTTCTTATTTTACAGATGAAGAAATTGACACTCACGAAAATGAAGTAACCTCACTCAAGATCACACATGTAGTAGAAATCAGAGATGAAATGTGTACCTATGCTCTCTGCTTATTGAATCAGTCAGTAAATGTTTATTAAGTTCTTACTATGTATTGGGTTCTTTAATAAGAATATTAATGTAAACAAAAAAAATAATACTCAAGGAATTTGCAGTCTAATGGGAGGAAACAACACACAAAAGGAGAAGAAATGAAAATCAGAGGAAGGGAGGCAGGGGCATGGAGGAAAACAATCAGAAAAGTTAATCGTTTCCATACTCATGATCTCTTACATTTTCATAAGAGGTATAAAAATAGCGTTTCATACTCTGTTCTTCTGGACTGAGGCAAGTTATTATAATTTGAGTTCTGTTACTTTCACTATAATTTTTATTTATCTTTTAAATACACAATGTATACATATAATAACAGTTTTCATTTATAGTGTTGTATGTAAGCATAAAAGCAAAATACTGAAATAATATAAATTTAGATACATTTGCAAAGCTCTAGGCACAATGTCTGGCACAGAGTAAGGGCTATATTAATAAGCATTAGCTTTTATTAGAATACATATATGCATGCATACATATATACCTGTATATCTATGTATCCATAGATATATCTATATCTATATATGTGTTACACACACATATATATATAAATATATAGGTGTGTATGTGCAACATATATAGATATATCTATAGATATATAGGTATGTGTGTATATATGTATGTTTTATATATGTATGTATAAAATTCTCCTTATTCTGCATCATCTTTTTATCATTTCATACAAGCCTTCCCATGATTCTCTGAATCCCCAATTTTAATCTTGTCTTCATAGCGCAATAGAATATCACTGGAATCACATATTGTATTTTATCCAGCCATTTTCTTTTTACTGAGCACCTAGTTGATTTTCAGGTTTTCTCTATCAGGAAAAGTGCTTAAATGAATGTTGACTCACCATCTTTCTCCTATCCAACACCTTTATGTTCAAGAGTAATGTATTGTGCATTAAAAATGAATAGAACCCTCCATAAGAGTATCTTGAGCTACTAATTGAAGAAATGGCATTGGAAAACTTGAAAATTAATCATTTAATTCAATGAATATTTATTTAGTGCCTAGTAAGTACAAGTTCCTGGACTCTGAGCTAGGGATACAAAGTAGCCAAAAGACATAGTCCTTTTCTTCTATTAGGATACATAAGAAATGTACAAAAATAAATTTTGTAATCAAAGGGAGGTTATGATAAGAGTGATTTAAATGAGTATATGGCATGATTATCAAATTCCGGGCCCTGGACCTTACAATGACGCCAAGGATAGTTAACAGACTAGATAGATAATCAGGATTATTATTTTTTTAAACAAAGGGATAGGACACTAGGCTTAATCAAACAGGAAGAAGTTTAGTAAGAATAAATGTTATTTCACTTGGTTTCAGAAAAATTCATAATTCCAACATGGTCAAGGAACAGTTAAATAGCAATTGCCCCCTCCTCCCAAATAAAGGTTTTAGTAGTATATAAGCTCCCTATGAATCAGCAGTATTATGTCCCAACCACAAAAACAGCCAAAACACTAATAAAACCTGGGAAAGCATTTTAAAAAGTCAGAGTATTGAGGAATTAGGATACGAAAATCTAATGTGCACTTTGCCAGATTACGTCTCCATTTCAGTATTCTGTTCTAGGTGATACCATTTTAAAATTGCATTTATGATAAACTGGAGAAAATGTAGACAATTGTAACCAGGAAAGGGAAAGATTTGGAGTTCATATCATATGAAATTAGGTTGAAAAAATATTCATCTGGTAGAAGAGAAGATTCTGGGGGATGTGCAAGAACATGGTAGCTATCTGAAGGGCTGCTACATAGAAGAGGGATTAAATTTGTTCTGCTTAGTCTCACAGGACAAAGCTAGGAGCAAGGCAGTGTTGCAAAGAGACTTGTTATTATGCATAATAGTTGTATATATCAATATGAGAATGGGAAGAGTGGGCCCCAAATGTGTAGGTGAGGGCTTGTCATTATATCTGGCTCAAAGGGAGGTAAAAATAGATATCTCTAACCTCTTCTCTCCCCACCCTTCTTCGAAATAGACTTTCATTCTCACCAGGAGGAGAGGCAAGAAATTAGGACCAGACACCACTCTACTCTCCTTAGAGAATTCTATCTTTACATTGCCTTTAGCATTGCTACTCTCAAGGATATGATCAGGTTCCAGTTAACTTTTGATCCTTTTGTCATTTGGGAGGTTTTGTGAACCCCAAGCTCTATGTCTAAGGCTTGATCCCTTTCCCAACAAATAAATGCCAGTTTCACAATGATTGTACATAGAGAATTACAAATAAACACATTTATCTAAATCATAGCAAAACAGATATCAGAGAAGGCATAAGTAGGAGAATATACACCAGACAATATATAGTGAAGGAGCACTCCAATTGGGAGTGGGCTAATTCAGCTCAACCAAAAGCTCATCCTAAGGGGAACTCCCGGAAAGCTCTAGAGTAAGAAGCTTGGAACAAGAACGTATGGAGATGACTGACTCCTTTCACATCTTTCCAGAGTATTCTTTTAGTAACGTGAGATAGGATTGGCCTTCAACTTTTCTCTCAAAGCTGCAAACCTACTCTATGTTTGAGAAAGAGTCTCTCTTGGAGAGTCTCCCTAAGGAGGTCTCAGTAGGGACTGGGTGAGAGCTGAAGTTCTGCCCTCTCATCAATTTCAACTCTATGAATAAAGAGAGAACCACGTACCAATGGGCTTTGGGACAGGAGTTTCATTCAGTTATCTAACAACAGAAAAAAAGTTTGCTTGGGAAGTAGTATATTCCATTTTTCTTAGGGTTTCAAAGTTGGCTGAGATGATAACTTCTCAAGTATTTTGTAGTTAGGATGCCTTCTTTGGTATACTTTTAAAACTAAATGGTTTCCAAAGTTCTTTCCAATTCGAGGTGCCTGTGAGAATTTGCAAGCAAAAAAGATCACTTTATCTTGAGGGAAATTGGGGAAATCTTCATGAAAGAGCTATTATTTTGATGGGGTCTTGAATAATAGGGAACATTCTAATAGGTGCAAATGAAGGAAAGGTACTAAAGGTACAAGAAGTGAATGATCCACAAACCACAAAACCTTGGGGTATATTACAGCATGAGGGGAAGATTTATTATGGTTTTTGGAAGGCCATCTAGATTTCAGTTGGCCATTTTCATCAGGAATATTTTCAATTTGCCAGCTCCATTGCTCAAATATAAGTGTTGCCTGACTACTCTGAAGAGAGGTAGTTAGCAGCTGCCCTTATAAATATAAATGCTATGTAGCAAAGAGCCAGTTAATTCCATTTCAATAACTTTATTGGCAAGATAAGTCCAGGAAATATGTCCAAAAGGGAAATGGTAGTTTGGTGTGTTGAGGGCAGCAGGTGTCATTGGCATTATGGGACTTGGTGCCAGTTACTGATTTCTCTCATTACTACTCATTCTGGATGGTAGACAGCTCGATAAGACTCAGAGAAACGGACAGCTGACTGGCAGCCTGACTGAACTCAGCCAGTGTCCTGGCTAGATTACAAAACTCACTCATCTGTATTTTATTGCCTGCAGTCCAAGGGAGATTTTCAGATGGAATTCTCTGCAGATGGTGACACCGACAATGAAGGTTATGCAATACAAATGGGTGAAATAACATTTTTTTCTTAGGTCATAGGAATAAAAATGATTGCAGCAAAAAAAAACCAAACAAACAAAAAAACAAAAACAAAAACAAAAATATGATTCCCAGCCTCCACTCCTTCCATCCCAGATTAGATTATCAGAATATTGTGATATTAAGGATGCTCAGATTCTTACATTCAAATATTTCTCTGCTATTTTGTAATCAATGGATTTTTGGGTAATCTTAGGTTACAGATAAAAAATTTGTTGAACGGTGGTTTCCTTGGCAATGATATTAGAGTAGTTTAGTATTTCCTTCTCCAGCTCATTTTACAGATGAGGAAACTGAGGCAAACAGCGTTAAGTAAGTTGCCCAGGGTCACATAGCCAGTAAATGTCTTAGACCAGATTTTAAAATGCAGGAAGGAGATTCCTTCCAGACTCTAACTGGCACTCTATCCACTGTGTGACCTACATACCCTAAAATTATGTTTCTAAATCCTTGGTTATCTTCAAAACTCTGTTCAAGAGCCATTTTCAACATGAAGTCTTTTCTGATTTCCTGTCTGCTAGTTTTTCAGTGATTTCAGTCATATTCAACTCTTCATGACCCCATTTGGGGTTTTCTTAGCAAAGATATTAGAGTGGTTTGCCATTTCCTTCCCACACTCACTTTAGTGATGAAAATAAAGCAAACAGGGTTAAGTGACTTGCCTACACAGCCATTGTTAGAGATCAATTTAAACTCTGATCTTCCCAATTTCTGGCCTAGTGCACTATCCATTTTGCCACCTAGTTGCCCAGAGTTAAAAATACACACAATTTAAAACTGAAGAAAAAAAATGTCAGTAATTTCCAAAATGTCTTCAAGAATTTGGTAGTTTTTTAATAAGTTTGATAATACCAATATAAGTTCATTAAGTAATTTCAGTTTTGTCTACCTACTGTCATAGTAGATATTTTCCTTTAAGTGTTTCATTTATTAAAATTATTTTTTAATTAAAAATGAAGACAAAAATTTGTGAAATATGTTTCACATCCCTGTATAATAATGATATTAGAATACCTGTTTAAATTATGACAACTTCATCATTTCTCTGATATTTTTGTGTGTATTTGATGTCTCCAAGGACACGATTTAACTGAAGGTAAATCCATACCCACACATGAATAAAAATGATGGCAATCAGGATTATATTTGTTGTCTTTAACATAACTTTACCATCTACTCTTAAGATACACCAACAATGGCCATGTTGCTCTTCCTCCTCTTACATGACACGCTCACTTTTTCTCCATGATTTTTTCCTGGTTGTACCATATCCCCAGAATCCTGCCTGCCCTGACTTTCTATTTCAGCCATTTCACCTGAGTGGAAATACCTGCTCTATAGCATTGCATCCAATTTACCCTGTATATATTTTTTATCTGCATAGGTCTTTGCAACTTCTTCATCTTCGCATTTATAAGATAGGTGCTTCTTGTGAGTGAGGACAATTTTTTTAAACTTTTTCTTTTGTCTCTACCACTTAGCATAGCTCCTGGCACACAGTAGTCACATAATAAGTGTTCATTGACTGGACTCGTATTACTTTCATGAATTAGTAGCAGAATAATGTAGGAGAAAGAGCAATGATATTGGATCAGTTTCCTCATCATTTCCCTAAGCAATATCTATGCTACTTACTTTAGAGGAATTTTGTGAGATAATCTTTGTTAAAGCAATACATACACATTGTTTATCATAATTAAAAGTCTTTCCATCAACCTATCTAACTGATCACTTTTGTTCCCCTAAAAAATTAATCCAGAAAAGAACAACCTGCTTCATTTTCCTCTGATTTCCAAACTTCCTCTCTGCCACAGGAGTGAAATTTTAAAGAAAATTTTGAAGTGAAGTTTGATGAAAGTGATAAAATTTTTGAAAGATGTTTCTAATGTTCTTATACTTATAATGTTACACTATTAGGATGTAAAATTTCTTATACTTATAATGTTACACTATTAGGATGTAAAATCCTTAAGAATATGAACCATTTCTTCTCTGTCTTAATGAGGATTGGAGGATAGTGCCTTGTGTCTATCGTTGTTATAAAATTAGCAGGAGTTGCTTTGAGAGTTTTCTCTGAATTATCTTGGGTTCACAGGATTTATGGCTGGAGATGACTTTATAGGTTATCTAGGGCAGCATAATTAGTTTAAAGCTACAATTATGAGGTAACCACAAGCTAATTATTCCGTAATTTTAAGCTTCAATATGTTCTAGGCCTTTCTTACTCTCATTTTGAATAAATGTCCCTTATGTTCCCAACTCTACATATTTTCACTGGTTCTCCATCATGCCTGAAATGTTCTTCTTCCTTTTCTCTACCTTCTGGCTTTCCTGGCTTACTTCAAGAACCAGCTAAAACACTACCTTTTGCAGGAGGATTTTTCTGGCCCTCCTTATATTAACCATATGATGATTTCTAATTTATCCTGTACATTTTTCTTTCATAATGTCATTTTTATTGATATCTTTTGTCTTTATATCACCTTCATTTCATAATATTTCTCTCTCCTACTCACCAGTCATCCATCGAAAGAAATTTTAAAAAATAAAGACAGAAAAACAATTTAAAAAACCAACCAAAGTATCAAATATGTCTGACAGAGGATGCGGTTTTGTTTTGTTTTGAGACAGTTCTATGATTTTTTTTAATTTGAAATTTCATTTTCTATGTTCAGAAGTCCTGCACAATCCCTTCGATTATTTCCGTTATTATGATGTTAACAGTTTTTATCCTATAGCGTTCTTCTGGGAGACCTGTGATCCTTAGGTTGTCTCTGCACATTTTGTCTTCAAGATGTGTATGTTGTATGAGCAAAGGGAGCATATTTTCTTTAAATGTCACTAGTTTTTTTGTTTGTTTCTCTTATTCTAGGTTGTCCTTCACTTCCATCCATTTGCATTCACAATATATTATTCTTTTATTTCTTTGGTGAATTGCTGTTGCAGATTAAAGTTTTTTGTATTCTGCTCATTATTTTCGCTGTAGTGGACATAACTTCTGTTCTCATAATTCTCACTTCTCTTTTAAACCACTCAGGAAGAACATTTTGTCCTTCCAAGTTCTCCTGAAACTCCACAGGATCCTCTGTCTCATAAAATGTTGGATAAGTTTCCTTTGTTTTTCATTATTTATTCATAGATGCTTGATCTCGTTTACTAGATCTGAAGGCCATATTTCCTCCTGTTGTTACTGTTTTTCTTATTGATTTTTCTGTTTATGTTCAAGGTCTTTGAGATTTCACCTTCCTGAAATCTATGGTTTTTATTTTCCCCCTTTTACTTTTATGGCCATTCACTTCCTGACTCCTTTCTCTCAAGTAATTTCCTTGGGGTCTCTATCTTAAAGCTTCTAAACTTCTTTTCACATTGACAGAGTTCACCAGCCTAGGCCTCTGCGCCAAAAGGACATTTAGTTGGTCCCAACTGGTCCTCATTGTGCTCTTTCTTTCAGTTGACATGGAGTGCTGCATAGGCTCCTGCATGCATGGTATCCTATTCCACTTCCTGGGTTTTGCAGTTCTCTTACCCTGAATGGACAGATCAGAGTTTATTTTCCTCAGGCACTAGTAAGTAGTTCATCACTTCTTCATGCTAATGATTCTGGTATTCAGCCCCTGGCAGGCTTTTGGAGCAAAAAAGCTTGTGACCAAATTGGCTGTTGAGGCCCAAAAAAGCTTTCATAGTCTAGGTTTCCATGTCACTAGAAAATTTCTAATTTTCCCACATCTTCTCCAATATTTATCATTTCCCTTTCCTGTCGTATTAGCCAATTTAATATGTGTGAGGTGTTACCTCGGAATTGTTTTAATTTGCATTTCTCTAATTAATCATGATCTAGAGCATTTTTTCATAGGACTATAGATAGCTTTAATTTCTTTATATTAAAAGCTCCTATTTATATCCTTTGACCATTTGTCAATTGGGGAATGACTTGTACTATTATAAATATGACTCAATTCTCCATGTATTTGAGAAATGAGGCCCTTATCAGAAACACTGGCTATAAAAAAAAGTATTTTCTTGCTTTCTGCTCTCCTAATCTTAACTTTATACAAAAACTTTTCAACTTGATGTAACCAAATTTATCCATTTGACATTTCATAATGTTCTCTATGTATTGTTTGGTCATATATTCTTCCATTCTCCGCAGATCTGGCTGGTAAACTCTTGCTGGCTTTCCTAATTTGCTTATGATATCAGGCTTCATGTCTTAGTCATGTACCTATTTGTCCTTATCTTGGTAAATTGTGTGAGATGTTGCTCTATGTCTAATTTCTGTCATACTATTTTTCCAGCTTTCCTAGCAGTTTTTTTGTTAAATAGTGAGTTCTTCTCCCAGAAGCTGGGGTCTTTGGGTTTATCAAACAGTAGATCACTATAGTCATTGACTGCTATGTCTTGTGTACCTAACCTGTTCCACTGATCCACCACTCTATTTCTTAGACAGTACCAAATAGTGTTGATGATTGCTACTTTGTGATATAGTTTTAGATCTGGTATGACTAGGTCCCCTTTCCTTGTATTTTTTCCATTAGCTCCTTTGATATTCTGGACCTTTTTTTCTTCCAGATGAATTTTGTTATTATTTTTTCTAGCTCTATAAAATCATTTTTGCTAGTCTCATTGGTATGGCACTGAATAAGCAAATTAATTTAGGTATAATTGTCTATTTTTATTATATTAGTTCACCCTATCCACAAACAATTGATATTTTTCCAATTGTTTAGATCTCACTGTATTTGTATAAAAATATTTTGTAATTTTGTTCATATAGTTTCTGAACTTGTCTTGGCAGGTAGACTCCCCAATATTTTAGATTATTTACAGTAAATTTAAATGGAATGTCTGTATCTCTTGCTGCTGGGCTTTGTTGGTCATATAAAAGAATGCTAATAATTTATGTGTGTTTATTTTGTATCCTGCAACTTTGCTAAAGTAGTTAATTGCTTCAAGCAGTATTTTAGTTGATTCTCTAGAGTTCTCTAAATAAACCATCATATCATCTTCGAAGAGCAATAGTTCTGTTTCCTCATTGCATATTCTAATTCCTTCCATTTAGTTTTTTTTAATTACTAAAGCTAACATTTTCAGTACAATATTGAATAATAGTGGTGACAATAGGCATCCTTGTATCACCCCTGATCTTATTGGGAAAGCATCTAGCTTACTTCCATTACATATAATGCTTCCTAGCGGTTTTAGATAGATACCACTTCTCATTTTAAAGAAAACTCCATTTATTCCTCTGCTCTCTAGTGTTTTAATAGGAATGGGTACTGTATTTTGTCAAAAGTTTTTTCTGCATCTTGAGATAATCCTATGATTTCTGCTAGTTTTGTTTTTGATGTGGTCAATTTTACTAATGGTTTTCCTAATGTTGAATTAGTAATTCATTCCTGCTATAAATCTGACGTGTTCATAGTATACATGGCTGTAATATTTTGCTAGTATCTCATTTAAAGTTTTTGCATCAATATTCATTAGTGAAATTGGTCTGTAATTTTCTTTCTCTGTTTTGGCTCCCTTATTTAATTATCAGAACCGTATTTGAATCAAAGAATGGGTTTTGATGTAAGTCTCTATTGTGTCCTTGAGTCTGCTAGTGTGTCCTTGGTGCTGAGGGGTGATGAGTGAGCTCAGGGTCAATGAGCACTAGTTTCTAGATGTTCTTTTCTTCTTTTTTAGTCTTTTCTTTTTTGGATTTTGGGTGTCCTAGACCATGGAAATTGCTGTAATTGCTTTATCTTTGCAAAATAACTTCCCTTTTAAAATGATTTGAGAGGTCACAGGGCCTGAAGAAAATGTCAAATCCACCATCTTGTTGCTCACATTTTCTAGAAAACTCCCTCTACATTTATCTATACATTTTTATTTGCATCTTGTCTTTCCATTAAAATGCAAATTCTTTTTAAACAAAGACTGTTTTTGCCTTTCTTTCCATCTTCAGTGCTTAGCACTGTTCCTCATACATAGTAGGTGGTTGATATATGCTTCTTTACTTCATTTGACTTTCAGTAGAACTGAGCTGTTTCAGAGAAGTTGAACAGGCATGGTCTCTTTCATTTTTTCCATTTTGAACCCTTTGCAGTTTATTTAGTTTTACTATGTCATCCATGTCCACTACTATGTGGATAGGAGTTAATGTATGTATTACTTGGTTTGCAGCATCTTGCATTATCCATAAATTCTTTATGGAATTCCTCTAGTTCTTCATCTTCCATAAGATATATTAGCCAGAAGCAACTCTTATCTTTGTGGTAGTTATTTTGCATGTGTTCATCATGAGCACTAAAGTTAGAGAAAAATAATGGTCAAATGAAGTGAGAAATCTTGTTTCTCGAAAGCCTGGCATTATACCATTCCTCCATTTAGCTGAAATTTCTGTTTCTGTTTTCATGTATTATGAGAACATCATTGATGAAAAGTACAGTTCCTCTTGAAGTATAGCAATTTCTTTGTTGGTTAAAAACAAACAAACAAAAAGATTATATAAGTAGAGCTAAATAGAGGTCTAGCATATTTAATGTACAGATGAGGAACCTTAAGCTCAAAGAAGTATAAATGACTTATTATGGGTTACACAGCTAATGCAAGGTTGGCTTCTAATTAAGATCTTTCCCACTCCAAACCTTTGTCTCTAGCCACTGTGCCATGTTGCCTCCTTTATCACGTTGTCAGTACCACCTGAATAATGTTTTAGGTATGGTATGAAAACTGAATAATCCCTAAAAGTCTTTAGTAGGACGTTAAAGATAAAGAACAGTTGAATAAAAGTAAATAGTACAAATCTGTAACATAACATGATTTCGTTTAGAAATCATCTTCCCAATCAAATAAATCATAGGGGAATCCCAGATGTTCCATATTTACTGTATATCATAACTTTCTATGTTTTCATTTTTTTATACTGTTTTTCTAAATAGCAACATGGTATATGGCAAAAGCCACCTAGTTTCAACCATTATTGAAAACCCATTAACAGATACTTACTACATTTTGTGCCAGGTACCATCCTAGCAATTGGGGATAAAGAGGCAAAAATGAAAAACAGTCACTGCCCTTGTGGGGATAGTCTATTTTTAAATAAATATTCTTTTCAGTGCTCAAAAAAACAAACACCTGATCACTTAATCTGTATTTGAAGATCTTAATTACAAAGAAAACCTCTATATCACACATCAGACCATTCTACTTTTAGTAATTCTAATTCTTAGGTCATCTGGGCCTAATCCTATCTAGCCTAAGTGTGATTTTCTCTAACTTTCACATATTGCTAATACTCTTCTTTCCAGGAGAAATTAGAACTAGATAATTCATCTTTCCAAAAGTAGCTACATAGAATATAGAAAGCTAGTCTTTGCAACAGGAAGGTCTGAGTTCAATGCCTGCTTCTGTGGAAATATACAGGTTGTGTATCCCTAGGTAAGTAACTTAACCTCTCAGTGTCTCAGATGTCTCTTTGAGAACATTAGTGTCATGTAGAATGCTTTGGCAGAGAGAATCCCTTCTTAGGAGCTCCTTACGCTTAACAAGTCATGAATAAATTCCCACTTACCCCTAAAATGCTTGTCACTTTCTGTTTATATAGAGGTACAAGCAGTCTAATTTGATTCATATCTCAAATGAACAATAATAGGTGAATGATATTAAATGAACAAGACAAAACTACTGGTTGTTAAAAGCTAAGTACTATCTGTTAACCAAAGGATGTAATTACTTATCCCATTTATAATTATTTCATCAAAAAATTTGCATATACCTCATAGTATACTGAAGTAATAGTTGCTGTTAACCATCTTATATACATAGTATAACGATTTTGCATTTTGATAGTGGCTTTTTTTTCCTTTATTTTTCTAAGAGTTTGTAGTGACAATGCAATATTTACAGCGTCCATGGCGGCCTTGAATATCCTGGTGCAATTTTGAATTGCAAAATACAACAGACTCTCCACATGAAGAGAGAACCAAAAATTTATTCAGACACCAGAAAGTCAAATTCATCATAGTAACAAAAATCTATATGCAATAACAATAAAGAGAACAATAGCAGGCCCAAGCCTTCTCAAAACCAGATCCATTACATAAATCACAAACAGGCTCTCTTAAGCAAAATCAAAAACAATCACAAAATTACTCCTACTAGCCAGAAGCCTGCATCCTTCTTAGCTCTGAATGCTCTCTCCAAATTTTTTCTCAGCTCTGTTCTAGCTCTGCCTCTTCCTGTTCTACCTATTTAGCAAGTTCCTCCCACCACAGGCTTCATGTAACTCAAACTTATATGACTCAGGCTTCCATGTGACCCATGCAGGTCTCATGGGCCTATTAATGGATGGGAAAGATCTTCCCATTAAGAAGCAAAATTACATTAACTATAAGCAAAAATACATTATCAATTCAGAGTTATCATGAAATATATATATATATACATACACATATATATATATACATATATACATATATACACACACACATATATATATATATATATAAAATCTGTTGTGTTTAATTTGATCCTCAAAAGATCCTGTGGAATAGACTGATCAAGTACTATTACTTGGTATATGAAAAAAGAGAAGCTTAGTGGTAAGTGAAACACTACACCCTTGGTCAAAAATGCCTAAGTTCATCCGATCTAATCTAGTTTAATAAACAGATTTTTCTTCAAGAATTGCCTCTGACACATATTAATTCTACTAACCTAGGAAAGTCACTTAACTTTTTCTCTATTAGAATTGGATTCCATTTTCTCTGTTGCCTCTTCAGGTTCATACCGTAATACCAACACTCAGTAATTTTTACCCCTTTGAGATTCATTTAATACATATTTATCATCCTACAAGATTGCTGATGACTGTTGTAAACTAGCAATCTAGGTTCTGTGTCATTCTAGGTAATTGTCCTTCCCATTTCAATAACTTTATTATCTGATTCTCAATTTTTTTTTCTCTTTCTCAACTCTTGCCTTCCTTCTAGGGGATTTCTATATGTCTATTGATGATAATCCCTCAAACAGCCTAATTTTTTAATTTTTCAACTTATCCATTCCCAATGACTTACTCCTTCTCCCTATGTGATCAAAATCTATTTTTTATTCTACATCTCCCTCTAATCTCCAGTCCTTTGATATTTCAGTTTTTTCTGAGCTTATCCTCTTCTCATTTACTCATCTTGATCCACTGGTTAACCAGTTCAAATTTGCACTGTCCTCTTCTCTTGAATCCCTTCTCCTATTTTCATATCCCTGGTCATGATTAAGTCTCAATCCTGAGTAGCATCATTCTTACAGTCTGTGGTCTTAACTCCTAATCTTGTGCTGTATTAGTCACACAGGGAGAGACAATCATGCAACCATGTTAACTAGTTCCACTGAATATTTTTGTTATATGATCTCAACTCCATCCTCACTGTAGCTAAGCAATCCTTTTATGCCTCTTTATTTGTTGATTATAACACTCACCACTTCCCTCACAAAAATGTGAGGCTCCCCCTCACTTAATTCACAAGTTGAGATCCTTGACTCATATTTTACTGAAAAAATTCTGAGAGCTCCCTCTTCTCCCCTCCTTTACTTACATCAACTGGAAGCTTCTTTCACTATATTCTACATACACACATACATATGTATGTATGTATAGGTGTATGTATATGCTTATGTGTGTATATCTATTTATATCTGCATCTATCTATTTATCTATGTCTGTCTCACTATACATATATATGTGTATACACACACACACACACACACACACACACACACATATATATATGTCTATATCTATAACTACATATTCCCTCCAACTATCCTAATAAGGGGAAAGGTGTCATGAGTTACAGATATAATCTTTCCATGTAGGAATGTAAACAGTAAAACTTTAAGAAGTCCCTTATGGTTTCTCTTTCCTGTTTACCTTTTCCTACGTCTCTTCATTCTTGTATTTGAAAGTCAGATTTTCTATTCATCTCTGGTCTTTTCAGTAAGAATGATTGAAAGTCCTCTATTTCATTAAAGTTCCATTTTTTCCCCTGAAGTATTTTACTCAGCTTTTCTAAGTAGAGGAATCTGGGTTTTAATCCTATGTCCTTTGCCTTCTAGAATATCATATGCCAAGCACTTTCATCCTTTACTGTAGAAGCTGATAAATCTTGTGCTATCTTGATTGTGTTTCCACAGTACTCGAGTTGGCTTTTTCTGGATGCTTGTAAATGTTTTCTCCTTGAACTAGGAACTCTGGAATTTGACTACAATATTCCTAGAAGTTTTCCTTTTGGGATCTCTTTCAGGAAGTGATTGGTGGATTCTGTCCATCTCTACTTTGCCCTCTGGTTCTAGAATATCTGGACAGTTTTCCTTAATAATTTTTTGAAAGATGAGTCTAGGCTCTTTTTTGGATCATGTCTTTCAGGTAGTCCTATAATTTTTAAGTTATCTCTCCTGAATCCATTTTCCAAGTCAATTGCTTTTCCAGTGAGATACATCATACAGTCTTCTATTTTTCCATTCTTTTGGTTTTATTTTATGATTTCTTGATTTCTCATAAAGTCATTAGCTTCCATTTACCCCATTCTAATTTTTAAGGAATCATTTTCTTTAGTGAGTTTTTGGACCTCTTTTTTCATTTGGCTGATTCTGCTTTTTAAAGCATTATTCTCTTAATTGTCTTTTTGGATGTCTTTTGTCATTTGGGTTAGTCTAATTTTAAAGCTTTTATTTTATTCACCATTTTGAGGGGTTTCCTTTAAAACAGGCCATTGACTTGTTTTTCATGATTTGCTTGTATCACTTTCATTTCTGTTCCCAGTTTTTCCTCTGCTTCTCTTACTTGATTTTTAGAATCCTCTTTCAGCTCTTCCCTGACCTGAGACCAACCAATTCATATTATTTTTTTTGAAGACTTTGATTGCAGGAACTTTGGCTTTGTTGTCTTCTGGTTGTTTGTTTTGATTTTCCTCATTACCAACAGTGTAAGAAAATACCTCTTCAACAAGAAAGTAAGAATTTATGTTCTGTTTCTTTTCCCCCTGTTTGCTCATTTTCCCAGGAAATTACTTGACTTTTGAACTCTTTGTTAGGTGGAGGACTCCAGAAGCAGCCTCCGTTTCAGCAGTGACTTCCGCCACCCTGGGGCTGAGTCCTGGACTGGGGCCAGACCCTCTTTCAGTCAGGTGACACACCCTACCAGCTGACTTCCAAAGGGCTCTTTGGCGTTTGTAAGTTAAGATGTCTGGTAACCACAGCAGTGATCAGCAACTCAGTCCCCTAAGGCCTGCTGCAGTTCAGTCCACTCTGGCACCACCTATGCCAAACTGTGCTCCACTCTCAGCTCTGAAAAATACACACTTTATAGTTGACCTTCCAGATTATCTTGGGCTGGAAATATGCTTCTATTCATCATTATGTGGCTTCTACTGCTCTACAATTTGTTCAAGGTCATTTTTTACAGTTTTTTTGAGAGGTTTGGGGGTAGAGCTCTAACAGTTCCCTGATTCTACCCCACTTAGCTATTAATTTTCAAACTGTTTTTCTATCTAAAAACCCCGTAATCTCAAAACTACACTAAGTTCAAGCCACATCTGGAAAACAGAGGAGCAGAGTCACTGAATATAAGCAGAAAAATAAGCTGGGAGTAGTCTATCCTTTTTCGTTCAGAAGAATGTTGCATTAGGGATGGGTGCCTAGCTTTATTTTCTCCTTTCCTTGAATTGTTCTAAAAACCACTATCCTGACAAGACAAAAAAGATTGTTGTGCACTTCTCTAATCTAGTGAGCACTGTATGAACTCATTACAATCTGCAAATAGGAAGTTGCCCCCACACTGAGGGCAATATGCTTTTCTGTGTATTATGTAGACCTAATGAAGCTGTGCTTATTAGCTCTGATATTATCTGATTGCCTCTGTGCCAGCGTTGTTATAAAGATGCTCCCGAAATTTGCTTTGTAGTGTTTTCTCTTGGTGGATGAACTGATTACTGTGACTGCTTTTGAGCTGAAAATGTAAGAAAAGCTTATAGAATACTTGTTAGCCTTCAATTGATCACAACTTGTCAGGACTAAGGAAAAGACACTTGGAATATACCCAGCTTGAATACCAAATTTGGAGAATTTCTAATGGAAAACTCTAGTTTCCCAACACTTTAAAAATACTTGGAATCATCAGCTAGGCTCAACCACAGCTTTACAGACAGAGAATAATGACATTGTGGGAGAATAATACAGTAAATAAGAATGATAACATAAGGAGGGTACCAGAACCAAGATGGAGGAGTGAAAGCATGGACCCACCTGAATTTTTCCACAAATTCCTTCAGATACCTCTAAAGGGTGAATCCAAGTGGATTCTTGAAAATGTCAAGGAATATTGTAGCAAAATTCCAGAATTATCAGGTCAAGAAGAAAATACTGCAACCATCCAGAAAGAAACAATTCAAATATTATAGAACTATAGTCAGGATCATACAAGACTCTGAAGATTCTAATGAAGATGTAGTGGACTGGGATACAATATTCTGTAAGGCAAAGGAACTTGGACTACAACCAGGGTTCAATAACCCAGAGAAATTGAGCATAATCTTACAGGAAGGAGATGGACACTCAGTGAAATAAGGTATTTCCAGATCTTCCTGATGAAAAGAAAAAACTCAATAGAAAATTTGATCTTATAATTTAAGACTCAAGAGAGGCATGAAAAGGTAAATGGAGAAAAATGCTATTCATTATGGGCAAACTGTTTACATCCCCATATGGGAGGATGATATTGTTAATCTTGAGAATTGTGATAGATAGATAGATAGATAGATAGATAGATAGATAGATAGATAGATAGATAGATAGATAGATAGATAGATAGACAGACAGAGGTGGGTATAGATTAACTGATGTGATGATAAAAAAATCTAATTAAGGGGATGCAAAAGGATTGTAATGGGAGAAGAGGAAAGAAGAGGGAGAAAAGGGTAAATTATATCACATGAAGAGGTACAAAATAGAATTATAGTTGAGGGAAAGAAGGAAGGGAGACAACCATTGTTTGAACTTTACTCTCATCAGATTTTATTCAACAAGGGAATAACATACTGTATAGAAATCCAACTTGCCCTAGAGGCAGTAGGAAGGAAAAGGTGAAAGAGAAGGGATGGGGTGGTTAGAAGGGAGAGAATAAGTAGTAAGGAAAAAGGGAAAGAAAAGAGAGGGAGGTGATAGAAGGGAGGGAAGATTGCAGGAGGTGGTGATCAAAAGCAAAACTTTTGAGAATGGGAAGGGAGAAGGGAGAAATAAAACAATAAGCAGGGCCTGTGGGATAGGATGGAGAAAAAGACAGAAATTGTAATCATAACTGTAAATGTGAGTGGAATGAACTCTCTCATAAAATGGAAGCCAATAGTGGAATGAATTAAAAACCATTATCTTACAATATGTTGTTTTCCAGAAACACATTTATTTGAAACATGGAAATACACACAGAATAAAGATAAAAGGCTGGAGTAGAATATATTATGCTTCAGCTGAAGTATAAAAAAAAAAAGCACCACTAGCAATCCTAATCTCAGAAAAGCAAAAGGAGAAATAGATCTAATCAAAAGAGATAAGTAAGGAAGTTATATCCTGTTAAAAGGCATTACTTCACAGACAGTGAAGTAATATCATTACTAAACCTATATGCACCAAGTGTTTTAGCATCCAGATTCTTAGAGAAGTTAAAGGAGTTACAGGAAGTAATAGACAGCAAAACTATACTAATAGGGGACCTCAACCTCCTGCTCTCTAAACTTGAGAAATTTTAAAGTAAACAAGAATGAAGGCAAGGAGGTGAATAGAATTTTAAAAAAGGTAGATATGGTAGATCTCTGAAGAAAACTGAATTGAGATAAAAAGGAATATATCTTTTTCTCAGAAGCACATGGTACATATACAAAATTGACCACATCCTATGGCATAAAAACTTCTCAATTCAGTGCAGAAAGGCAGAAATGTTAAATACATCCTTTTCAGATTATGACACAATAAAAACTTGTAGGTAATAAAAGGCCATGGAAAGATAGACTAAGCATTCATTGGAAGTTAATTAATCTGATTATAAAGAATGAGTGGGTTAAAAAAGAAATCATAGAAACAATCAATAACTTCATTAAGAGAATTAGAATAATAAGGCAAGAAATCAAAACTTATGGGATGCTGTAAAAGTAGTTCTTAGCTCTGAATGCTTACATGATTGTAATACAAAAAGAGGAGATCAACGAATTGGGAATGTCACAGAAACACCTAGAAAAAGAACAATTTACCAATTCTCAATTAAATGCCAAATCAGAAATACTGAAAACCAAAGGAGAGGCTTATAATACTGAATTTAAGAGAATTATTAAATTAATAAATAAAACTAAGAGCTGGCTTTATGAAAAAAACACAAAATTTATAAACATTTGACTAATTTGATTTTAAAAAAAGGAAGAAAACCAAATTACTAGTATCAAATATAAAAAGAATGAATTCACTTCCAATGAAGAGGAAATTGAAACAATAATTAGGAATTATTTTTCCAGTTGTATGCCCATCAATTTGACAATCTTAGTGAAATGGATGAATATTTACAAAAATATAAATGGCTCAGATTAACAGAAGAGGAAGTAAAATACTTAACCCCTCTCAGAAGAAGAAATTGAATAAGACATCAGTGAGCTGTCTAGAAAAATATCTCCAGGACCAGATGAATTTACAAGCAAATTCTATCAAACATTTGTAGAACAATTAATTCCAAACAATTTAAATTATTTGTGAAAGTAGTCCTACCAAATTCTTTTTGTGATATAAATATAGTACTGATCCCTAAACCAGAAAGACTCAAAACACAGAAAGAAAATTATAGGCCAATAACCCTAATGAATAGAGATGTAAAAATTTTAAATAAAATATTGACACAAAAGATTGCAGCAACTTATCTCAAGAATAATACACTTTGATCAGGATATACACCAGGAATGCAGAGTTGGTTCAATATTAGGAACACTATCAGCATAATTGATCATATCAACAAGAAACCTAACAGAAACCATATGATTATTTCAAAGATGCAGAAAAACTTTTGATAAAATACAACACCCTTTCTGATTAAAAATACTAGAAAGCATAAAATAAATGCCACCTTTCTTAAAATGAGAAGAAACATCTGCCAAAAGCCTTCAGTAAGCATTACATGCAATAGGGATAGCCTAGATGCATTTCCAGTAACATTGGGATAAAATAAGGATGTCCATCATCATCACTCTTTTTCAATATGGTACTACATATGTCATCTTTAGAGAAAAAACAAAGAAAGGAATTAGAATAGGCAAAGAAGAAATTAAGTTGTTTCTCATTACAGATGATATGATGATATACTTAGAGAATCCTTAGAGAATCTAGTAAATAATTACTTGAAATAATAAACAACTTTGGCAAAGTAGCAGGATATAAAATAAACCCACCTAAATTATCTGAATTTATGCATCTTACTGAAAAAATCCAATAGCAAGAGATAGAAAGATAAATTCCATTTACAATTATTGTAGGCATTATAAAATATTTGGGAATCTACCTGCCAAAACAAACCCAGGGACTATATGAACAAAATTTCAAAACACTTTTCAAACAAATAAGGTCAGATCTAAATAATTGGAAAAACATCCGTTGCTCATGGGTAGACCAAGGTTATAAGCTAAAAATGACAACTCTACCGAAATTAATTTACCTACTCAGTGCCATACCAATCAAACTACCAAAAATTATTTTATAGAGCTAAAAAAAGTAATATCAAAATTCTTCTGGAAGATAAAAAAGATCCAGAATATCAAGGAAATTAACGGAAAGAAATGCTAGAGAGGGTGGCCTAGCCAAGCCCGATCTTAAATTGTTTGATAAGGCAGCAATCATCAAAACTACTTGATATTGGCCAAGAAATACAGGGGTAGACCATTGAAATAGGTTCGGTACACAAGACACAGTAGTCAGTGATTATAGCAATCTGATGTTTGGTACACCCAAAGATCCCAGCTTCTGGGATAATACTTACTCTTTGATAAAAACTATTGGGAAAGCTGGAAAATAATACGGCAGAAACTGGCCATAGACTAATATCTGACACCATATACCAAAATAAAGTCTAAATGACTATATGATTAAAGTATAAAGGCTGATACTAAAAAAAAAAAAAAATATAGGAGCAAGGAATAGTTTATCTGTCAGTTTTATGGAGAATTGAAGACCTTATGATCAAACATGATATAGAGAAGATTATGCAAAGCAAAATGAACAATTTTGATTACATTAAATTAAAAAGGTTTTGCACAAACAAAGCCAATACAACTAAGATTAGGAGGGAAGTAGAAAATGGGCAAAGAATTTTTACAACTAATGTTTTTGATTAATGTCTCATTTCTAAAATATCTAGAGAATTGAGACAAATTTACAAGAATACAAACCATTCCTCAACTGAGTAGTAGTCAAAGCATATGAACAAGAAGTTTTCAGAGGAAGAAATTAAAACTATCTATAGTCATATGAAAAAATGCCCCGAATCACTATTAATTAGAGAGATGCAAATCAAAGCACCTCTGACATACCATATCACATCCATTAAATTGACTAACATGTCAAAACAGGAAAATGATAGATGTTGGAGAAGATGTGGAAAAGTTGGAACATTAATTCATTGTTGGTGGAGCTGAGAGGTGATCCAATCATTCTGGAGAACATTTCAGAATTTTGCCCCAAGACTTATAAAAAATGTGCATACCTTTTGACTCAGAAATACTGCTTCTAGGGTATATCTCAAAGAGATTATAAAAATGAGAAAAAGATTCCCATGTGCAAAAATAATTATAGCAGCTCTTTTTGTGTTGTGCTAGAAGTAGAAATTGAGGGATTCCCATCTGAACAAGCTGTGGTCTATGAATATAATAGAATACTGTTGTGCTATAAGAATCCATGAACAGGCAGATTTCAGAAAATCCTGACAAAGACTTATATGAACTGATGCTATATGAAGTGAGCTGAACCAGGACAACATTGTTCACAGAAACATTCACAATGTGCGATGACTGATTTTAATAGATTTAGCCCTTCTCAGCAATGCAAGAACCTAAAATAATTGCAAAGGACCCATGATGGAAAATACCATCCATATCCAGAGAAAGAACTGTGGGGTTGGAATGCAGAGTGAAGCAGAATATTTTCTTTTGTGTTTTCTTTCGTTTTTTCTTTCTAATGGTTTCTCCACTTAATTATAATTCTTCTATGCAACATGACTAATGTGAAAATGTGGTTGATAAGAATGTATGTGTAGAACCCATATCAGCTTGCATGCTGTCTTTGTGAGGGGGGTGTAGGAAGGGGAAGAGAATTTAAACTTATGGGACTGCATGTTGAAAACTAAATATAAATAAATTGACAAAAAATAAACTCACAAGGTAAAGCAGTGGATATACTTGGGATCACCTATCAAAATACAATTACTTTAATTTTTTCTGTTACTATTCAATCGTCAGCATTATTGTTCCCTTCCATTTTTCTTCTTGAAAAAACTATATGTGAAGCTTAAGAATGAGACCACTGTGACCTGTGTCTTTAACCTTTTTTTCTGAACCACATTTTGAACTGTTTTTGCTCTTCTCACCTAAGCTCATTTTTGTATTTGTCACCAAATATAAACATACAAATTTAATTTGAGGTTTAATTATCAGTTATTTATTCAACATACACTATACACCAGCCACCATTCCAGGTCCTAGGGG
The DNA here is from genome assembly GCF_028372415.1 of Notamacropus eugenii. Classification (NCBI taxonomy): domain Eukaryota; kingdom Metazoa; phylum Chordata; class Mammalia; order Diprotodontia; family Macropodidae; genus Notamacropus; species Notamacropus eugenii. The sequence continues at coordinate 568,663,635 of NC_092872.1, forward strand.
TACAAAACAGAAATTAATAAATCCCTGTAAGAGGGATACATTTGATATTTGAATGGTCATGTATATTTTTCCAAGGGCCTATTGACTTCTCTAACTCCTTTGTGTGAAGGGACCTAAAAATTCATAGTTAGAAGTTAAGAGTTAAGCTCTTCTTTTGAGTCTTTAAGGTAACTGACATTTGCTATCTATGGAGGGAGGGAAATTAAAGTCAACAAATTTATGATAAAGAAACCACATTAATATGACCCTAGCTATAGAATATTCCAGTGAAATTTCCACTCTTTAAGAAATCAGTTGTTGAATGTATACCTTATGATCACATTTTTGACCACTGAATAAATAAAAGCAAATAAGATATGAGTTTCATGCTTCTGTCCTTTGAGATATGTCAGCAAAATTCTCCAACAGGCATGAAGATTTATGAATACCAAAAGAGCTTTTTATCGTGAAGTTGAGTATATGCTATTCACATTTTAGGCTTGTTCTGGAAAATTTTAAATATCTTTTATGGGGATGCATAGAAGTTTTCCCACTGCATGTCAGCTGAAAACAAAACAAAAGGAAAGGTTTATGAGCAGCACAAGTTAGTGAAAAGCATTAAATAGGAAATATGAAATGGAATTCAAAGTAGTGTTGACATTATTAAGTTTCCATACACAATTCAAAATAGAACATTTAGTTATCAAGAGACTGTGAAATGTCTTAGAGTTAAGGTAGAACTCCAGAGCGGTTAAGAAGTCTGTCCAGGAAGCTGTTCATTATTGCCCTTTGGGGGCCTATAAGTGAAAAGATTCAATATGTGTGCCAGCATGTGTGTATATATGTGTGTTTGGGAAAAGGGGAGGTAGGTATTGAGGGAGCTTGAAAGAGATATAGGAAAGAATACCAGTCATTTCTCTCCTATTAATTCCTTTCATTTCTTATCCTATATTTCCTCAGAATCTCTGTAGATAACATCATGATTTGATTTTTTTTAATGTCCAGAGCAAGAACCAGAAAAAATATTTGGCAAAAGTGGTAATAAAAGGGAGGAATCAAATATCAAACTGTAAGGAGAAGACAAAGATCCTGGTTTATTATGCAGTATTGGTGAGTGGGAGGAACAGGAAAGGGCTTCCTTTATTATAAACAGTACTCTCCAAGGAGATTTTCTAATTATTATGTATGCATAGCTTTTTATTACATCTTCTAAAATCGAAATTCCTAAATGACAATAAAATTTTAATTTCCATAGAATTTCAAGATTTGCAAAATACTTTTTCTTGTTTTAATCCCTGGCAGAAATCATTTTAATCATTATAATTTTTTCTATTTTACAAATGAGTTACCTGAATCTTAGAGAGGTAATATGACTTTTCCTACAGTCATAGAAAAACTGATCATTAGAGATGGGGCTCTAATTCAGGTTTTTTCTACCTCCAATTCCAGAGCTCTTTCAACTACTCCACAATGCCATAATAATAATTGAGTTGCCAGCTGATGACATGAAGACAATGCAATATTCTGAATCGTCAAGGAAATATTAATTTATATTCCCCATGATGTACAATTTCTTATTTAGACCAGAAAGCAGACTATTGTTATTTTATACAGATTTACAACCTTCAGAGTTAAACTGCTGGTTAACCCTGTATTAAAAGCATCAATTAATTATGCTGTTTTATCCTTGACTGTTCAGGTAATCTGAGGTTTTACCGTACAGGATCAGTCTTATGATATTGCTCAGTTGAAACCCTGAGAACTAAAAAACAAGGCAACTCACCAAGAATCCCTTGTCCAATGCAATAAGGAATTCCTAAAAAAGTATTCTGCGATGAATTGTGATTTCTAATTTTCTATTGGAAATGTCACTATAGCTACAATAATTCATTGTCCTGAAATATGGTGCAAGGGAAATAAAGCATAGACAAATAAACAAAGATACCCATTTTTATTGAGTAATATATGTTTATTATGGGAATAATGATAATACAATTGCAATCAAATCTTATTCAAAATTGCAAATTAGTAATGGTTTCTTCATCTTCAAGAAATATGTAATCACATATTTTCGCATAAGATATCTTTTTCTTGTAACCATTTTGAATTTACATGCCACAGCTATAAATTAGAATGACTGCAATGCTTTTACAAGTGTCTATACAAACCTCTTCAAAATGGTTACCAGTAATAATTTGGGTTTATGTTGACAATTTGGACGTTAAATGGGTAATTCAGAAAAAACAAACACAGAAATGCCCTCTTTTTGTAAACAAATGGTTTGAAAGTGCTAATTATCTAGCGTCATTGTCTAGGCAGATCAGATTCATTGGATAATGGCGGCTCATTTTACTTGCCCTTTGCTGACAGGTTATTGCTGGGGTTTTTTTCTTAATTTTTCTTCAAAATCACATTGCACAGAAATCAAGAATTTCAGAGAGCAATGGTGAACTACTTTAGTGACTATAATGGAACAGCTGTCACAAAATTTCTGAAGAGTCCTCAGTAGATTGTGTTTTGGATGTGGAATTTTAGTTTATTTTAATATGTCTGGTACACTTTGTCTATTCCTCCTTCTCCATATCAAAATATCTTTTGAATGATAAGAACCTGTTTGGAAACCAAAACCATACTAACTAGTGGCTTTGCACCTGTGTCAACATTTCCATGTGCAAGAGAAAAGAACTTAAAAGTGTTTCTCTCTTACTGTTACATCCACATGACTCAGTTGGAAAAGTAAGAAGATTAAGGAAAGTTGTTTACTTAGGCACTACGTTTCAAGACACAGAGCCTTTCCTCCAAGTTCAACAAAATTCTTGAGGATGGAAATGTTGATACACAGCTCTTTAGTTGCAAATTATAAAGTAGTCATTTCCAACTTTGTAGGAAATTATTTGTTTACTCCCCCCAAAAAAATAAGTGAGCTAAACATTTGTGATACTATTATAAGTTGGATTCATTTCAATTTTAAAATCTCTAGCTATGTTGGACAATTAAATCACTCAATCTAATATTTAATAACAGTTATTGAGATTTCAATGCCATGTTTGAGTTGAAAAGCAAAATTGAAAATAACAAAAAACACACATTGTTACTGTATTCATATTCTGAAAGTCTCTCATTCAACTGGCTGAGCACTAGCTCTGTGTATACCTCAGTCAGGTCTTATTTTTTTTTATATCTCAACCTTAGAGGTTTCCTTCTAGCACAAACATGTCAAAATAAATACTTCCTGCAAAGGTTAGAGATGGAAAAAGGTATAAAATAATATTTCCTCACCCATTACCCAGGAATCTTGAGAAATGACTTCTGTTTCATAGGAAGTTCTCTAAGCTTGATGATAGTTCAGATGAGATGAGGAATTTTCGCACTGCTGTTTTTAGAGCTAGCTCTGGGGAATTGGAAGTTTTCAGTGTTTCCAAGGTGGTATAATCATCTCTGGCTTGGGAACTTCTGAAGCTGCTGCTGTTTCAGTCATGACCCCTTCATCCCACCACTGTTTTTTCATCTCGATGGACTTTGGGTTATTGTCCACCACTTTGTCATGGATCTCTTTTTTTCCAACTCCTAAGAAAGGGGTGGGGAACCTGCAGCCTGGAAGCAACATGGGTGTGGTCTTCTGACTGAGTCCAAGTTTTACAGAACAAATTCTTTTAACCCATATTGGCTCCACTCCCAGAAGTCCTTTAATTATTTTTCAATGTTCACCTAACTTATCATTGATTTTCACTCCAACTAAGAGTACATTCTGTTGGTATCTATCATAGCTTAAAGGCCATGCCTAGATAGCTTCTGGCTCATTTCCTGATGTAATTTGTAACCCAAAACATTCTAAGTTTAAACACATCTCAGACTCCTCTTAATTTCTATTCTCTTGACTCATCCTTATTCTCCAACAACATGTATCTCATTGTGATGATGTAAAGAAACATAAGAAGTGGTCAAAGCACATACAAATAATTGGTTTCTATTTTATCATGACATAGGTAATTAGAATAATAGATAAAGTACTGGATGTGGAGTCAAAAAGAACTGAGTTCCTATCTGCCTTATGCTTACAAAAATGTAATAGACATGTCACTTAATCACTGAACCTGCTCCTTCACATGTGAGATCAGAATATCTGCATTATCTACTACACAGTGTTGTTGTGTATCTAAATAATATATGTGAAGTTCATTGCAAACTTTAAAACAATCTGTCAATAAATATTTATTAAGCACTTAGCATGTGCCAGGCACTTTACTCAGTGCTGTTTAAAATGGTACATGCATTTTCTTTACTGTTTTATTTTTCTGGGCTGTTTTGACTACTGAGTTTATGGGAATCATTGGTGCACCTCCCATGACTTAGGACCAGGGAAAATGATAAAGAATATTTTCAGCTACCAGCCAACATCAGCTACACAAAAGAAGTAGGCAAGTATGTCACTTGCCAGAGATTATAGTTTGAATTCATCATTCTTTATAGGTTGACCTGCAAAATCTTTTTACTACTATGATCTTCAAAACCTAGGATGAAATCCGGTGATGTAATGATTACATTTAGAGCTTCATGGGCTTATAAAAATGAAAAGTCAAAAACTGAAATCTATAAGGCTGGGGAAGAGATGAACATTAGGTTAGTGTGATGCAATTATTTGCCAAAGATAGAGGATAAAGCTTGAGTCCTTTTAGAATATACATGGAATTTGGAGAACTGGTTCCTTGAGGGCAAAGGCTATTCCACTTATTTTTCACTTGCATCCCCAGAGTGCAGCACATGGCCATGCCCAAAGTTAGTACTTTTTGATGGCTCATAGGGAGTATAAATAGCAATTATTTTTGTTCTGGCCAGAAGCTCTGAGAGTTTTCCCCTCTCAGTTTGATTCGTTTGTGAAATCAAACTAGGCCATCTTTTGCCTCATTTCTGACCTACTCTACAATCCCTGGACAGGTGTTACCTCAGACAAACTGAGACCTGGGAAAGTTGAGGTGTCCCAATGTATCTTCAGCCATGGCCAGTTGTCCTGACCTATGTATTGCCACTGGACTCTCAATGACTCTGGAAGAAAGAGTGAGGCTGATAACTTTTGACAGTCTTGACTATCTTAAATCTAATTCACTTGCAAGTCAAAACGTCCCCCTCCTGATATCATTGGTCCTCTTCAAGAAAGAAGGATGAACAAACAACAGCATTTAAGATACCTATATTGAATGATAGATCGATAGATTAAGTAAATGCCTGATAATGCAGAAGCAGATTTTTTTATCCCTATGGTGACATAGTGCAGAGAGTGATGAATTTGGAAAATAAGAGTTTGTTTACTAGTTCAGACCTTTGTTAGCTTTGTGACTCTGGAAAAATCACATAACTTATCAAACTCAGTTTCCTCATCTGTAAAGTGTATGAAATAATAACACCTACCTTAAGAGGTTATTGAGAAGATAAAATATGACAATATATGTAAAATTATTTGCAAATCTTAAAGTGCTTTAAAGTGCTAATATGACAATAATGATGATCATGACGATGAGAATCACATTGAGTCTGTATAGTTTCCAAATGAGATTTTTTTTTTTTCACTTTGGAAATTTTAAAATAAACACATATATTCATCAGTGAATGGGATGCTGGTAAATGCTCATTTCTCTTGCCCTTAGCAGGTATGGAACATTAATCCATAGTATGCTAGCTTGATAGATAAGGGACTAGAGATTAATTTAATTTAGGGATATTTTAGAAATCAACCTAAAATATAAGATTTTAAGTAAAAAAAAACCCAATTACATATATAGAGAGATATACAGATCTCTCTCTATACATACTTATATCTCTTTAGATTAATACTCTTTAAGTATTGCATAAAGCACATAATGAAAAATTATACTTGTGATTTGATAATCTATTATTTCATTGCTATATGAACTCCTTCCACAGATGTCACATTTGATCTATAACTTATAAACAGAGTTTCTATGGTTCAATAAACCCATTTTCAAACATTTCATAAGTACCATATCAGACACTAAATTTGACTCTAGTTCCTCCTGCTTCTAACTCTTTCCATTTATCCAATACACTAACATAAAACACCACATCTCTAGAATCTGACCATGTTCACTGGCTCTCCTCTATGCCTAGAATGCTTTCCTTCCTCTTCTCTACTTTCTGTTTTCCAAAGCTTTCTGCAAGCTAGAGAGAGAGAGAGAGAGAGAGAGAGAGAGAGAGAGAGAGAGAGAGAGAGAGAGAGAGAGAGAGAGAGAGAGAGAGAGATGGATAGAGGGAGAGAGATGTTTGATCCTAACTTTTGTTCAGTTTTGAAAGAAAAACAAAAATCAGATTAACACTGTTGGAAGTGATTTGACATGACTAAAATTCAATGTAAAAAGCATACCTCATTAAAAATCAGTGACTGATCTTGCATGATAATCTTTGCATAATATCTATTGTGATACACAAGTACATACTGCTAAAAGCCATATACAACAGTTTTTATGAAGTGTAAATGTTTATTCATTAAACTCATGCTTAGATTCATACTAATAAATATTTACCAATCAAAGATATTTTTCACACACTGATGAAATATTTGCCTGCCAACAATTTTCAAATGCAGTATACAATTGAAATAGATGTGACCTTAAGTTGTCACTGAATTAACATGCTTATGCGAATAATCCTTATATATTTGGCAAAATTGCAAATGTTATGTGGTGGTTCTTTAATTAGGGTTCCAACTGTCCTCTAGTCCTCTAAACTATTTATTGTCTTCCCTTGGTTTATCATTCTTATCTTTCTTTACCTTGTCATCATTTTCATAACCATTTTTACAATTTCTATTTGCTCTGTAAGTGTGGAACCAATTTTTATTTTTGGAGCCTTTAAAGAAAATTATCCTGAATCAAGTCCATGTTCATGGAAGAGAGAAAATATAACATGCAATTAAATTAGCATTTATGCATTTTATGGTCAGTCGACAGAATTTCACAATTGACTACTATGCCCTGTAAAGTTCAAATCTCTTTTGGAGTGCATAGCTCACTAAGAATCCCACCTCTTGATTTTTATAGGGTGATTGACCATGCATTTTGAATGCTGCTGGTCTTCACTTTCACATAAACTTTTACTTTAATAGTACTGTTCTCTGAGTTACCCACTTACTGTCAATTAAAGTGACTTTCAGAATTCTAACAAGCTCTTAAGTACTAATATTCATAGACCCTTTTGAATCTCATGAAGGGTTTATACTACTTTAATGTTCTAGTATATTTATATTGCTGAGCTCACTGATGTAGGTAGACTCTTATGTGAGTTTTTTGAAATCTTAGACAGATTTAACAGGTCTAGAACTAGAAGGGACCTTACGCACCATTCCTTTGGTTCAATTGCTTCAGTTAGCACCTACCTTATCAAGTTGTTGTGAGTATAAAATGAGATATAATACACAAAGTGTTTTATAAACCTTAAAGGGCTAAATGAACATTTGTAATTATTATTAGCACCACTACCATCACTTAAGTCCAATAGGGTGGCAAAGGGATGGTTCAAGATCACAGAGGAGACAATATTGAACAACGGAAAGATTTCTGAAATTGGAGTCAGAAATCCTTGGTTTAAATCCTAGATCTTGCCTTTTCTACTTTTGTGATGTTGGACTCACTTACCTTCTCTAGATCTTAGTTTTCTTAGTTACAAAATGATGGCACTGGACCAAATAACCTGAAAGATCCCTTCCATATCTAACGTTCTAAACTACAACCCTATTATTTAGGAGGAACCAGTGCAATGAAAGGAGCGACTAAATAGCACAGTGGATAGAATGCAGGGCTTGGATTCAAGAAGACTCATGGCCCTTAATTTAAATCTGGCCTGAAACACTTATTAGCTGTCTGACCCCAAACAAGTCACTCAATCTTGTTTGCCTCAGTTTCCTCATCTGTAAAATGAGTTAGAAAAGGAATGTCAAATCATTCTAGTATCTTTATCAAGAAAACTCCAAATGGAGTCATGAAGAACCAGACAGTACTGAAAACAACTGACCTAACTGACTAAAGTGAAATGAAAGATGGTTGTTCTTTTACCTCTCAACCATTACATGTGAAATTCATCTCATTTTTAATCATACATGCCCTTGATTATGTTTTCCTTCCAAGTTCCTACGAAAATGTAAACAGTGGTAGGATTCTGCAAATTATTTATCCCCACTATGCATGTTTTGAAACGTGCTGTTCACACCAGGTGAATTTAATACATCATTTCTTGACTTCCATTATTTTATGCATTGTTCTTGATCCTATGTATTAAAATGAGAAAAGAAGTATTGACCCCTGCTCACTAGGCCTTGATATCTGTTGGTATTAGTTAAATTTGGAATTTTGACATTTGGGATATATTAATAACCTTACAAGATATTTGATTTTCATAACTTATGTGATTATGCCTATATATGTCCAATATGAATTAGGAGGAAACTGAGAGAGTAAAGTACATTTTATGGCATATCTTTCACTTAAACCAGGCCCCTAGGGAAGCAGTATCACATTTTATGGTAACCCAATATTTTCCAATTCATTCTATGACAATGTATCACCACAAATATCTCATGGACAAATCATTCAACCTCAGTGGATCGTTTTTCTTTGGAAAGTAAGCATTTTGAGACTAAAGTTTATTTTTTTGTGTGTTGCTGTATCCTTAGAACTGTAATTTGTATAATGGACATTTTATGACTGTTTATTGACTTGATTATTTGTTTCTTCATCTGTTAAATGAGAACTTGGATTAGATGATTTCTCACATTCTTTCTTGTTCTAAATCATTTAAATTCATCACCAGAAGAAGACAGGAAACTCCATAAAAACTACGACCATGTATTACTTAATTTTGTTTTATCTCTTTCAGTGTCTAGCAAAATAAGTGGTTAGTATTTTTTCTTGATTTGAATCAATGTCCTTCCATCTACTTAGAATATCCTTTCTGTTACTTGCAACCATTCTGAGTCTTATTCATTTTTCATGGGACTAGCTCAAGTCCCACTTCTTCCATGACTTCATGGAAGTGAAACAAAGCACTGACTTAGGAGTCAGAAGAACTGGGTTTGAATTTTACCTCTCATACTGGGTATTTGTGGGACTTGGAGAAATATTCTATAATCTGTGCTAGATTTTAGTTTATTCTTCTGTTAAGTGAAGAAGGTGGACTAGATGGCCTCTCCAACGTGGCTATCTTACTACAGATCTATAATCATATCATCTCTATAAGATTAAAAACTCTGAAGGAGAATGACTTCAGTCTTACACTGTTCTTTCTTTCATAGGACCTAGCAGTGTGCTGAAGAGACAGTATCACGCAGTGGAGGGAGGTGTGGAGGGAGGACTGGATTGCAATCCCAGCTTTGTTGGTTATTAAATCTGTGATAAGGGATTAATCTCTTAATTTCCCTATGTCTCTATTTTCACATTCGTTAAGTGAGACTAATAATACGTTCAGTTCTAAGAAACTCATAAGACTACTCTGAGGAATGCACTTTGTGAACTTTAAAGAGAAATGTAATTGAGAGTTGTTATTATATCTAGGTTGTCAAAATATTTGTTAACATTAAACATACAATCTCCAAGCAGAGTACATCTTAATTATTAATTCAAATGAATCAAAGTAAGATATATATCACCAACACAGCATAAAATCAGAAGAAAAAAAATGTTATCTTTGACTTAGCTCAGAAATAATTACTTTTTTCCAAAGTCTAATAATAATATTCCTTTATATTCCTAAATATACACTGATTGATTCTAAACAAACTTGTAAAAAAGAAACCCTGAAGCAAAGTCTTACCTGAAGAGAATGTGCCCAGCGTATGGTGCATACAAGAATGATCTCCAGAGTTTTCTGTAATAGACTTTTCTATGCCAGTATTGATCTAGGCTTTTTAAAAATCAAACTATTAGCTATATGAAGAGCCGAGATTCCCTCCTCACCCCTGTATGATTGATTTTTTCCAAGAAAAAAACTAGTATCAAAAAGAATTATGATGGGCAAGTAACTATCCAGATTGGATTTTCAACTTGAAGAATATTGTAGTATATTGAATAGAGTGCTAAACTTGGAGTCAGGGTGAATTGAGTTATAATAACACCTAAAACATTCCCTAGCTATTTAATAATGAATAAGTAACTTAACCCCAGGATATGTCAATAACTGTAAGTTTGCGTGTTGATATTTGTTTGAGGAATGGTGTTCCCACACTAGCAAAATGACAAGTCATTGGTGTATTAAATTATCCTTTTATTTAAAAAATGATTTTCGCTGAGAGCATTAGTCAATTCAGTAAGCATTTCTTAAGATCTACTCTGTGCCATGTTCTCTTATAAATTTTGGGAATACACAGAAAATCAAAAACCAGCCTCTCATGAAGCTTGGGGTCTTATGATAGAGAAAACTAGCAAATGATTTTATATATATATATGAGATATATGTAGTATAAATTGAAGTTAAGGGGCATGTATCAGCATTAAGGTTATTGGGAAAGGCTTGGTGCAGAATGTAGGATTTTACCTGAGACATGAGGGAAGTCAGAGCCAAGCCATCAAAAATAATGTGGGAGACAATTCCAGGCATCTGAGACATCTAGTGAAAATGCTCACAGTCAAGGCGTGGAGCCAAGATGGTGCATAGAAGGAGGGACTTCATAGAGTTTTCTTCTCAAAGCCCTCACAAAACCTTTAAAAATGACTCTAAAGAATTCTAGAGCAGCAGAAGCTACAAAATACTGCAACAAATTTCCAACCCAAGACAATCAGGAAGGTTGAAAGGAAGGGTCTATCACATCAGACTGGGAGCTTAATGCAGTTTAGCATAGGCCACACTAGCAAAGAGTGAGCTGAAATGGACCTTAGAGGACTGAATCACTGGCAGCTGCTGTAGGTTCCAGACTTCTCAACCCACAAATGCCAAAGACAGCTTAAAAGGTCAGTGGAAAGGGTCTCTCACTTGACTAAGAGAGGACTGTGTTCTGGACCCAGCACCATCCCCAGACCCAGACCCAGGGAATCAGCTGCCACTGCTGAAGTAGAGGCTGTTTCTGGAGTCCCACGTATAGCAAATAGTTCAAAAGTCTAGTAATTGGCTGGGAAATTGAGCAAACACAGAAAAAGACTATAGATTTTTACTGTTTTCAGGGAAGAGGTATTTTCTTAGGTCACTGATGATAAGGAAGGTCAAAATAGAGAACCAGAAGAAGAGAATAAAGCCACAGCTGCTGCATCCAAAGCCTCCAAAAAATATGGATTGGTCTCAGCCCAATGGAAAAGCTCACAAAGGATTTTGAAAATCAAGTAAGAGAATTAGAGGAAAAATTGTGAAGAGAAATGAGAGTGATGCAAGAAAATCATGAAAAATAAGTCAACAGCTTGCTAAATACTAAAGAAAATAACAGCACTAACAATAAGAGCACATCTCAAATCTCAAAAGAGAATATGGACTGATCTCAAGCCCAGAAAAAGCATTCTTGGAAGACCTGAGGAAGAATTTTAAAAGTTACATTAGAGAGATGGAAGAATTGTCCAATGATTTAAAAATACAGTTGACCACATGAAAAAAAAAAAGAATTCACTGAAGAGGACAGTTCCTTAAAAAGTAAAAATGGCCAAAAGGATAAGAAGTTATAAAACTTAACTGGAAAAATTGGACAAATGGAAAAGGAAGTACAAAAGCTAAGCAAAGAAAACAATTTGTTCTGAATTAGAATTTGGCAAGTAGAAGCTAATGACTCTATGAGGCATCAAGAAGCAGTCAAACATCTGAAAAATGAAAAAATAGAAGAAAATGCAAAATAATTCTTTGGCAAAACAACTGAACTGGAAAATAGATCCAGGAGAGGAAATCTAAGAGTAATTGGTCTACCAATTATTGGTCTACCAATTGGTCTACCAATAAGCCATAATGAAAAAAAAAGCCTAGACAATATCTTCCAAGAAATCATTAAGGAAAACTGCCCAGATGTCCTAAATCCAGAGGATAAAATAGTCATCGAAAGAGTCCACTGATCACCTCCTGAAAGATCTCAAATTGAAAACACCAAAGAATATTGTTGCCAAATTCCAGAACTATCAGGTTCAGTAGAAAATAGTGTAAGGATCCAGAAAGAAACAATTGAAATATCATGGAACTACAGTCAGAATCACACAGGACCTTGCAGTTTCTTCATTAAAAGATCAGAGAGATTGAAATATGATGTTCTGTAAGGCAGAGGAGCTTGGACTACCACCAAATATCAATTACTCAGCAAAACTGAAGCAACAAGATGGACATTCAATGAAATAAGGGATTTCCATATCTTCCTGAGGAAAAGGCCAGAGTCACCAAAAATTTGATCTTCAAATATAATTCTTGAGAGAGGCATAAAAAGGTAAACAGGGAAAAATGTTATTCAGTATGGGCAAACTGTTTACATCCCCATATGGGAGGATGATCCTTATTAATCTTGAGAACTGTATATTTATTATAACATTTAAAAAGAATATATATATAGAGTGGGTATAAATTAACTGATGTGTTGATTAAAAAAAAAAACAACTAATTAAGTGATTTGAAGGGAGAAGAGAAAAAGAAGAGGCAGAAAAGGGTAAATTCCATGACATGAAGAGGCACAAAAACACATTATAATAGAGGGAAAAAAGGGAGGAAGATGAGCATTGTTTGAGCTTTACTCTCATTAGATTTGGTTCAAGGAAGGAGGAGCATAGTTAGTTAAGTACAGAAATGAAACTTAGCCTATAAGCAGTATGAGGAGAAAGGAGAAAGAAAAGGAAAGTGGTGATTAGAAGGTAGAATAGAAGTAGTAAGGGCAAAGGGTGGAGGCCTTATAGAAGGGAGAGATAATTGAGGGGGGTGGTGGTCAAATCTAAAACTCTTGAGTAGGGGAAAGGAGGAGGGAGAAAGGGGATAGGATGGAGAGAAAGAAGTAGAAAATAATAATAGTAATAATTACTTTGAATGTGAATGGAATGAACTCTCCAATAAAATGGAGGCAGATAAAATGGATTAAAAACCATAACCATACATTGTTTTTCTTTTTTACAAGAAACACATTAGAAACAGGGGGATACACCCAGGGTAAAGGTAAAAGGCTGAGTGGAATATACTATGCTTCATCTGATGTAGAAAAAGCAAGAGTAGTAGTCCTAATTTCAGACAAAGCAGAAACAAAAGTAGATGTAATCAAAAGAGATGAGGAAGAAATCAATATCCTGCTAAAAGGCACCATCAAAGTGAAATAAAATCATTACTAAATATATATGCAACAAGTGGTATGCCATCTAAATTCTTAGAGGAGAAATTAAGGGAGTTACAGGAAGAAATAGCAAAACTATACCCTCTCTGAACTTGATAAATCTAATCTCAAAATAAATAAGAAAGAAGTTAAGGAGATACTACAATTCTGGAAAAGGTAGATAGATATGTGCAATGACAATCAAATTAGAATATTTTTCTCTTTTTGTTTTACTAAAAGTGCCCCTGATTGAATAATGTGATTTGGGAAGATCTTTCCCACATATTGATGAACCTGTCCATTGTGGGAAGCTTGATTAGGGGAGTTATTTTTTAGGAGGGTCCCAAGTACATTTTATTTTTTTTTTCTATTGAGTCACTGGGTCAAGTTATGCTATATGAATGTAATGGAATACTATCTTGCTATAATAATTAATGAACAGGACAACTTCAGAAAAACCTGGAAAGACTTATATGAACTGATGCTGAGTAAAATGAGCAGAATTAGAGACCATTATACACAATAACAGCCACAATGTGTGAGTACTGTTTCTAAAAGACTTAGCCCTTCACAGCAATGCAAAGACCTAAAACATTTCCAAAGGTCTCTTGATGCAAAATGCCATCCACATCCAGAGAAAGAACTATAGAGTGGGAACACAGAATGAAGAATGAAGCAGACTATTTTCCCTTTTGTTATTTTTTGTTTCAGTTTTTCTCATGCTTTCTCCCATTTGTTTTAATTCTTCTATCCAACATGTCTAATGTGAAAATGTGTTTAATAAAATTGCATGTGTAGAATTCATATTAGATTCCATCCTATCATGGCAAGGGTAGGTAGGGAGGTGGAGAAAGATTTAAAACTTATGAAAGTCATTGTTGAAAACTGAAAACAAATCAACTAATTACTAATAAAAACAAAAAATAACCACCAAATTTTGGAAATTTATTTCATTATTCATTCATTACTTGGTAGTTATACTTAACTTTCTTGCATACTTTTTGTCTGGAGTATTTGCTATCTGCTCAGTTTTTCAGGAATACATAAAATTTCATTCCTTTGGAAAACATGCAGTTTTTTCATTAATAATTAATCTCACATTTGCAAGCTATGTTGTAAATTTTGGATGACATCTTGAGCTTCTTTGCTTTTTAGAATATACCATTTCATCCTATTCTGCATTCTATAATGAGTGCAAAATAATCATGTTATTTGAATTTATTTTCTTTTATATTTGAAACTCTTTCTTCTTACTGATTATAGAATTTGTCGATCATTTTTGTTATTTAATTTAGTTACTATATGTCTTAAAGTGTAAAGTATTGGTGATTCTGACCCCCTACCAATGTGATTCATGGATTTTTTTGATTTGTGTTTTGTTTTCTGTTTTCAGAAGCTCTGAGCAACTTTCTTGCATTATTTCTTATGTAGCATTCTAATTTTTTGTGTCTGAAGAGGTTGCATTAAATAGCATTTGATTTGGCTTATATGAAGATTTTGTCCTGATCCCACTTTCTGCTTCTTCCTTCACCACCATTATGTCTCTCAGGCGGTTGCTATTATTTTCATCTTTCTAGTACCTGACTTCTCAAATTCTTTATTCTACCATAGCCTCTAATTCCTCAGATTATGACTTTTTCATGAGTATTGATCCATTTCTTATTTAGATTCAAAATTTAATGTCTACAATTCTATCAAATTTAATATTAACAATATACAATTTTCCCATCATCTAAAAATAGTTGTTATTTATAATTTCTCAATTGTATCTTGAAAAATCCTCAAAACTGTTTTGTATAATTGAATTGCTAGTCAAAATACTGCCTTCCAGCCATACCCAAATCTAAGCTGTGTTTATGATTTTGAACTTTTTTCTTTTTTCTTTTTAACAAACATGAGTATTTATTTGGCACCTGAAAGCAATACAAAACCCTGAAAGTAAGAAGTGAGGAGAGACTCATTTCCAGATGCTTTCACATCATACTAATCCCTAGGCAAGGATTAAGCAGACAGGTTGGGGAAAACAAAAAACCTTTTCTAGAGGGCCTCTACCCCCACTCCAATCAATAAGTGTGTATTGAGCACCTTTAGTCCTCAGCATAGTGCAGGGCATTGTGGGAGATAAAAGTGTAATACATGATCTTTGTATTTACTATGTACCCACATTATGAGGGCAGCTAGATGGTACAGTGGACAGACCACCAGTGCAAGAGTCCAGAGGACCTGAGTTCAAATCTCACCTTAGATACTTGACGCTCACTAGCTGTGTGCCCTTAGGCAAGTCTTTTAACCCAAAATGCCTCATTCTGGGGCGTTTCCAGTCATCCTGATGAATATCTGGTCACTGGCTTCAGATGGCCCTAGAGGACAAGTGAGGCTGGTGACTTGCACTGCCCTCTCTCACTCAAAAAACAAAGTCAAGTGGAAGTCATGTCATTACCTCTCTTTTATCACAGTCTTCTTCAGCAATGAAGGAGGAACACACCCACCCATATCATGGGGGCTACATAAGTATGACACAAAGTCACTGTCCTCAAAAAGCTTATAGTTTCTTTGAGCAGCTGTAGCTGACATTCATCAAAAATCAGAACACAGTTAAGTACTAAACTGTGATACTATTAAGTGCAAAAGGAATTCAAAACAGGCTTCACTGATGTGGGAACTGAGCTGAGCCAAAGAATAGGCAAAGCTTTGCAGAAGTACAGGGAAGGAGGGAGGGCATTAAAGGTGGGATGATAATAAGAGCAAAGGCACCACAGAACTAAATGCTGTAGAATTGAGTGAAAATATGAGTATGAGAGGTATAGGGGGTGCCTATAGGGAATATAGGAAGGGAAGTTGGAATATATCCAGTGAGGCTAGGTATAGTAAGAGGATATTTAAAAACTAGTCAGGGATTGGGAGTCTGTAGTTTCTTTAGCAGGAGAATAGTTTAGAAAATTTATCTAAGAGTAGCATATGGAATGGATAGAGGGTGAAAGACTGGAAGTCTTTTATTTAGGGATATTAGCCAGGAAGTTTTCATAGAAATCTTGGCAGAAAATATGAAAAACCTAAGCTAGATGGAAAATGGGAATAGTGAGGAAGACAGAGCATCTGAAAGGAAGAAAATGGGATTTGATGACAACTCAGGACAGAAGATTAAGGAAAAAAAGGAATTAGATTATTCTGAGGTATTGTTCCCATCCATTCTCCATTCTTTCTTTGTATTACCCATTTCAATGGGAAAATACAAGAGAAAGTAACTATATATTTGAAATCAGTGAAACTCCCTGAGGAATAACTAAGAAAGAATCACCTTAATCACTTGGATAAGGGTAATTTTTACCCTTATCATGCATTGGGCTGGAGTAAATTCCAAGTAGGTGAACAGGGAAAGACAGTCCCCTCCTAACAGGGAGGTCTTAGAGTACTAAAAAGGAGACTACATAGATTGTTACTGTAGATACGTGTCTTGAGTTGTGCTTGGCCCTCTAAGACCAAATATCCCCTTATAAGTGATATCTACTGGGTTCTCAAAGACTGAAGCTAGTGAAGTACAAACTCTAGCAGACAGATCTTGCACTAAGCTGGAAAGGCTTTTGAACATGGACCTAATGATTTTTCCCATGTCTATTATCCAAAGAGGAATCTAGTATAGTTTTAAAAGAAACATGACCAAATTGAATGCAGGCAATCATGTTTTGACCACGATAATTCTGAACTACCACTTACTAAACCATGGAGGAGTTTCATTATGTAACAGTGGAAAGAGTGAATATTCATAATGAAGAAATCATAGATTTTAAAGTACTGAATTAGGTAGTAATGGACATCACCCCAAATATCCTTGAATGGCAAGGAAACTAGTGTTTGAAATCTGAGAGGATGGTAAGTGGAGAAGATCATTAAAATGGCTTAACTCACATGACAGAAACAATGATCAAAGTGCTATTCATAATAATCCTTGGAAGTGAACTCAAAATCTAGAAGAGGCTAGGGCTGGGGCTTGGTTGAGTATTCAACAATAGTATTTAGGACTGAAGCTCACTTATCCCATAAAAGCATAGTTTTCTAGAACTACCTGCCAGACTCTCTTATTGTATACCCTAAGCATTCTTCCTGGCAATGACTATGGATTACCAAGAAAAAGCTCTAGAATTTCACACACAAGAGGAGCTGGCCTTCAGGCCTCATCTAGAAAGTGGAAAATAAAAGGTATATAAAACAAGCCTGGAAGAATCCCATTATCCTTGAAGGGGAGGAATAAATGGTTCATTTTGAAGCAGGACAGTTCCATTCATGCCTCTTGTAGTCTCCCTCTGGGTAAGATGAGAGGATGGGTGTTCATCATGTATGAGGATGTCCTGGAAATAAGTAGAGGTGGTGGCAGTGGGTGCTGGAATATTCAGACGTCTCCTTACATTGATGACCTCTCTGCCAAGGGCATAGCCTTCTCGATCTTTCATAAGTGCATGAACTTTAATCAGTAGTACCCCTAAGTCTGTCTCATCTCCATAATAGGCCTGAATGAAAAACTTCTTGTGCTTGTTCTACAGGTTTGGGCAGTTGGCATTGTCAAAGAGCTGAAAAACCTCTTGCAGCTGGAGTAGTTTGCCATCCACACCATAGATGCCACTTTCTATGCCATGAGAAAGGAGAGCAACCATACAGGAATTTGTGCTCGGGTGAGCTGACAGCTGTGCAAACCTCTGGAGCTTCTCATGCATTTCCTGTGCAGTCTGATCATCCAGGACATGAACATCATAGTCTAAGAGCTTGAAGAGGGCTACCACCAGGGAACTGTGATCCACATCCACACCAGATTGGAACTCCAAGTCTTTCTCCCCATTTAAGCGCACATTGCTCAGCACCAGTGCTAGGCCACTAGGGCAAGATTGCAGTCTATAGACCAAATGGTGGTGTGTTCGATAAAACTCTGGGCTACAGGGTTTCACTTGGAAGCTAGAGGTCCATCTCCGTTGTTCAGAGAATGTTCTATGGTCTCTACAGACAGGTGGAGTTGCTTGTAAGGGAGACAGGATTCACACACTGGGAGAGGGAGCCTTGAGTCATCATCACAGCCCAGTGGTGGCAGTAAATGCTGAAAGCTGCAGAGGGTTCTGTGCAACAGCTCCTCCAGATGCCCTTACTTAGTTTCTTGTAAGGCATCCCAGAACGCTCCAAAACCATGGGGACCCTTCTTTGGAATCAAATTAAGTAATTCGACATTCTGGCTGAAACAGCCTACTTGGGCCTGGATAAGCTCCCTCATCTCTAAGGTAATGATGTCCTTCTCTAAAAGGTGCTCTAAACGTTCACTAAGCAACAGCTTAGGCCAGCACAACCCAGTATTTCAGAGTTTCTTGATGTTTCTCCTCTATTCCCCAGACTCCCAATATCCCTACGTGGGGCTGAATCCCAGAGTCTCAGCACCTGCAACTGTATCAAAAGATGTGCTTGGATGGAAGTGTGACTCAGTTTCCTCATCTGCACTCCCCAGTCACCTTCCCCCCCCCCCCACAGTCTTTGACCCCCTTCAGCTGAGGCCCGGGCAGGCTCCCGAACCTCCACCATTTCCTGTATTTCTCAGCTCCTTGAACTATTTTCAAAAGTCCTTTTAGCGCATTTCCCTAGGGGACAGTTTAGTTCCGCATACGTAGAACTATCTGAAAGTGGTTACATGCCCCGTTTAGCAAATAAAGTATCTACATATGAGAGGAATAACACCTTACAGTTTTATAACACTTCCACACATGTCATGATCTTTACAATAATCTTTGGAAAGTCCAGTGAACTATCTTTATAGTCTAATGAAGTTTTTTTTTTTGTTTTCGGGGAAATAAATGACTGGGTTCTAGTCCTCCATATGACATATCCTTTCTTTGTGACAGGGGATAAATCAGTTAGGCTTCCATCATCTCA
The DNA here is from genome assembly GCF_028372415.1 of Notamacropus eugenii. NCBI lineage: Eukaryota > Metazoa > Chordata > Mammalia > Diprotodontia > Macropodidae > Notamacropus > Notamacropus eugenii. The sequence continues at coordinate 568,682,770 of NC_092872.1, forward strand.
GGTCATTCTCTGAAAATCTAAGTTGCAATTTGTTTATCAATATAGGTGGAAAGAGGTTGTATCCTGAGGTTCTCATACTTTTGAAATCACAGGTCTAGACAAAAGCAAAATAGATCAAAATATCCAGAATTAGGAAACCCAGAGGTATAGTCTGGGAAGTAATTCCATTTATGTTTTACAAGTGAGAATACTGACGTTCAGATAGATAGATGATATTTCTTAGTTCATATATCTACAATGTGTGGTTCAAGTACAAAAGACCTACTACCTTCTCCTAGTCCACTGATCTTTTTCATTATATCATTGTATTCATTATATCATTCTATGCTATGCAATCTTTTCAACATAGCAACTGATTTCTTTTGCATTTTTTAAAAAAGTATATAAATCCTTTATTGTATTCTTCCCTTGCATAAATGATCTTTCTCAATATGGTGCAGTCAATGACAGGGTAATTTCTTTAAAACATAGAATTATACAGTATTATAGCAGGGAAGACCTTGGAATTAACCTGTATCAAATGGAATATAGCTGAACTAGTAGTATGCAACAGTGCTATGAGTTCATAGAACAATAGAATATCAGACTAGGCAGGAGATGAAAGATGATATCTAATATACTCATTTTAAAGATATTAAGTCTTTAAAGAGATTTTCTCAAGGATGCTTAACTAGGTAGCAACTATATTTTGACTGAAATTTAGAATTTAAAAGCCAATCCCATTATTCTTTCCTTAGCATTATGAGTTCTCTGAAGATAGGAAGACTGAGGAATAATTTAAGGAGTTAGGAATTATTACATTACTTTGTTATCATAGCCAAATGGTAAATGAGGAAAATCATTGTATTGTTTCAATTTTATTGAAGTTCTGTATACAATAAAATCCCATGGCAATTTTAAAAATCCAGCTTCTATAAAGAGCTTACTTTTTTTAATCTACCCAACTTTCTGGAAAGAAGTATTTTCTATTTTGCAGAAGTTTATAACAGTGCTGCAAGTAATATGAGATGTACTTTGGAAACTCCTGTTATACATCTACAGGGTGTTGGAACCTGAGGCTGATTGTGGAAGGACAGTGGCATGAATCAGCCTTTGCTTGTCCATGAATCATGCTGAGGCTGTGAGTAGAATTGAAACACTGTTTGATGTTTGCCATTACTTTCTATATTTAGATTTTCAAGTGTTTTTCTCAAGAATGCCAGTATGGTAAAATTACAAACAAACAAACAAAAAAGCTACTAGATTTGAAAGCATTTTTGAAGCACTTGTCAGCTTACTAGTATTCTGCTAAGCTCTGGGGACAGATATGCAAAAGTGATGCAGGCTTGATTCTTCTGAATTCTCTCCAGAATATTAATGTCTTTCTTAAGAGATGATGTCCAAATGTAATCATAAACCTAAATAGTTAAAGAAATTGAGAACTGGTATGCTAAACATGGTTTTGAAAGTCTTTGGACTATTATTCCAGACTAATCTTTAAGCTCCTTTGCAATATGAATTTTTGTCCCAGTCCAGAAAAGCTTTTTAAATTCCTATTCCAGGATGATTTGATCTCTCCTTAATCAATTCAAAAGAGCAGAAAAAATAAAGCAAAACAAAAAAAAATTTGTGGAAAGAAATCTTTATGTAGAAAATGTGGCAGTAAAATTAACAGAACAATAAAATAATTTAATAAGAAGAAAAATAGTTCTATAATAATAAAACATACATTTCATTAAAACAATGAAGAAATATCACTAGAAAGAAAGAAGACTTCTATGACTAGACCTCCAGGAGACCAGGCCAAAACATAAAACTTCAGGATTGTATAGAAATTCAGTAAGAAATATAAAAGAGGATGGGTTATCACCAAAGATAAAAATAAGTATGTTGGAAAATGAATCCAAGGAGACAAACAAGATAATAGAAAGTCCAAGAAAGATAATGGAAAATCAGAAGTCAATTGATTTTCTGAGGTAGATGATGAAAAGGTATAAAGGAAGAAAAGACAATGGAGCCAAATTTAAAACAAGATGAACTTGATAGTGACTTCAGATATCCATAAACAATGCTGCAGGGGACTGGTTATTTTGGCTCTGTAGTGGGAAGATACATGGGCAGGCCACATGAATATCTGGTGAATCTATTTCTGGAAATGAGAGGTGCAGAATGGAGGACCATGTGCAGGTATCCTATGAATATCTCCTACTTAATTACTGAATGATGATAAGTCTTTCCATTGGGTGGTGAACTGGAGATGAATGAATAAAAAGACATCAACTGGCCAAATCATGAATTTGCTGCCCTGGAAAATCCAGTGAAGATTAATAAATGATCCAACCGTCAAAATAGGAAGAACCTCTAACACATCTGGTCATTACATGACTCCCCTAAATGACTTTTCCCATTATATGAAGTCCCAAATTTCCTCTTTGCAGCTCTTTGCTCTTGGTTTTATCCTCCAGGACCAAAAAGAACAGGTCTATTTCCTTCTCCATGTGATAATCCTCCAAATATGTAGAGACAGTTAGCATGTGACCTTTAAGGTTTATTTTTTTACACCCTCTAGCTTAACCATGCCCAGTTCCTTCAGTTAATTTCACTACATCATGGACTCCAAGTTCTTCACCATCCTGGTTGTTCTTCCCATTGACACTCTTGAAATAATAATAATAGTAATAATAATAATCTTAAATCAACATGCGCATAACGAAGTACAGACTAAAGGAAGTCTGATGAAGAAAGAATATTGTCAGATTGTCATCTCTCTGTTAATGGAAATTCTTTTCAATTTCATCTTAAGATTGCATTATCACTTTATCCTGCCACATTACCTTGCTGACTCATAGTAAGTGTCCATTCCATTAAACATATAGATCTTTTCACAGGAAGTGCTAACAGTTCTTGTTTCATCCATTATTTGTTAAAATTGAAATTTTAACTGAAATGATAAATTTTATTTTATTCTTACTGAACAATTAAACTGTGAGGCCCTTTGCAAAACAGACTACACTTTGGTTTTCTTTTTATCCTAATGTGTAATAGAACACTTGGCAAGTAGTAATCACTTCAGAAGTGCTTGTTGACTGACTAAGCCTAATACTCTGCCTTAAGATCCTTTGAGGTCTGGGCTAGTTCTATGGAAAAAAAAGTAAAAATATCTGGATGGTACAGTCATCAAGTAGGATGTCCAAGAAGAAAGAAAAACAATATGATAGACATAACACTGCTGAGGTGAGAGTCATAACTCAATCACGTGTCTTTTTTAATAGTAAGGATGTCAATACATTAAAGAAAAGAATAGAATCAGCACCAGATAAAAAATATGGATAAGAATAGTCAGCAGTTATTATGTACAATGCAATGTTTCTACTTTGTCCTATTTAAATAAGCTGTCAACTCTGAAAATGGGAACTAGGAGTAAAGACACATTCTTATTATCATCATTTCTTAGAAAAACATAGACCACCCATCAGATGCCTCAGAAAAGAGAATCTGACCAAATTTTGGAGGTGCAGAATCCAATAGGGACAGACTATGGCAGATTCACAGCCCAGGACAGACTGGAAGGTCAGCAGAAAGGATCTTTCACAGGAGTAGAATACAGATCACAGCATGAGGTCCCTGTCACAGCAGGACTGAGCAGCAAAGCCCCAGGGTGGTCTGAGGAAGCTGCAGCATGGCAGGATAGTAGCTCTGGATGAAAGTCCAGGGGAGCTGAGCAAGTGAGAGCCATGGAAGGAGACCCAAGTATCTGCAGTAGCTGCCCCTGAGACTTTCAGTCAGCAGATTAAATGTCTGTAAGTTACCTACTTGAACTTCCAGGAGCCAAAATGGTAGAATGATCAGTAAATGCTCTCTCCCTCTCCTCTTCTTGACCTTGAAAGAATCAAAAAATATTTCCTCAGACAAATCCTGGATCGGTGGGAACAGCAGAAAGGGCAAACAGTCTCCTAGCACCTGAGGCTAAGAAAAAAAATTAAGAATATTCCTCTTACTATGGCAGAGGATCAGAGTCCCAGAGGAGTGGAGCCTGGCAACCAACACCAGGACACAGGTGCCTCAGCACTCCAGGAAAAAGAGAAGACAATATGGAAGCTGGGATCACCAAGGACTGAGCTTGCCTTTGCTCTAGCTCAGCTCAGGAGATGTCCCCTGACCAGACCACCCCTCCCCCACACTTAACAAGCTATATCCAGGGTTAAACCAAGTAAACATGAACAGAATTCACCTTTGCTTTCTCACACCAGACAGCTCAGCACCAGGTTCTTTAGCAGCTAGCTGAAAGAACCAAAGGCCACAGCACACAAAGACACACCATCTTGAGCAAGAAGCAAAGGAGGAAGGAAAAGATCATAGAATGTTTGTTTGGGAACAAATACCAAAACACAAATACCAAAGAGGTCAGTATTGAGACTATACTCCTATCTGAAACTTCAGAAGGGACTATGAACTGCTTGCATGCACAAAGAGCACTCCTGGAACAGCTGAAGAAAGAAATAGAAGAAAAAGTGGCCAATGATTTTAAAAGTATGAAAAAAAAATCACTGAAGAGAAGAGCTTTTTAAAAAGAAAAATTGAACAATGGGAAAAGGAAGCAAAACACCTGACTGGGGTAATTGGACAAATGGAAAAGGAAGTACAAAAACTAACTGAAGATAATAATTCCTTAAAAGGAATAATTGGACAGATGGAAAAGGAGATGCAAAAGTTAACTAAGAAAACAATTTGATGAAAATTGGAATTGGACACATAGAAGTTAATGGCTCTATGAGAGCAATATCTGTGAAACAAAATCTGAAGAATGAAAAGATAGAAGAAAATGTAATATAGCTAATTAGAAAAACAACTGACCTGGAAAATAGATCCAGGGGAGAAAATTTAAGAATTATTGGCCTACCAGAAAGCCATGATGAAAAAAAATAGTCTGAACAATAAGAAATCATCAAGGAAACCTGCCCAGAAGTACTAGATCCAGAGGGCAAAAGAGTCATCAAAAGAATCCACCATTCATGTCCCGAAAGAGATCCCAAACTAAACACAACAACAAATATCATTGCCAAATTTCAGAACTATCTAGTGAAGGAGAAAATACTACAGGTAGTCAGAAAGAAACCATTCAAATATCTAGGAGCTACAGTAAGAATTACACAGGACTTTTCCCCTTCTACATTAAAAGATTGAAGGAATTGGAATATGATATTCCACAAGGCAAAGGAGCTGCTGGAACTACAACCAGCAAAGTTTGGCATAACATTTCAGGCAAGGAGATAGGCATTCAATGAAATGAGGGATTTCCAGACCTTCCTGATGAAAAGGCCAGAATTCAATAGAAAATTCAATTTTCAAATGCAGATCTCAAGAGAACCATAAAAAGGTAAACAGGGGAAAAGAAAACTTATTACACAATTTGGGCAAATTGTTTACCTCCCAATAAGGGAAGATGATACCTGTTAATCTTGATAATTGTATATCTATTATGAAATATAAAAGAGATATACAGAGATAGAGGGAATGGATATAAAGTAAATGATGTGATAATAAAAATGTGATTTAAGCATGTAAAGGAATTGTTACAGGAGATGTGAAAAGGAGGAAGCACAAAATGATAAATTACAGCACAAGAAGAAGTACAAAATTATGCTATAATAGAGGAAAAGGGTGGAAGTAGATGAGCATTGTTTGAGAGGTACTCTCATCTGATTTGGTCCAAGGAGGGAACAATAAACTTAATTAAGTATATAAATCTAACTAGCTGTATAGGCAGTAGGAGAGGAAGGGGGCAGAAAGAGGAGGGGAAGCTAAAAGAGAGGGAAGAAATAGTAAAGGAAAAAGGAAGTAAAAGGGAGGGAGGGTGAAAGAAGGGAAGGAAGACTGAGGGAAGAGGTGGTGAAAAATTAAAACTCTATTGTGGAGAGGAAGGGAGAAAGGAGAACTAAAATTACAAATGGTGAGAAAGAGGATGGAGGGAAAGACACAATAACCCTAACTGTGAATGTGAATAGGAGGAACTCTCCCATAAAACAGAGATAGATAGCAGAATGGATTAAAAGCCATAATTCAGCAGTATGTTGATTACAAGAAACACATTTGAAATGTGGGGATACACACAGGGTAAATGTAAAAGGTTGGAAAAGAGTATATCGTGCTTCAACTGATGTAGGAAAAGCAGGGGTAAGAATCTTAATCTCAGACAAAGCAAAAGCAGAAACAGATCTAAATAAAAGAGATAAGGAAGGAAACTATATCTTACCAAAAGTCACCATGAAAAATGAAGCAATATCATTACTAAACATATATGCTCCAAGTGGTATGCCATCCAAATTTTTAGTGGAGAAGCTAAAGTAGTTACAGGAAGAAAAAGATGGCAAAACTATACTAGTGGGGGACTTCAACCACCCCTTCCTGAACTTGATAAATCTAACCTCAAAATAAACAAGAAAGAAGTTAAAGAGGTGAATAAAACTCTGAATAAGGTGGGTATGATAGATCTCCGGAGAAAATTGAATTAGAATAGAAAGGAATATACTGTTTCTCCAAGGTACATGGAACGTATACAGAAACTGACTATGTACTAGGGCATAAAAACTTCACAATCCAGTGGAGAAAGGGAGAGATAGTCAATGTATCCTTCTCAGATGATAATGCAAGAAAAATCATACATAATAAAAGGCCATGGAAAGATAGACAAAAAATTAATTGGAAACTAAATAATCTAATCCTACAGAAGAAGTGGGTTAAAGAAGAAATCATAGAAACAATCAACAACTTCATTCAGGAGAATGACAATAATGAGACAACCTACCAAATCTTATGGAATACTGCAAAAGCGGTTCTTAGGGGAAGTTTTATATCTTTGAATGCCTACATGAATAAAATAGAAAAAGAGCAGATCACTAAATTGGGCATACAGCTGAAAAAGCTTGAAAAAGAGCAAATTGAAAATCCCCAAGTAAATACCAAATTAGAAATACTGAAAACCAAAGGAGAGATTAAAAAAATAGAAATTAAAAGAAATTATTGAACTAATAAATAAAACTAGGAGTTGGTTTTATTAAAAAACTAATAAAATTGATAAACCTTTGGTCAATTTGATTCAAAAAAGAAAGAAGGAAACCAAATTATCAATATTAAAAATGAAAGTGGTGAACTCACCTCCAGTAAGGAAGAAATTAAAACAAAAAATTACTTTGCACAAGTTCATGCCCATAAATTCGACAATCTAAATGAGATGATTATTTTAAAAAATGTGAATTGCCCATATCAAGAGAAGAGGAAGTTGAATACTTAAACAACTCCATCTCAGAAAAAGAAATTGAAGAAGCCGTCAATGAACTGCCTAGGAAAAAATCTTCAGGGCCAGATGGATTTACACGTGAATTCTATCAAACATTTAAAGAACAGTTAATTCAAATACTATATAGAGTATTTGGGAAAACTGGAGAAGAAAGAGTCCTCCCAAATTCTTTTTATGTTACAACTATGGTTTTGACAGCTAAACCAGGCAGAGACAAAACAGAGAAATAAAATTATAGACCAATTTCTCTATTGAATATAGACGCAAATATTTTAAATAAGATTTTAGCGAAAAGAACAGAACAACTTATCACCAGAATATTTCATTATGATTAGGTAGGATTCATACCAGGAATGCAGAGCTGGTTCAATATTAGGAAAACTATTAGCATTGTTGATCATATCAAGAACAAACCTAACAGAAACCACATGATTATCTCAAAAGATGAAGAAAAAACTTTTGACAAAATACAGCACCCATTCCTATTAAAAACACTGGAGAGCATAGGAATAAAGGGAACTTTCCATAAAATAATAAGCAGTATCTACCTAAAACCTTCAGCAAGCATTATATGCAATGGGGATAAGCTAGATGCATTTTCAATGAGATCAGAGGTGAAACAAGGATGTCCATTATCACCACTATTATTCAATATGGTACTAGAAATGGCAGCTGTAGAAATTAGAGAAGATAAAGGAATTGAAGGAATTAGAATAGACAAAGAAGAAACTAAGGGATCACTCTTTGCAGATGATAGCTTGATATATTTAGAGAATCCCAGAGATTCAAGTAAAAACCTACTTGAAATAATAAACAATTTTGGCAAAGTTGCAGGTTACAAAATAAACCCACACAAATATTCTGCATTTCTATATATTACTAACAAAGCCTAACAGCAAGAGAAAGAAAGAGAAATCCCATTTAAAGGTGGGGTAGACACTATAAAATATTTGGGTGTCTACCTGGAAAAACACATCCAGGGACTATATGAATACAATTACAAGACACTTATCGCACAAATAAACTCAGATTTAAGTAAGTAGAAAAACATCACTTGCTCATGGGTAGGTTGAGTCAATATAATAAAAATGACAATTCTACTTAAATTAATTTACTTATTTAGTACCATACCAATCAAACTATCTGATAATTATTTTCTACAGCTGGAAAAAACAATCTCAAAATTAATCTTGAAGAACAAAAGGTCCAGAATATCAAGGAGTCTAATGAAAAGAAATGCTCGGGAAGATGGTCTAACCCTAGCAGATTTGAAATTGTGTTATAAAGCAACAATTATCAAAACCACTTGGTACTGGCTAAGAAACAGAAGGGGAGACCAGGGAAATAAGCTTGGTACTCAAGACACAGTAGACAATGAATATACCAATCTAACTGTCTGATAAACCCAAGGATTCCAGCTTCTGGGATAAGAAATCACTGTTCAACAAAAATTGCTGGGAAAACTGGACAAAAATGTGGCAGAAACTAGAATAGAGCAATGCCTGACACCATACACAAGAATAAAGTCCAAGTGGGTACATGATCAAGGTATAAAGATTGATACTATGAACAAATTAGTAGAGCAAGGAATAGTGCATTTATCAGATTTATGGAGAAGGGAAGAAGTTTTGACTAAAGAAGAGATAGAAAGCATTATGAAGTGCAAAATAGATAATTTTGATTACATTAAACTGAAAAGTTTTTGCACAACCAAATCCAATGCAAACAATATTAGGAGGGAAGCAGAAAACCGGGAAAGAATTTTTGCAACTAGTGTCTGTGACAAAGGCCTCATTTCTAAAATATATGGAGAACTGAGTCAAATGTACAAGAATACAAGTCATTCCTCAATTGATAAATGGCCAAAGATATGAACAGGCAGTTTTCGGAGGAAGAAATTAAAGATATCTATAGTCATATGAAAAAATGCTCTAAATCACTGTTGATTAGAGAGATGCGAATCAAAACAACTCTGACATACCACATCATACCTATCAGACTAGCTAATATGACAGAACAGGAAGATGATAAATATTGGAAAAGGTGTGGGAGAGTTGGAACACTAATTCATTGTTGGTGGAGTTGTGAGCTGATCCAACCATTCTGGAGAGCAACTTGGAACTATGCCCAAAAGGATACAAAAATGTGCATACCCTTTGACCTAGAAATATTGCTTCTAGAACTGTATCCCCAAGAGATCATAAAAATGGGAAAGGGTCCCACATGTACAAAAATATTTATAGCAGCAGTCATTGTGGTGGCCAAAAACTGGAAATCAAGGGGATGCCCATCAACTGGGGAAAGGCTGAATAAATTATGGTGTATAAGTGTAATGGAATACTATTGGACTATAAAAAATGATGAACAGGAAGACTTCAGAGAGGCCTGGAAAGACTTATATGATCTGAATGAAAGGAGCAGAATCAGGAGAACTTTGTACACAGCAACCACTACTTTGTGCAAGGACTTTTTCTGGTTGACTTTAGAACTTCATTGCAATGCAAGGACTTAAAAAATTCCCAGTGGTTTTTACGGCAAAATTCCTTGCACTTCCAGAGAAAGAACTATGAAATTCATTTGCAGATTGTAGCAGATCATTTTCTTTTGTATTACGTTTTCATTTGTTATACAATTTCTCCCATTAATTTTAATTCTTCTATACAACATGATTATGGTGAAAATATAGTTAGTAGGAATGTATGTGTAGAAGTTATATAAAATTGTATGCTGTCTCAGGGAAGGAGGGGGGAGGTGGGAGCAAGAGAAGGGGAGGGAGAGAAAGAAAAAATCTAGGTTGTATGGTGGTGATTGTGGAACACTGAAAATAAATAAATAAGTAAACAAACAAATGAATAAATAAAAAAGAAAAATGCAAACCATTGCTACAATAAGTATTGTGCAGACGAGCCCAGAAAATGCTTAGGTAAAGTTCCTTATTCCTGTAAGTCAAGGGCAATAGTAATTTTATCTATAAACTCATTTAAAACTTATCAAGAAGTTGGGCAGTGGAAAATTGTGAGCAACAGCAATAACTAAAATAGAGAAAGTAATGGTCATCCTTTTCCTAAATCCAAGTGCTATAGGACTCTTTCTTTATTGATAGAGCTGAATGTCCTTCCCTATGTGAGAGGTGCAGTGAAGGTGGGGACAGGTGAGAACTTCTGTTCTCAATCAGTTTCCTTTGGGACTCTTTAACTCTTAGTCTTCCTTTGGCTACTCTTCAAGTAGGAGTCCCACATTGTGGGGACTGGTCAAACTCCAAGTTTGCCTTGAACATCAGGTATGCTTCCACCTTCCAGAGAGAAAATGGGAGATGCCAAACTCAATTCTGGTTGCTGAAGAAATACTATGAATATCATCTATCTATCAATTTCCCAGTTACTTCCCTTCCCTCATCTGCCTGAATCTTAAACCTTAACCTCTTGGTCAAGGTCAAGTTTCTAGATCCCTGATTCCAATACCTGGTCATGCTTAACCTAGTTAAAATATCAACTTGCTTTACTCATTTTGGGTGCCTCAGGTCATTTAGGACTATTGCAGTCTTCTCTGTGTCTATCCACCATGACTGTTCCTTTATATTTTACTTAGTCCTTATATTGCAAGATAACTTGGAGTTTATAGCTAGATTTCTTTTTAAAAGAGCAAGCTGTAAACCCAATCACTCTGTCTCTCACTGACTGGTCAATAATAGGGCCCAACCAAAGCCCCAATTGGTCATTATTTGAGCTCTGTTGGTTTAGGGACTGCCTCCAAGGTTCACTTCTGGTGTTGTTGTCATATGCTCCATCTTTTTCTCACCCTAGTGTCACAGACCTCTCCTATAACCTCCTGAGTTATCTTAGGCTGGTAAAGAAACATCTCACCCTGATCTTTTGTTGCCTCTGTTGCTCCAGAATTTTATTTCAGGTATTATTTAACATTTGGAGGTCAGTGTGAGAAGAGTTCAGCTGAGTGTTGCCTCTAATATTCAATGTTATCTTCACCAGTTTGTAATTCTTAAACTAAGGAAGCCCCGGGAAATCAGATCTCAAAACTTTATACCAAACTCTGTCAGTTTGTGGCTTGGAACAAATCAATTCATTACAGTTGTGCAAACTGAACCTCTGGCCCTCATTCATTATTATTGTTACTGCTTTTGCTTGCATGTATAAAATACACGGTTAAAGTGTATCTCTTCGGTCCTTTCCTGCTCTAAAATTCTAAGATTATATTAAGTCCTGTGCTGCTCCTGAAATCTCTTCAGTTTTTGAGGCCTCAAAACTTTTTGGGCAAAAGTTCTTTTCAGATCATACTCATAATCAGCAAGTTGGTATCCTATTTTTGTGTCCAGTTCCCAGCTCTAAAAGGATGCAGAACACTCCAATATGCCCAACAAGTTCAAATTATAATTGGAAAATGTTTTTCAGATTAAATAAAAAGGCAATACCATATATACAACTAACTTGTGGTTTTCTAAGTTAAATTGTTGCCCAAAAGGGTAGCTTTTTATTTGAGTTTGACACCACTGGCATAGTACCTGCAGTGTCAGACTAACAGTCTGGATTTCAGATCTGCCTCAGATAACTACTAGCTGTGTGACCTTCAACAGTTTCCAAACTTTCTGCACCTCGGTTGACCTCTCTGTTGAATATGTTGAAATTGATATTTCTAAATCCAACAAACTGTGATCACAGTGCACTGAGTCAGGATGCTACTCTTTTATGGGAATGGGAATAATAATTTTCTGAATGTGAAAAGAGAAACCAAATATCTTTGTTTCATATGAAAATTAATGAAGTTTCAATGGAGAGATACTGAGTGACAGGAGTAGAATAGTTTAGGGCTGACTATCCAGGCAAACTGAGAAAAGGCATATGATTAAAATGGTATAAAATCAGGACCACTATGAAAAATATCACTTTGTAAAGATTAAATGCTATACTCAAATTAACATTCAAAAAAGAATGAACCCCCGATGATGAGAATGTAAATTATTACAATATTGTACCTGGGAAACACCATGGATAATTTTGACTTTCAAAAAGGTTTTCTTAAAAACAAAACACAACAAAAATAAGAAAATTCCTGAGAAAAGATGAAGGAATTCTCATAAGTATAATGTAAAAGGTAAAGTTGTCATTTTTTTGTTTTCTTTTAGATATATTGATAAAGTTCATTCTGGATGAATAAATCAGGTATGACTAATAGATTATGCCTCCAAAATCTTTTCTAGGAGTCATGTTGTTCAATACTTTCATCAACTATTTGGAGACTTGGTGATTAATAGCAATATGGTAACATTTTTTACAAGTAAAGAAGGGAGGAGATATAAAGTGTTTTTTCTTTCACTTGTGCCACTGGAACTCTCAGGAATGTCAGTAAAAACATATTGAGTACAAATGATCCAATCTATAAAATCAATATATTGACCTATGATATTTCTTAGAGAATGTTATATTTGTTCTTTATTATTTCTGTACAGAGGCAATTGGTTGAGGTTTTCTTTCTTTTGTTTATCATTTTTTAATGGAAGATATATATATGTATCAGAATTCATCTTGTAGGCTTTATTCAGTTTTTAGTTTTCCTCACATGCAATATTTTCCTATTTACATTTTATTTCTATATCTGTTTATGTAAAATTCATTATAACAGCTCTTTAGTAGTGGCAAAAGAATTTAAAATTAAGGGGTGCAATAATTTAAGAAATGGTTGAAAAAATTATATTATATAAATGTAGTAGAACACTACTATGCTATAAGAAATTGTGAAGATTTGAAAGAAACATGAGAAGAGTTGCATGAAATAATATCTATTTCTCGGAATTATTTCTCAGTATTAAGAGTTGTATTTAAATATTTTTCTCTATGTATAAAATAAATAGTTTCATTCCCAGAAACTCACCTACAACCCTTCATGCATAATGCTTGTCTTGCTCCAAAGGACAGACTCTGCATTCTGCTAGAGGGGAGTACTCAGAATCTGGAATAAGAAAACAAGGGGAAAAAATCAGTATCAGATCATTTTTATAATGGAGGAAGGTATGTGGCTAAGTGTGGAGAATGAGGAATGATTGGCTTGAGTTTCTTTTTTCCAGAATGGAAGAACACACCAATGGGGAAAGAGACTTGAAAAAACAGAAGGAAAACAGGAAGTCATACTTTGATGTTATTCCTTATATATCAGTTCCCCCATAATTTCTTTGGTCAAGTTCTTATCTTTTGCAAGTACATATTCACTGGACGCCACCTCCCAGGAGTAAGAGTTGGGGTGAAATAATTATTCTCTTCCCCCAAAATAAATGATAATAATTCAAAGAGATTAATGATAAGAAATGATTATATCTGTGTGTGTGAAATTGTTCTCTGTATATAAATTTTCATATGTAGGAAGCAAAAGGAATAATATATAAAAACTGTTTTGAAAAAGGTAAACTATTGTATAAATTGCTGATATTGTTATTTAATGTCCCAAGTAGTATCCCAGTTATTTAATAGGTATTTGGATGACTTAAAGTTTATAAATATCTGTGTATGGCGGGAGTGTTACTTTCCACTGTAATTGCTACCCATCCCTTTCACTTAACATTCCATATGAGTAAATACATTTTAAGAAGATGTATCGTTCTATTCTTCTCCTCACACCTTTTCTTCACTTTTTTTTTACTTATTGTCAGTCTCGATGGTTTAGTCTCCAGCTCCTTGTCAAAGTTTCTTTTTTTTCTTTATGCATTTGTTACATACCTTTAATTTTGGTTTTGCCCCAATCTCTTTTCTAGTCCCTGATTTTTGGTTCTTGTTAATATTCCTGAAATACTTTTCCCCGTCTCTCCCCACCCCCATTGCATGTGGAAAAAATATGCTCAACCCCTTCAAGTACTAAAAACAAAACTCAAAATGATTTCCTTTAGAACATGTGTCATAAGCAATGCTTCTTTTCATGGAAATATTAACGACCCCATGTAAAAATCTCTTAAACTTAAATTCATTTGTTTAAATCTCTTTAAGTACTATTTATAACATCATTAATACCTGGTTTTCTTTTACTTAGGTTATGCACCCAATGTCCCCAAACAGTTATGATCAACAAAGTTGTTGAAAATGAATGGATACTCTTCTTATTGTGTCAAAACACAATTTAATAAGTGGAAAAATCTGGTGATTAAGTTCATTTTGATTCTACTTTGCAAGGAACTGCTTATCATTGCAAGTATATGTGCTTCAGTATTTCAAGAAATGTAGCATCACAAGATCATCCGTACCTTTGGGAAGTCCTTCTTCATATCAACAGACATCACATCCCAGCACACCTTAATAAAATGTATCACAAATAAACTGTCAGTTACCTTGCTTTTTAGTCAGATGACCTGACTTTAAATCCCAGCTCTATAATTTACCCCCTGTATGATATTCCCTTTTGAGTATCAAGTTCCTTTTCCATACTGAAGTATCTCCTTCCATATTAAGCCTTAACTGAGCTCTCCCTCCTCTATTTTTAGTACTTACTCCTACACCCTTCCGAAATAATTTATTCACTTTCCATAATTTTGTATCTCATCACATATTGGTTTTACCTGATAGAAAATGAGTTCCTTGAGAGCAGGCACGATTTCATCTTTGAATTTCCCCACATTTAGCATACTGACTGATACATGGTAATTGTTTAAGTGGCCTCATGGTTGTGGTGTCAGGAAGACCTGTTTTCAGATTTGTCCTCATACATTCACTTAGCTGTATTACCTTTGGAAGGTCATTCAACCTTCTCATCCCATTTTCTTATTCTATAAAATGAAGATAATAATAGTTCCTGCCTTACAGATTTGTCTTCATAACAAGCCTTAAAGCACAATATACATGTTAGCTATTATTATGAAAGGTTAGCAGGATCACATATTGATAGCATAAAGGACCTTCAAAGAACATTTAGATGGAGGAAAATGACATTGGATTACATTTTCTTTATGTTCCCTTCCATGTATGTGATTATGAATATATGTCAAGTTGTATTTATTACAAAATTGGTGTAGGATACATAAAATTTGAGCTAATCAAAATACATGTAGCAAATTTCATCACTGTAAATCACACAACCTCTCATACCACCCACAACAGTAACAAAGAGTAGCAATCATAGAATATTTAAATAGGCAGTGAATATTTTCATCTCTTCCAAAATTAATAAAACAATATGCTGGTATTTTGTAAGTATTTGCCATGTGCAATGCGCTTTGGTAGATTTAAGGACATGCTGAGACAATTTCTAAAATATAATAAAATGATTTCCCTTAGTATATTTATTTCATACCTCCATGGATTTTCACATCATTTGCTGTATTAGGCATATAGACAAAAAAAGAGGCCTTGAAGTGTGATCCAGGAATAAGGAAAATAAAACCTCTTCTTTCACACAAACATGTCTTGTTTCAGTGCCTAAATCAATTCTGAATTTATCAGGCATGTAAATACTTACTAAACACCTACTGTTTGTCAGGTATCATAGTATGTACCGAAGTCAAAAGAAAGAAACAATATTCTCTAGAAGTGGATACTCTCTCTACCAGGGCATACAATCACGCTTTTTTTCATATTTTTTTTTATTTTTATTTTACGCTGAAGTACAAAATGAGAAAGGAAAAAAAAATTGCCATACATGCAGCAGACCAAAAGAGAGGATTAAATATAACACAATAACTTTCCATTTCAAGAAAGTCTATATGATAAACACTATCCATTGTTTTCAAAGCTACTTGGCTTTTCTTGGCTTCTTTGATGATGTTCTTTTGTTCTCTGCTGTGCGTTTTTCACTTTATTTATTTTTCCTCCTCCCCCACTCAGAAGGCTACAATTAGGTATATGTATATATGTGTATGTATATACGCATGTGTGTATGTATATATTTATGTACATATACACATATATCTGTATGCATATATTTATACATATGTGTATGTATACACAGAAACATACTCACACATATACATACATATGTACATTCATATATGTGTATATATACATGTAGATATATACACACAGATATCTATAAACATCAACATATATACACATATACACTCATACATATGTATGTAAGACTGTATTATGCTTTTATTCTATCATCTCTTTCTCTGAAGGTATGTAACATCTTCCTTCATAAATTCAAGACTTTCTGTGTTTTTCTAAATCAGCCAGCTCATCATTTTCTACACCACAGCAATATTCCTTTTGGGATTCAAATAGCATCTTCTTTCATAGGATCTTTGAGGATGATTTGGATATTTACAACAGTCACAATAACTTGGTTGTTCAAAATTGCTGTTTAAACAATACTGCTTCTACTGTATACAATGTTCTCTTGACTCTTCTCATTTCATTCTTTATTATTTATGAAGTTTTCTCAATGTTTTTTTCTAAAATCATTGAGCTCATTATTTCTTATCACAGAGTAATATTCCATCATGAACATATGTCTTAATTTGTTTAGGCATTTCCAAACTGACAAGTAACCTCACAATTTCTGGTTGTCACCACAAAGACAACTACTATAAGTCTTTTAGATCATGTAGATTCTTTTCCATTTTCCCTAATACTTTGGAGAAACAGAATAGTGGTATAACTGAGTGAAAGGTATAGGCAGTTTAATAACCCTTTATCATAATCCAAAATCTCTCTCCAAAATTGTTGGATCAGCTGATAGTTCCGTCGACTATAAATTAATGTCCTAACTTTTCCATGTCTCCTGTAATATCTGTCACCTTTCCCTTTTACCATTTTAGCCAATCTGAGAATTGTAGTATGGTATTTAAAGGTTGTTTTAATTTGCATTTCTCTAATCCACAATGATTTAGAGTATTTTTTCACATGACCATAAATTGTTTTGATTCTTCATCAAAAAATTTCCTATTCATATCATTTGACCATTTATCAATTGGGGAATGACTCAGATTCCTATGGATTTGGCAAAATTCTTTAGATCTTTGACATATGAGACCTTTAACAGAGGAAGTGTCTGTATTTTCTTACTCCAATTTTCTGCTTTCCTTCTAATCTTGGCTAAATTTGTTTTATCTGTGCAAAACTTTTTTAATTTTATGTAATCAAAATTACCCATTTTATATCTCACAATACTCTTTAGCTCTTCTTTACTTCTAAATTGTTCACCTATCCATAACTCTAATAAATAATATGGTAAATGGTGTAAGATACTGGTTTATGTCCAATTTCTGCCAAACTGCTTTTTAGATTTCCCCAAAATTTTTTTTTTAACCAAATAATGAATTCTTATCCCCCAAACTTAAGTCTTTACACTTGTCAAACACTGGATAGCTATGTTTGTTTGTTGCTATAGATTATATGTCTACGTTTCACTGATCTTTCTTCCTGTGTCTTAGCTAGTACCATATAGTTTTGATAACTACTGCCTTCTAGTGCAGATTAAGATCTGATTCTACTAAATCTTCTTTTGCATTTTTTCACATTAGTTCCTTTGATACTCTTGACCTTTTGTTCTTCCAAATGAATTTTTCTAGCTCTGTGAAATTATTTTTGGTAAATTAATTGGGATTGCATTGAATTTGTGAATTAATTTTGGTAAAATTGTCATTTTAATTATATTGGTCCTTTATATCTCTGAACAATTATCATTTCTTCACTTATTTAAATCTTATTTCATTTGTGTACAAAGCTTTTTTTTTATTTTATTCATATGGATCCTGGGTTTGTTTAGGGCATATTCCCAGGTATTTTCTACTGTCTAGAATTATTTTAAATGGGGTATCTGTAGCTATCTCTTGTTGCAAGATCTTGTTGGTAATTATATAAGAATACTCTTGATTTATGTGGATTTGCTTTATACCCTTTATACTCTTTTGCAGAAAAAAAATGTAAATTGTCTTAGAGTTTATTGAGTCAGAAATTATTTCACAGAAAACTTGTTGATTAGCCTCTCAGAACTTCACAAAGCTGGTCCTTGGAAAATATACATGTAGGCTACAATTCCCTGAAGTATAACATGTTTCCAATTTGATAAGACCTATCAGAATTTGTATGTCCTTGACAACTTTTGGTCTTCTTAATGGCATAGTTAAGCAACAGAGAAAGATTACAGTGTCATAACAAGCATGCTGAAAAACAAATTAATCAGAACGAAGAAGTCACTCCAGCTTCTTAAGAAAAATAAGAAGTCAAAGGATCACTTGATCAACAGCAGTGATTAATTAAGGAGTCATTCTGGGTGTTGTCTTTCATGAACATATACTAGTCCTGGGCTGAGGATGAACAGGAAAAGTTAGCACCTACTTGGAGCATCTTAAAATGTGTCTGTTATTTCATTAAAGTTTAAAATAACCAAAATGTTTTCAATTTTTTCTCTCCTTTTCACTTTTCTGTTTGTTTATTTCTGGTTGAGCAACCAGAATAATTAAGAGATCAGAAAGGGGAAAATCACATAAATGTCCAACAGCCTATTTTTATCTTTATCAATCCTAGCACTGTAATTACACTGTTTTGTGTGTTTTTTTTTTGTTTTTGGTTTTGTTTTTGTTTTTTTTTTTAATGTTGAAGGTTCAGGAAAGTGTTCAATCTTTATTGAACTCTTTATTGGTTAGCCCTCTGTTAGTACATTCCAAACCCCCACTCCACCACCTCTACACATCTTATATTTGCTAGGGAAGTACAGAGACATATCTGAACATTAGAAATATGAGAGTGTGCTGATCTCACTAGATTATTTAGAATTTTGTCTTATTTATTTTTTAAATTAATTTATTTGTTTTCAGTTTTCTACAATCACTTTCATATATCATAGAATTTTTCCTCCTTCCTTTCTCTTCCTCCCTCCATCACCCCACCCTCCCCCAAACAGCATGCAATCTTATATAGGTTCTACACATGCATTCCTATTAAATATTTTAAAATACATTTTTACCTTAGTCATATTGCATAGAAGAATTAAAATGAAAGGGAGAAACCATGAAAACAAAACATAACAAAAGAAAAAATGGTCTGCTACATTCTGCTATCCAATTCCATAGTTCTTTCTCTGGATGTGGAAGGCATTTTGCCTCAAGAGTGTATCGGGAATTTTTTTAAGTCCTTGCATTGCTGTGAAGGGCTAAGTCTACCAGAAAAATTCCTCACACACTGTGGTTGTTGCTGTGTACAAAGTTCTCCTGGTTCTGCTCCTTTCACTCAGCATCAGTTCATATAGTTCTTTCCAGGCCACTCTGAAGTCTTCCTGTTCACCATTTCTTATAACACAGTAGTATTCCATTACATTCATATACCACCACTTGTTCAGCCATTCCCCAATTGATGGGCATTGCCTCAATTTTCAATTCTTGTCTACCACAAAGAGAACTGCTATAAATATTTTTGTGCATGTGGGACCCTTTCCTATTTTTATGATCTCTTTGGAATACAGCCCTAGAAGAAATATTGCTGGTTCAGGGGGTATGCACATTTTATAGCTCTTTGGGCATAGATCCAAATTGCTCTCCAGAATGGTTGGATCAGCTCACAGCTCTGCTAACATTTATCATCTTCCGCTTTTGTCATGTAAACCTTTCTGATAGGTATGAGGTGGTACCTTAGAGTTGTTTTGATTTGCGTTTCTCTAATCAATAGTGATTTAGAGCATTTTTTCATATGATTATAGATAGCTTTAATTTCTTCCTCCAAAAACTACCTATTCATATCCTTTGATCATTTATCAATTGGGGAATGACTTGTATTTTTCTACATTTGATTCAGTTCTCTATGTATGAGGCCTTTACCACAGACACTAGTTGTAAAAATTCTTTCCCAGTTTTCTGCCTCCCTCCTAATCTTGGTTGCATTGGGTTTGTTTGTGCAAAAACTTTTCAATTTAGTATAATCAAAATTATCCATTTTGCACTTCATAAGGTTCTGTATCTCTTGTTTAGTCAAAAATTTCTCCCTACTTTATAAATCTGAGAAATACACTATTCTTTGCTTCCCTAATTTGTTTATAATATCAGTCTTTATACCTAGATCATGTATCAATTTGGACTTCAATTCTTGTGTACAGTGTCAGGCATTGATCTGTGCCCAGTTTCTGCCCCACTGTTATTCAGTTTTCCCAACAATATTTGTCAAACTGTGAGTGTTTATCCTACAAGCTGGTGTCCTCAGGTTTTACAAACAGTAGATTGCTATATTCTTTGACTACTGTGTCTTGAGTAACTAAACTATTCCATTGGTCTACCCTTCTATTTCTTAGTCTATGCCAAGTGGTTTTCATGATTGCTGCTTTATAATACAATTTGAGCTGAGGGCTAGATCACCTTCCTTAGCATTTCTTTTCATTAGTTCCCTTGATATTCTGAAACTTTTGTTCTTCCAGATGAAGGTTGATATTATTTTTTCTAGTTCTATAAAATAATTATCTGGTAGTTCAATTGGTATGGCACAGAATACATAAATTAATTTAGATAGGATTGTCATTTTTATTATATTACCTCGGCCTACCCACAACAATTATGTTATATAGTCCCTGGGTTTGTTTTGGCAGGTAGACTCCCAGATATTTTATAGTGTCTACCCTAGATAGAAATGGGATTTCTCCTTCTATCTCTTGCTGTTGGGATTTGTTAGTAATATATGTAAATGCAGATGATTTATGTTGGTTTATTTTATAACCTGCAACTTTGCCAAAGTTTTCTTTTTATTATTTCAAGTAGTTTTTTGCTTGATACTCTGGGATTTTCTAAGTATATCATCATATCATCTGCAAAGAGTGATAACTTAGTTTCTTCTTTGCCTATTCTTATTCCTTCAATTTCTTTTTTTTCTTACTGCTAAAGCTAAAATTTCTAGTACTATATTGAATAACAGTGGCAATAATGGACGTCCTTGTATCACTCCTGATCTTATTGAAAATGGATCCAACTTATCCTCATTTTATATAATGCTTGCTGATGGTTTTAGGTAGGTACTGCTTATTATTTTATGGAAGGCTGCGTTTATTCCTATGTTCTCCAGTGTTTTCAATAGGAATGGATTTTGTATTTTGTCAAAGTTTTTTGCACCTATTGAGATAATTATATGGTCTCTGTGAGCTTTGTTGTTGATATGATGAATAATGTTGATAGTTTTCCTAATATTGAACCAGCCCTGAGTTCTTGGTATAAATTCTACCTGATCATAATGTATTATTCTCATGATAAGTTACTGTATTCTTTTTGCTAAAATCTTATTTAAAAATTTTGCACATCATTAGAGAAATTGGTCTATAATTTTCTTTCTCTTTTTTGTTTCTTTCTGTTTTATCTATCAGCACCAAAGTCGTATCATAAAAATGCTTTTTTCACTAATTTTCCTGAATAGTCTAAATGGTATTGGAATTGTTTTGTAAATATTTGATAGAATTCAATGGTAAATCCATCCATCCCTGGAGATTTTTTTCCTAAGGAAATCATTCATTTCTTATTCAATTTCTTTTTCTGAGATGGGGTTATTTAAGTATTCAACTTCCTCTTTTGTTAATCAGGGTAATTCATATTTTTTAAAAAATATTCATCCATCTCATTCACTTTATCAAATTTATGGGCATACAGTTGGGCAAAGTAATTTCTAATTATTGTTTTAATTTCCTCCTCATTGGAGATGAATTCACCCTTTTCATTTTTCATATTATTAATTTGGTTTTCTTCTTTCTTTTTTTAATCTGTTTGACCAAAGGTTATCAATCTAATTGTTTTTTTCATAAAACCAACTCATATTTATTTATTAGTTCAGTATATCTTAATTTCAGTTTTATTAATCTCTCCTTCAGTTTTCAGTATTTCTAACTGATATTTACTTGGGGATTTTCAATTAGTTGTTTTGCTAGCTTTTTTCAGCTGCATGGTCAATTCATTGATCTCCTCTTTCTCTATTTTCTTCATGTAGGCAATCAATGATATAAAACTTCCCCTAAGAACTGCTTTTGCAGTATCCCATAAGGTTTGATATATTGTCTCATTATTGTCATCCTCTTGAATGAAGTTGTTGATTGTTTCTATGACTTGTTCTTTAATCTGCCCATTCTTTAGGATTAGATTATTTAGTTTCCAATTAATTTTTGATTTATCTTTCCATTACCTTTTATTTCATTAATTATTTTTGCTTTATAATCTAAGAAGGAAGCATTGACTATCTCTTTCTTTCTTCACTAGACTGTGAGGTTTTTAATGTCCTAGTACATGGTCAATTTTTCTACATGTTTCATGTACTGCTGAGAAAAAGGTATATTCCTTTCTATCCAAATTCCATTTCCTCCAGAGATCTATCATATCTACTTTGTTCAGAATTTTATTCACCTCCTTAACTTTTTTTCTTGTTTATCTCTAGATTAGATTTATCAAATTCTGAAAGGGGAAGTTTGAGGTCCCCCACTGGTACAATTTTTTTTTCCATTTTTTTCTGTAACTCCCTTAATTTCTCCTGTAAGAATCTGGATGCTATACCACTTGGAGTATATTTGTTTAGCAATGCTATTGTTTTTTTGTCTATGGTACCTTTTTACAGGATATAGTTTCCTTCTTTTTCTCCTTTTATTAGATATATTTCTGTTTTTGCTTTGTCTGAGGTTAGGATTGCTATCCCTGCTTTATTTTTCTTTCTTTCTTTTTTTTTTTACATCTGTTGAATCACAATATATTCTGTTTCGACCTTTTTTTCTTTGACCCGTGTGTATCCCCTCATTTCAAATGTGTTTCTTGTAAACAACGTATTGCTGGATTACAGTTTTCAATTTATTCTTCTCTCCACCTTTGTTTTATGGGAGAGTCCATCCCATTCACTTTCACAGTTATAATTACTGTCTGTGTCCTTCCTTCCAACCTCTTTCCCCCCTCCTTGTTTATGTTTTTTAGTCTCCCTTTTCCCTTTCCCTGCACAATAGAGTTTTAATATTTGACCACTGCCTCCCTTAGTCTTCCCTCCCTTCTTTCAACACTCCGCCATTTTACTCCCTTTTTCCCTTACTACTTGTTCCCTCCCTTTCAGCCTTCCCTCCCTTTTCTTTCCCCTTTCCCCGCTTACTGCCCATAGAGTTAGTTAGATTTCTACACTTAACTGAGTTTGCTGTACCCTGCTTGAATCCAATCAGATGAGGGTACCTCTCAAAGAATATTCTTTCTGGCTGCTTTTAGTATTTTCTCCTTCATATAATAGTTCTGGAGTTTGGCAATGATATTGCTTGGTGTTTTTAGTTTGGAGTCCTTTTCAGGGTGTGAAAGGTGGATTTTTTTGATCACTATTTTGCCCTTCAGATCTAGCATTTCTGGGAAATTTTCCTTGATGCTTTCTTGGATGATATTTTCCAAGCTCTTTTTTTCATCATGGCTTTCTGGTATGCCAATAATCCTTAGATTTTCACTCCTGGATCTATTTTCCAGGTAAGTTGTTTTTTCCAATGAGATATTTTGCATGTTCTTCTATCTATTCATTCTTTAGATCCTGTTTGACTGATTCTTGACGTCTCATACATTCATTAGCTTCTACTTTCCCGATTCTATTTTTTATCAAATTGTGTCTTCAATTAACCTTTTTATCTCCTTTTCCATTTGTCCAATTTTTCCTTTTAAGGAGTTATTTTCACCAGTTAGGTTTTGTACTTCCTTTTATATTTGTCCAGTTTTCCATTTTGAGGGGCTGTTCTCTTCAGTGAATTCTTTTCTCATATTTTTAAAATCATTGGTCAATTTTTTCTTCTATTTTTCTAATTTTGGTTTTAAAATCTTTCCAGAGCTCTTCTAAGAAGATTCTTTTTTTTCTTTCAACCAATTCATATTCCCTTCTGAAGTTTCAGGTGGGAGTACGGTCTCAATATTGGCCTCTTTGGTACTTGTGCTTTGATCCTTGTCCTCATAGAAAGATTCTATAGTCTTTTCTTGTTTGCTTTTTCCTCATGATAATATCCCTTTTCCTGGCTTTTAAGGTAGATCTCTGAGTCTTAGCACAAGGAGCCCTGTTCCACAGCTCTTGTGCCTAAAACTTGAGGCTTTGTGTTTTGTGGCCTCTGATTCTTTCAGCTGGGAATTAAATGCTGCAGCTTACCTGGTGTTGAACTGACTTGTATTTGAAAACAGAAGCCAGTTAGGTCTTTTGGGGCTTTTCCTAACAATTACCATGGATGTAACTTGTTAAGTGTGGGAGACGGGTGGTCTGGACCCTGAATGCTTTTTTGCTGAGCTAGAGCATAGTCAAGCTCACCTTTCTGGGCTAGTGTCTTCCTGATTCCACTGGGATGCTGAGGCACACCTGCAGTCCTAGTGTTGGCTGTTACCAGCTTCACCCCCCCTTGGGTTCAGGATCTTCACCCGGTTTGTTGAGATGTGACTGTCTGGGACAGCTCTGATCCTGCATTGGTCGCCTTTGGCCACAGCAAAAGGAACTCTCCTTAGTGATCTTTCTAGCCTCCCATTCTGAGAATCTGTTTACTCCTTCTGCTGATCCCACTGTTCTAGGGGTTTTTCTGGGGAAATAATCTCTGGGCTGGTCAAGGTCAACAAGGGGAGGGAGATAGCAGTTACTGATCACTCAGCCATCTTGGCTCCCAGAACTTGAAATCCTTTAATGCTCTTTCTACAAGCATCTAATGTCACAGTATTCCCACATAATATTCTGCATTGCTGATTGGTTCTGTGTGTTCTATTTGCAAGAAAATAATGATGATGATGATGATGATGATGATGATGATGATGATGATGATGAGTAGGAGGAGGATGTGGTCATGATTCATTTTGATCATTATTTTTATTCATGCCTCTGAGGAGAGGATAATGGAAGAGTGTTTTAATTTTATGTTATTATATCTGAGTGAGGGAGTTATTTTGGTATATGGTCTTTCTGCTGAGAACTGTGTGAAACTATTATGGTGTAGTAATAGAGCTCCTGCATATCAAGTCAAAATGCTTGGTTTTAAATTCTTTGTTTTTTTTGTGTTATCAGTGTGACCTTAAGCAAGTCTCTTTCTTTCTCTTGACCTCAATTTTATTATCTCCAGAAGGAAAAATTGGAAGAGATTTTCTACAAGCTGGTTTTACAGGGCAAATAGGTGGTGCAGTAGATAGAGTGCTAGGCCTGAATCAGGAAGTCTTATCTTCCTTAGTTCAAATATGGCTTGAGATACTTACTAGTTTTGTGACCTTGGGCAAGTCATTTAAACTTATTTGTCTTGGTTCCCTCATCTGTAAAATGAGCTGCAGAAAGAAATTGTGAACCCACTCACTCCAAATGGGGTAAAAACTGTCAGACATGACTGAAAAAAACGCTAAACAATCTGTCTTACAACTCTAACTTCTCAATACTAAAACTCTCTATGGGGATGTGTATGGAGTATTAGTCATACAAGAAGCTAGGTCAGGTGTTTGCTGTGTAAAAGATAATGAGGTAGTGATTACTCAGAAAGTATGAGGAGTATATTAATTGCTTAGTCTGACTGTAGATACTTTCTATTATATTATACTAGCACCTGAGAAGATCTGTCCACAATAATGGAACATGAAGCTTTTATTCTACATGTTTGAACTCTCCAGCTTTGAGAACCCAGATATCATGTTTCCCTTGCTGGTAACTATGCTCAGATAGCTGGGTTCCGACTGTCTGTTGAATTCAGGCAGAGGAAGCCATGTCTGTTGATCTTTAATTTTTCTGTATTTTCTTTGAAGTTTGAGGTATTGACTCTGCTGAAATAGGTGAATGATATATGTGCTTGGTGAAAGGATTGATACTTGTCCTTGATTAAAATGATTGTTAAATCTTCAAAAGGTGCCTTTCCTTTTACGAATGCAGATCTGACAACCTGTGGTAGCAGGCCCCCCTGTATATGCTGGGGTGCTTACTCATACAGTGGTTGACATGGAACAGATAGAAGTGGCTCTGCTGCTTCCTTCCACAGTAAAATTGAGCCTGTATGAACTTAAAGGAAACATAGAAGGACAAGTATCCCTTTTAATTTTAAAATTCTTTCTTCTAAGAATATTTACACAGTTACTGAACTTGTTTCCAGAAACTTTCCTTTGGAATGTCCCTGTTAATTTGGGAAGTTAGTAATCTAATTACTTCCATTAATTATTTTTTTTTAAATTCCACTGATTAATAGAGTAATGCTTCTTGAAACTTTAAAAATATAGCACTTTAATCCTATTACTTTTCCTCAAGAGAGCACATTCTCTTTCTTCCTTTTTGACATTTTATTAACTTAAAGAGTCTGATAATATAATTCTTATTGAGCTTTTTTCCAATTTAACATTTCTCACTGCAATGGCCTGGATAAAATGAAAGAAAACACATTTTTTTGAAGAATTTCATTTCGTTAAAGAAGATGCTGGTCTTACCTACTGATTTGTTCTCAGGCTCACACTGTTAATAATTGCATTATCGGAAACCAGTCAAAAGTAAGAGGGAAAGATGATTTAAGGACGTGAGAATAAGATGCATGAGTAATGTTTCAAGGCACAGGGAATAATTCGTTTTGGAAAGGGAAAGCTGAGGGACAACTGAATAACCATTCTCATGTATGGAAAAATGGTTGTGATTGAGAAGTTGTGAATCAGCTGCTATCCATGATGGCTGAAGATAGAACAGAGACGTGTTGTATAAGGGGCATGCAGATTCGGAAAACTTCCCAGAGAGGTGTAGAAATGTTGTGATTGAGGGCTCTCTTTTTTATGAGTACTCAATATGAGCTATTACACACAGTAATACATTTCTATGACAAAGTTTTAGTAGTTTTTTCTTGAAAACAGTAGGGTAGGCAAGAGAAATTCAAGGTTCATGTAGCATAAAGTTACCTGACCTTAAGCAAAGAAAAATGAAATAGTAATTGTCATAAGTTTATTTTAATTATGTTTAAACAAGTACATGTAATTATCTATCTATATATATGTGTATATATATGCATATTTACATATAAAGACAAAGTTTTTCTTTTTACATAGTTGAATACACTTAAATAGAAAATGTATAGTATTTAAATATAGATGCATAATTAATTAAAATAGGAATAGAGACTGGACTTGTGATTTCATTGGCTTAATGAAATCTCAAATATGAAAACTCCCTCTGAAAATGAGGGTGAGCATCTCTGTAACTTATAATCTCAGAAACTTACTAGAGCACTGAAGATAAGTGACTTTCTCAGGGTCTCAAAGACAGTACACGATAAAAGTGGGACTTGATTTCAAGTCTTAGGGTTTTTTAGGCCAGCTACCTTTTATTAAGATACTTAATAACATGTATCTGACAGGTAATTTTTCCATGTTTCCTTAATTTGCTTATGATGTCACCCTTTATGTCTAAATCATTTACCCATGTTGAACATATCTTGGTAAATAGTGTCAGATTTTCTTCTGCTTGGTTTCTGCCAGAGTGCTTTCTAGTTTATTGTTTTTGGTTTTTTACCCCCAAATTTCTATTGAATAGAAAGTTGAAGCACTAAATCTTGGATCTTTAGGTTTATCAACCATTAGATAACTGCAGTCATTTACTCTTGCATAGTGAGTACCCACTGAGCAACTATTCTATTTCTTATCCAGTACCATCTTGTTAGATGATTGCTGCTTTATAGTATGGTTTGAAGCTGGTATTGCTGGGCCACTTCATATGTTTTTCATTGATTCCCTGGATAGTCTTGATTTTTTATTCTTCCAGATGGATTTCACTGTTTTGTCTAGTTTTATGAAATAATTTTTAGGTTGTTTAACTGACATGACCCAAAGGAAGTAAATTAATTTAGAAAGAGGTGTCATTTTTATCATATTTGCTCAGCCTACCCTTGAGCAATTAATATTTCTCTGTTTAGATGCATAGTTATTTTTGTGAAAATTGTTTTGTAATTGTATTCATTAACTTCTGGATGCATCTTGACTGATAGAATCCCAAATATTTTATACCGTGTGTAGTTATTTGAAATATAATTTCTCTTCCTATCTCTTCCTGATAAGTTTTGTTGCTAATATATAGAAATGTTAACAATATACATGGATTAGTTTTATATCCTTCAATTTTGCTAAAGTTGTTAATTGTTTCAACAAATTTTTTAATTGATTCTCTAGGGTTCTTTAGGTATAACATCATATCATCTTCAAAGAGAGATAGTTTTGTTTCCTAATTTCCTATTTTTGGTCTTTCAATTTCTTTTTCTTGTCTTATTGCTATAGTTAGAATTTCTAATATAATATTGAATAATAGTGATGATAATGGACATATTTCCTTCATTCTGAATCTTATTGGGAAAGCTTCCAGCTTATTCATATTGTACATAATGTTTGTTCTTAGTTTTAAATACACTCTATTTGTCACATTAAGAAAAGCTCCATTTATTCCTAATTTTCAAGTGTTATAGGTATGGGTGTCTTATTTTGTCAAATGCTTTTTCTGCATCTATTGGAATAATCATATGATGTTTTCCTTATTGATATAATCAATTATTCTTATAATATTTAGCCAGCTCTGCATTCCTGGTATAAATCCCACCTGTTCACAATGTATGATCTTTATTATATATTGCTAGTATTTTATGTATTATATTAATATTCAATATTTATATATTATATCATACCATATCATATCATATATTATATTATGTTATTTTATATTCTGTTATGTAATATTGTGTTATGTTATATTATGTTATGTTATATTACATTATATTGCACTGTATTGTATTATGTTGTATTATATTAATTATATATTATTGTTATGTTTACATTATGTATATTTATATATTAGATTATATATTGCTAGTATTTTGTTTAAATTTTTGAATTAACATTCATTAGTGAAATTGGTCTGTATTTTTCATTCACTGCTTTTCTCCCCCTCATTTAGATAACAAATTCATAAATGTCATAAAAGGAATTTAGTAGGGCTCCTTCATTATCTATTTTTTAAAATTGTTTATATCATATTGAAATTAATTGTCTTTTAAAAGTTTAATAGATTTTTCTTGTAAATCCATCTTGTTCTGGGGAATTTTTCTTCAGGGAGTTCATTTATGGCTCTTTCAATTTTTTCCCCCTAAGGTAGGGTTATTACAAATATTGTGTTTCCTCTTCTGCTAATCTGGATAACAATTTTTTTTTGTATATATTCATCATTTCATTTAGATTGCCTTTTTATTGGCATATAATTTAGTAAAATGGCTCCTAATAATTGCTTCAATTTCTTCTTCATTTGATGACACATTTTCTCACATCATTTTAATACTCTTGATTTGGTTTCTTTCTTTCATTTCTTTAAACTAAATTAACCAGTGGCTTATCTATTTTATTTTTTAAATAAAATTAGTTCCTACTTTTATTTATTCTTTCAATTTTTTAATTTACAACTTTATTACTCTCTCCTTTGGTTTCAGGATTTCTATTTTTTTAAATTAATTTGAAATTTTTATTTTTTTCTTATTTTTTTAGATGCGTACTCAATTCCTTGATCTGTTCTTTGTCTCTTATATTAATGTAAGTGTTTAGAGAAATACATTTTCCCTAAGTACTGCTTTTACTAAAGCTTATTTCAGTATGTAATTAGTAGCTTCTTTCATTAACTAGGGTGCCCTTTGGTTCTAAGATATCTGTCCAGTTTTCCTTTATAGTTTCTTGAAATATGATACCTAAACACTTTTTTGGTCCTGTCTTTAAGATATTCCAATAAATCTTAAATTGCATTTCATCTTATTTGTGTAAAATTCAAGACAGAAGAAATGCTACATAAAGTTTTTAAAATGTTTTTAAATTTTGGATATCAATGTTTTATAAAAGCTCTTTAGACTCATGAAATTATATTCGTATATCTGTTGATTAACATAGAATTCATTATGAAAGCTCTCTGAATTTACCCTTAAAGATTGTAAAAAATAAACTTTATTTAATAATTCGGTGTATAAATAGGTCAGAAATGTCCAATTATATTCAAAGCTCAGAAGATTAAGTAGAATTTTTTTAAACTTGGGTCAAAAAT
Source organism: Notamacropus eugenii (assembly GCF_028372415.1). Lineage (NCBI taxonomy): Eukaryota > Metazoa > Chordata > Mammalia > Diprotodontia > Macropodidae > Notamacropus > Notamacropus eugenii. Next base: position 568,712,980 of record NC_092872.1, read on the forward strand.
GTCAACTTGACTTCTCTTGCCCCTAACATGTCCTTTCCTCAACTGTGATTTCACTCCCTTACCCTTGTTGGAGAAATTCCTTCCTCTCAACTAAAGTTCTAGAGGAACATTAATGCTAAAATGTGGAGTGTAAGATGTGAGGTATATCATTCAGAGAGCAGAGGGGAGAAAGCACATTTCCATTCAGAAACATGCCATTTCTATGTCTATGCCAAGAAAAAAAAAGCCAAGACTATTTTGTTTAACTTGTAGCTGTATTCAAAGATTTATCTATATATTTTTTATTTAAACAACAGGTACATTATTGTTAATGAATCATCACATTTCAAAAATTTGATTCCTTAGATACCTGGATACTTGGATCATTTGGAATGTTAGTTACACATTTTGCTCTCTTGGCTAGCCTAATAGACTGTGTGTTCATGTGTGTTTGTGTGTGTGTTTTGCACATATGTTCATGCATGTATGCACATATATACTCGTGTGTGTATGCATGTATATGCCCACATGTTCATGCACACCTGCAATGGCAAAGAAGAAACAGAAAATAAGAAAAAGGTTAGACTTTTAAAAAATACATCACCACCAATAAAAGTCTTGATTGAGGGAACATCTGTCATTACCATATTGTGAACTAAGGAAGAAAAATCTGTTTGCTGATAAAATAGAAGGAAGAAAAAAAGTCAGAGACCTCTGGGTCCTTCTCAGTCTTTGCCACTTTTTCTATTGCCAGTGTTAATAACTTCACTGTTGATGCAGAAATACCAAGTTCGACATCTGCTAAGCCACATTAACTCACTTGGAATCCACTCTGGGCATATGTCCATAAGACATCATTCAAGAGGTTGGGGAAGAAGATTGAGAAACTAATGCATGGCTCTGGGACTTGGTAATCATAAAGAAACTAAGAAAAAAACATTGGGGGTTCCATTACCCAATGCCACAGAGAAATTGAATTTCAATGCTTGGGCATGGGAAGAGTCCCCAGAAGAATTGCTTCCTTGTCCATTACTCTGGCAGATAATGGCTCATCAGCTTCTTATTTTCCCTGATTTGCAAAGATTCCTTTTATGGCACATGGAAAGTACCCAGGAATTGCTCGTCCAACTGATTCAAATACTACTTTAATAGACTCTTTGGATTACTTTTCATCTGAGGCCCTGTCCAGAAATACATATTTAAGAAGTGTTACTGTCCAAAGGCAGAAAATCAAACATTAGAGCTTGGCTTTGCATTACTTTTTCTATCTAGAGGGGGAAAAATATTGGTTCTGGGCACTGTGATATATACTAGGAAAACACACCTACAGGTATGCACATACAAACACACAAATACACATAGAAAGCAGAAAATGGCAGCAAATTAGTTTGTTCCCCATGCTATCAGGATTTAGAAAAGTATTTTGGGGAGGATGACAATTTTATAGTTGGTGAAAATATATATCATAACATTTATATATGTTAAGGGAGTCATGGTGAAATAATGTATAGACTGAGCTTGGAGTCAGCAATATCTGTCTTTGAATCTTCTTCTAGCATTGAAATATATGAAATCATTATACTTAACCTCCCTGAGCCTAAGTCAGTTCCCTCAGATATAAGCAGTTTTGGTTTTCTTTGTAGAGTTTGCACACAGATAATTAATAAATACTTGGCATATTGACTGGATAGGACATATGCATATGCAAGCATGCATGTATATATGCATACACATATGAATATGCATACTGTCTATGAATTCATATTGCATATATCATACATACATTCAGAGTATTCTAAAATTGTACGCAATTTTAAATTGTTAAAGCTTAAAATTGTACTAAGGCTTTTGGGACACTGTATATAGGTACATATATGTATATACATATATATATATACATATATATATATATGCATGTACATATTGATTTTTTTTTCAAAACATTATACCTACATGATTTTATTCAGTTCCTCACAGACACTAGAGGATATGCAGGATACTAAGCTGTAATGAAGAATTAGAATGAATGGGAGAAACCAGGAGAAAGAAAAACAAACAAACAAAAGAGAGAAAACAGTATACTTCCCTCTGCATTCAGACTCCATAGTTCTTTCTCTGGATGTGGACGGCAATTTCTGTCATGAGTCTATTGGAGTTTTCTTAGGTCCTTGCATTGCTGAGAAGAGCTAAATCTGTCAAAGTCAATTATCACACAATGTGACTATTACTGTGTACAATTTTCCCTTCTTTATACTCATTTCACTCACTATCAGTTCATATAGGTCTTTCCAGGTTTTTCTGAAGTCTGCCTGTTCATCATATAGAACAATAGTATTCCATTATATTCATATACCACAACTTTTTCAGCTATCTCCCAATTGGTGGGTGTCCCCTCAATTTCCAGTTCTTGGCAACCACAAAAAGAGCTGCTTTAAATATATATTTTTTTGTACATATGGGTCCTTTTTCCATTTTTATGATCTCTTTGGAATGCAGCCCTAGAAATGGTATTGCTAGGTTAAAGGGTATACACATTTTAATAACCTTTTGGGCATAGTTCCAAATTGCTCTCCAAAATGGTTGGATCAGTTCACAACTCCAACAAAACAGTATGTGTCCCAATTTTCCCATATCTTTTTCAGTATTTATTATTTTCCTGTTTTGTCATATTAGCCAATCTGATAGATGGGATATGGTACCTCAGAGTTAGTTTGAATTTTATTTCTCTAGTTAATGTGCATTTAGGACATTTTTTTCATATGATTATAGATAGTTTTAGTTTCTTCCTCTGAAAACTGCCTGTTCATATCCTTTGACCATTAATCAGTTTGAGAATGCCTAGTATTCCTATATGTTGCCTCAGTTCTCTATATATTGGAGAAATTAGGTCATTGTCAGTGATACTGTTTGTAAAAAACAAATTCCCAGTTTTCTGCTTCCTTCCTAATCTTGGTTGCTTGGGCATTGTTTTCGCAAAACCTTTTCAATTTAATGTAATCAAAATTATCCATTTTGTATTTCATAATGTTCTCTATCTTTGTTTCATCATAAATTCTTCCTTTTTCCACTAATCTGACAGGTAAACTATTCCTTACTTTCCCAATTTGCTTATAGTATCCGTCTTTATATCTAAATCATGTACCCATTTTGACTTTATTTTGGTATACACTGTCAGGCATTGGTCTATGCCCAGTTTCTGCCATACTGTTTTCCAGTTCTCTGAGCAGTTTTTGTCAAATAGTGAATTCTTATCCCAGAAGATAGGGTCTTTGTGTTTATCAAACAGCAGATTATGATAATCATTGACTACTATGTCTTGTATACCTAACCTATTCCACTGATTCACCACTCTTTTTTTTTTTAGCCAGTATCAAGTAGTTTTGATGGTTGCTGCTTTATATTATTTATTATCTGCTACAGTTACACCACCTTCCCTAACATTTATTTTCATTAATTCCCTTGATATTCTGGAACTTTTGTTTTTCTAGATGAATTTTGATATTATTTTTTCTAATTATATAAAATAATTTTTAGTAGCTTGATAGATATGACACTGAATAATTTAATTAATTTATGCAGAATTGTCATTTTTATTATATTACATCAGCCTACCCATGAGCAACTGATGTTTTCCAAGTGATTTAGATCTGACTTTATTTGTTTGAAAAATGCTTTGTAATTTTGTTCGTATAGTCCCTGGGTTTGTTTTGGCAGGTAGATTCCCAAATATTTTAGAATGTCTATGGTAACTTTAAATGGAATATCTCTTTCTGTATCTTGTTGTTGGGATTTTTTAGTAAGATACAGAAATGCAGGTGCTTTTTTTATATCTTGCAACTTTACTCAAGTTGTTTATTATTTCAGCTAGGTTTTTACTTGAATCTCTGGGATTCTCTAAGTGTATCATTCTATTATCTGCAAAGAGTGATAGATTAGTTTCTTCTTTGCCTTCTCTATTTCCTTCAATTTCCTTTTCTCTTATTGTTAAAGCTAACATTTCTAATATCATATTGAAAAACAGTGATGACAATGGACATCCTTGTTTCACCCATGATCTTATTAGAAATGTTTCTCACTTATCCCCATTATATATAATGCTTGCTCGTAGTTTTAGGTAGATGCTACTTATCAATTTAGGGAAGGTTGTTTTTATCCCTATGCTCTCTAGTATTTTTAATAAGAATGAGTATTGCTTTTGGTCAAAAGATGTTTCAGCATCTATTGAGAGAATCACGTTTTCTGCCAATTTTGTTGTTAATATGATCAATTATGTTGATAGTTTTCCTAATATTCAACCAGACCTGAATTCCTGGCATAAATCCTACGTGGTCATAATGTATTATTCTAGTGATAAGTTGCTATGATCTTTCTGCTAATATTTTATTAGCTTATTTTTGCATCTATATTCACTAGAGAAATTGGTCTATAATATTTTTCTCTGTTTTGACTCTTCACAGTTTAGGTATAGTACCATATTTATATCATAAAAAGAATTTGGTAGGACTTTAATAATTTTGGAATTAACTGTTAAAAAAATATTTGATTGAATTGGCTGATAAATTCGTCTGCCCCTGGAGATATTTTTTTCCCTAGGGAGTTCATTGATGGCTTATTCAATTTTTTTTTTTCAGAGATGGGGTTATTTAAGTATTCTATATGCACTTCTGTTAATCTGGGCAATTTATATTTTTGTACATATTTATTCATTTTATTAAAGCTGTCAAATTCATTGGCATACAATTGGACAAAATAGTTCCTAATTATTCTTTTAATTTCCTCTTCATTGGTGGTGAATTCTTCCTTTTCATTTTTGTTATTGGAAATTTGGATTTCTTCTTTCATTTTTAAAATCAAATTAATCAAAGGCTATCTATTTTATTATTGTTTTTCATAAAACTGACTGATAGTTTTATTTATTAGTTTAGTAATTTCAGTTTTATTAATCTCTCCTTTGGTTTTCAGAATTTCTAATTTGATATTTAGTTGGAATTTTTAATTTGTTGTTTTTCTAGGTATTTTAGTTGCATGCTCAATTAATTGATCTCCTCTTTTTCTATTTTATTCATGTAAGGATGTAGAGATATAAAATTTCTGCATCCCATAAGTTTTGGCATGTTGTCTCATTATTGTCTTTCTCTTGGATGAAGTTATTGATTGTTTCTAGATTTGGTTTTTTGACCCACCCATTCTTTAGGATTAGATTATTTAGTTTCCAATTGATTTTAGTCTGTCTTTTCATGGCCCTTTATTTATATTGAGCTTTATTGCAGCATGATCTGAAAAGTATTCATTTAATGTTTCTGCCCTTTGGCATTGGATTGTGAGGTTTTATGCCTTAGTACATGTCATGGCAAGCAAAGTAGGATCTTTTTCTGTTTTTGTTTTAATATAATGAAGTGTCTCTGAGTGAATCTTGCATTTATCAACCAAGAATATTTACTAGGAGTAAAACACAGAAAAAAGAGTTTCAAATATAAGTATTTGTAATGTTAATTATTTTAATATGATTAAAGATCTTCCCCACCCATTAATGGACCTGGGAAGATTTGTAGGAAGGCCTACACCTTTTGTTAATGCAGCACTGGTACTCCAGGGTTATTATGCCCTTTGGCTCTAAAAAATGTGTAAATACCCTGAGGGTGAGTTTTTACTTTAGAGCTTACTAAGTGGAAGCATTTGACCAGAAGAGACTCTGGGAACCTGCTAAGGAGCTTCCCAGCTTTGAGAACTCAGGCGTTGGTGCTCTCCTCCCTGTTGAAGCTATCTGTTTATCTATGATGTATGTATTGCTTATGTCAAATATTTGGGAGCATATATGTTGATTTTGATTTCTCTGTATTTTCTCTGAAGTTCAAGGTGCTGGCTTTTTTCCCTGAAGCAAGTAAGTGATACATTTCATTGATTTAAGTGATTGTTGACCCCTCCTTTCCTTTTATAAATGCAGATCTAAAAACCTGTGATAGCAGACCCCCTTACGTATGTCTATATGTATATTTTTGTTACTGCACATGGTCACTTTCTGTGTATGTGTCATGTACTGCTCAGAAAAAAGCATATTCCTTACTATCCCCATTCTACTATCTCCAGAGGTTTCCCATTTCTATTTTTTCTAAAATTCTGTTCACCTCCTTAACTTCTTTCTTGTTTTTTTGTGGTTAGATTTATCTGGTTCAGAGAAGGGGAAGTTGCGGTTCCCCCATAAAACTTTTGCTGCTTATTTCTTCCAATAACTCCCTTAACTTTTTCTGTAAGAACCTAGATGTTATGCCACTTGGTGCTGTTGGGACTGGAAGCTCAATTCCGTGTGGACGCTCTCGGGCGGGTAAAAGTGGGACTTCTAAATCTTAGAGTCTTACGAGGCCCTCCATGAACAGCGGGGGTTCGAGAAGGTCAGACTGAGCTAGCTCGGCTAGCTCGGGTATTTCCGCCTCTCCCCCGGAGATACCTGATGGGTGGAGTCTCCCTGCCCTCGAGGTCGTCCCAGATTGGAGCACACCTTGTTACCTAACAGCACGGTATTGAGATGCAAACTGTGTGGCTGAAGATTAAGTAGGATTGAGGAAGCCAGAAAGCTCTCTCTTAGCACGTGTGGAGCCAAAGAGAAAAGTAGGGCTCTGCTTCTTTTCTTTCCTCTCTCCCCTCCCCCTCTCTCCCCGCTTGTACTTCTACTTCCAATCCCTTAAGCTTAGCCTCCTTAGGAAATCTCCCCCTCTTCCTCCTAAGGAAGACTTCCCTGCACTTGTAACCGAAACCCTGTAATAAAGCTCAACCCCTGTTCGACTCTGGAACGTCCTTTCTCTCATACGTGCATCCGGCGTGGCCAGCCGAAGACCTCGGGAGGTGAGGTAGGAAAGACTCGGGTAGCCCAATACAGGCCTCTAGGCTTGGCAGTTGGCACCCCAACAGGGATTGGGAGCGTAGATAATCCTGGGTGCTTTTGGGGTACACCCGGAAGGGGCTGTGAAAGAAGCGAGTCCCGAATCCTAGATTTGGAAGGAGAGAAAGGGGAGAGAAGCTTCCCAAACCCCTGGGAAAAGGGCGGAGATGGGGAATCTATTGCCAGTAATAAAGCCAGAGGAACAGGAGGTCTGGGCTGAGAAACTTCACAGGGAATGCAGGAAGGCGGGGGTCACAATAGAGTTAGATGACCTCCGAGAATTTTGTGAAAGGATTTGGAAAGTTTCTCTTTGGCTCAAGCAGGCAGGAATATCAAGAGAAAAATGGGGAGCGGTTGGAGAGCAAATGACTGCTTACGAGCAACAATACCCTGGGGAGCTGGAGGATTTAGATTTCCTGATATTCGGTGTAATTAAAAGCCTGCTGGAAGGGCCAGAGAGGCCAGGGCAGGATTGGAATGAGAGTGGAAGCGGAGAGAGGGGAGGGGAGAACACGGGAGGGACGGAGAGTCCAGGCAAGCAGAAAGTTAAGCAGAAAGTTAAGGAGCGTAAAGAAAAAATAGACTCGGAGCTCCATCTAGCGGATGGAAAAGGCGAGGCAGGGGAGAATACGCCGTGCCTTCCCTCCGCGCCTCCTTATAACCTGCTCCATTGGTCAGACAGTTCAGGGCCACAGTCCAGTTTGGAAAAAGGAATAAGAAAGGCTATAGAGAATGGAGAAGATGTAAGGACATTTCCTGTGTTAGAAATAGCGGACCCCAGTGTCCCCGGTGGGGTTCGGAGGAGCCACATACCTATAGAGTGGAAGAGAGTGGCGACTCTTAAAGAGGCTTGTACCAAGCACGGCCCTAATTCACCCTTTGTCATAGCCATGCTTGAAACTCTCAGTGGTCAGTTCGTTCTGACTCCTAATGACTGGAAGAGCTTAGCTAGAGCCTGCCTTACCCCTGGGCAGAATGTGATTTGGGTATCAGAATTTTCTCAGAGGGTAAAGAGCACTACCGGTGGGCTAGGAGCTCAGGCCCCCCAGGCTTATCAGCAATTTACAGGAACAGGGCAGTTTGAGGCTACAGGAAATCAATTACAGTACTTGGCCTCCGATTATGTTTTGATTGCCGGAATGGCTATTAGCCGCCTCGGGATGAGGTTATCAAATTTTTAGTAAGGGCCATTGCTGTTGCTCTGGAGTCCCCGCCCTTGAATTGGAAGTCAGACACCCCGATTTGGGTGGAGCAATGGCCCTGACTCCAGAAAAACTCCAGGCATTAAAAATACTGGTTAAGGAGCAATCAGCACCCTGGAATGCTCCTGTGTTTGTTATAAAGAAAAAATCCGGGAAATTCAGGTTCCTTACAAATGTTAATCAAGCATTTGTAAGCACCTGGCAGCAACTATACCTAAGTAAAGAGCCAGTTTGCATTTTTATCAATTTTACCTTAAAGGCGATCCTGGCTAAACAAAGAAGGGGAAAAGGTCGCCTAATACAATCAGAGCTAAGATTAAGAGGCCTAATACAATCAGAGCTAAGATCAAGAGGCCTAATACAATCAGAGCTTGATACAGATGTCTCAAGAAGCGCACATACTACTCCAGCTATGAGACATTTTAAGATACTAATAGGGGATCGAGGGTATGTTTGTGTCTCCACAGGAAAAGGTGATGCGTGGATTCCCATTAGAAGGATCCGTAAGTGGGAACCGATGTCGGAGACGGCGGAGACGCAGGAGGTGGAGAGCCCGGAGACCCCGGAGAAGGATCATGCACCACCTGAGTCTGCTGCTAACAGCTTTAACCCTGTTGCCCAGAGAGGAAGCAGCACTCATCCCAACATTGCTGCCCATTCCATCTAGGCATCTTTTTCAGTGGCTGAAGGAGGACTTTGATATCACAAACCCAGGACATTGGGGGGGGAAGAGGTGACCAATTTTCCACCTGTATAGATCCATTTGCAAGATTAAGGGAGTGGTGATGTAAGGCGCCTACACCACCTGCTTCTCTTAAAATATGCTTTTGGATTAGTTGATTGCACTTCCCCTGTTGTAACTCAGCCATTTAGTTTCATCTTTGTTTTATTTGATGCCTCCCTTTGTCAGTTGTGCTAGCTGCAGATTTCTGTGTGAATGAAGTCTTGTTGTAAGGTACTCATATGCTAAAGGCCTTCCTTAATTCACTCAGCCTCCAGCCACTGTTTGCTCTAGAGCCAGGTGCGCTCCGCGCATAACAAAGAAGGGGATATGTTGGGACTGGAAGCTCAATTCCGTGTGGACGGTCTCGGGCGGGTAAAAGTGGGACTTCTAAATCTTAGAGTCTTACGAGGCCCTCCATGAACAGCAGGGGTTCGAGAAGGTCAGACTGAGCTAGCTCGGCTAGCTCGGGTATTTCCGCCTCTCCCCCGGAGATACCTGATGGGTGGAGTCTCCCTGCCCTCGAGGTCGTCCCAGATTGGAGCACACCTAGTTACCTAACAGCACGGTATTGAGATGCAAACTGTGTGGCTGAAGATTAAGTAGGATTGAGGAAGCCAGAAAGCTCTCTCTTAGCACATGTGGAGCCAAAGAGAAAAGTAGGGCTCCGCTTCTTTTCTTTCCTCTCTCCCCTCCCCCTCTCTCCCCGCTTGTACTTCTACTTCCAATCCCTTAAGCTTAGCCTCCTTAGGAAATCTCCCCCTCTTCCTCCTAAGGAAGACCACCCTGCATTTGTAATCCGGACCCTGAAATAAAGCTCAACCCCTGTTTGACTCTGGAACGTCCTTTCTCTCATACGTTTATCCGGTTTGGCCAACCAAAGACCTGGGACAGGTAAGAAAGGCTCGGGTAGCCCAATACAGGCCTCTAGGCTTGGCATGGTGTGTATACATTTAGTAATGATATTACTTCATTGTCTAGGGTAACTTTCAGCAGGATATCCTTTCCTTCTTTATCTTTTTAAATTAGATCTATATTTGTTTTCTTTGTCTGAGATCAGGATTGCTACCCCTGCATTTTCTTTTCTTTTTTCTTTTTTTACTTCAGCTGAAGCACAATATATTCTACTCTAGCCTTTTACCTTTATCTGGTGTATATCCCTCTGTTTCAAATGTGTTTCTGGTAAATAACATATTGTAGGATTATATTTTCTATATTTTATGGTTTTTCAAACAAATACATATGGTGAAATAGTTTCTTCTTTGACCCAGTGTCCAAATGTCATGTGGTTTAATTGAGTCCCCATACTGTCATCCCTATGCAGTATTAGTAACCTGGATAACAGAGCTTGAGAATTAGAACACACTTCAACAGTTATCTAGTCTAACCAAGATATGAAAGGATTTTGTTGTTTAATATATTAATTCAGCATGATTATCCATCTTCTTAAGACCTTCTCAAACCTATTCTTCTCTACTCTACCCTTATAACATTCTCTTCCTTTGTATATCCAGAAATTCCCAAACTTTTGTTAACAGACTATCATTTATCTTTATCTCACATTCTTTCTAAACTTAATTCTTACCAGAATATATTATATCCCTCACCAGCTGGCCCAGTGTGAGTTATTTTTCCCATAACACTCTTCCAGGTCTGGAAGAGGAGCAGAAGGAATCTTCTTTTGCTCCTCACTACTGTTTCCAGATCTGCTGTCAAAATTACTCTGCAGATGCTTTTCTTTTGAAATTTACTTGCTCCATTTAAATTGTCTGTAGCATTACTGCCCAAATACTATGTCCTCTTTGCAAAGGTTTGCTGGAGTTTACTTGATTCACTTGATAAATGCTCAGTGTGAGCATTTAGACATCTTAAAATAGAAAACTACAGATTAGAGTTTGAATAATTGTTTTGTTCATTGTCTAGACTTAGAGTGATAGAGAAAATTCTAATAATGTAAATTGAACTAAAATTTGTGCGTTGTGTGCACAATTTTATTCTGGGAGAGCTTGTTGGTCACAACATTGGCCAATGAATCCCTGCCCTAAGACCACAACTCCTTTTCTTAAGAAGTGTAACATATAGATAAATTTATTCTCATATTTAGGAACTTGAATATACATATATACATACATATATATATATATATACATATGAATATATGTATCTATATGAATATGTGACATATATACATATATGTCAATATCACTTTGAATTCACTTAATGACTGATAATCCAAATGATTTATATCTTCACTCAATCCCTCCCAATTGACCTATGTTAGATTTTATTATCACAGTGTAAGGGCAACAGGAGAAATATTCAAACAGTTACATACAAACACATACATATACATACATATATAGAGAAAATTAGAGATAATCTCAAAAGAACATTAAGATTTAAAGAGGATCTGAGTAGCTCTGAAATACAGCTATATGTTACCCTCTATTCTCCAAAACCACAATGAGGAAAAAAATAAGTTGTCAAATTTGTCACACTGCCCCATTTTCTAAGGTAAATAGCCAACTCTGTGTACTATTAAAAGTCAATATATATTTTCCCTGACACTTTATGTCATTTTTTGCTTTTTTAAATTTGTTTATTTATCTTTAGTTTTCAACATTCATTTCCACAAGATTTTGAGTTCCAAATTTTCTCCCCATTTCTCACCTCCCCCTACCCCAAGACACATTGCATTCTGATTATCCCTTCCCCCAATCTGCCCTCTCTTCTATCACACCCCTCCCTTCCCTTATCCTGATCTCTCTTTTCTTGTAGGGCATGATAGATTTCTATACCCTGCTACCTGTATTTCTTATTTCCCAGTTGCATATAAAAACAATTCTCAACATTCGTTCCTAAATCTGAGTTCCAACTTCTCTCTCTTCCTCCCTCCTCACACATCCCCACTGTGAAGGTAACAATTTCATATAGGCTATATATGTGTAGTTATGCAAAAGACTTCCATAATAATCATGCTGTGAAGACTAACTATATTTCCCTCTATCTTATCCTGTTTATTCTATTCTCTCTTTTGTCCTTGTCCCTCCCCAAAAATGTTTACTTACAATTACTCTCTCCTCCCATTTGCCCTCCCTTCTGTCATGGCCCCCAAATACTACTTATCACCTTCTTCCTTACTTTCTGATAGTGTAGGTAGATTTTTGTACCAAATTGGGTGTGCATGTTATTCCCTCCTTAAACCAAATGTGATGACAGTAATCTTCACTTTTCCCTCTCACCTCCCCTCTTTTTCCTTCCACTGAAAAAGCTTTTTCTTGGATCTTTTATGAGAGATCAGTTTTTTAGATATCATTCCTTCCTATTCAGCTCACCCTGTGTCCTCTGTCTATATGTATATAATCCCTTCAACTACCCAAATACTGAGAAAAGTCTCAAGAGTTACAAATATTATCTTTCCATATAGGAATGTAAACAGTTCCACTTTAGGAAGTCCATTATGATTTCTCTTTCCTGTTTACCTTTTCGTGCTTCTTTTGATTCTTGTTTTTGAAAGTCAAATTTTCTATTCAGTTCTGGTCTTTTCATTAAGAATGCTTAAAAGTCCTCTGTTTCACTGAATGATCATTTTTACCCTGAAGTATTACAGTCTGTTTTCCTGAGTAGGTGATACTTGGTTTTAATCCTATTCTTTTGACTTCTGGAATATCATACTCCAAATCTTCCAATTCCTTGATGTAGAAGCTGCTAGAACTTCTGCCATCCTGATTATATTTCCACAATACTCAAATTGTTTCTTTCTTGCTGCTTACAATATTTTCTCCTTGACCTGGGAATTCTGGAATCTGGTTAAAATATTCCTAGGAATTTTTCTTTTCAGATCTCTTTCAGGAGGTGATTGGTGGATTCTTTAAATATTTATTTTACCCTCTGCTTCTAGAATATCAGGGCTGTTTTCCTTGATAATTTCATGAAAGAAGATGTCTAGGCTCTTATTTTCATCATGGCTTTCAGGTAGTCCCATAATTTTTAAATTGTCTCTCCTGGATCTATTTTCCAGGTTATTTGTTTTTTCAAAGAGATATTTCACATTGTCTTCAATTTTTTCATTCTTTTTGTTTTGATTTATAATTTCTTGGTTTCTCATTAAGTCATTGCTTCCATCTGTTCCATTCTAATTTTTAAAGAACTTTTTTCTTCAATGAACTTTTGAACCTCCTTTTCCATTTGGCTAATTCTGATTTTTAAAGCATTTTCTCCTCATTTTTGGACTTTTTTTGCCATTTGAGTTAGTCTATTTTTAAGGATGTTATTTTCTTCAGCATTTTTGGGGTTGCCTTTATCAAGCTGTTGATTTACTTTTCATGATTTTCTTGCATCTCTCTCATTTCTCTTCCCAATTTTTCCACCACCTGTCTTACTTGATTTTCAAAATTTTTTTTGAGCTCTTCCATGGCCTGAGATCATTGTAAATTTATTTTGGAGGCTTTGGATAAAGAAGCCTTGACTTTTGATGTCTTTCTCTAATGATATGCTTTGTTCCTCCTCATCTGAAATGATGGAGGAAAATACCTTTTCACCAAGGAAGTCACCTTCTGTAGTCTTACTTTTTCCCATTTTGGAGGCATTTTCCCAGCCAGTTACTTGACTTTTTAGTCTTTTGTTAAGTGTTATACTGATCTGTAAGTTCTCTGTTCCTCCATGGTGGCACAACTAAGGGAGAGGTATTTACTCCGCTCCTGGCCTGTACTCTGGTCTGGGAGCAACTACAAGATTTTCTGCACAGGATTTATGAGTAGGATTCCTTCTCCACAACTGCTTCCAGTTCCACCATCCCAGTGCTCCTCCTCATCCCAGGACCACCACTCAGGGCTGAGATCCAGGTCAGCTGCTTGATTCCCCCAGGGTCTTTAGGTTTAGGGATCCAAAAATGGATGCTGCAGCTGCCTGGGGCTGGGGCTAAGGCAAGATCCTGCTCCCTTCTCACCTAGGTGAAAGAAGTTTCTCATTGACCTTTGAAGGTGTTTCTCGGGTTTGTGGGTTGAAAAATCTGAGAACCTCAGCTGCTACATGAGATCCTGCACCCTGAAGCCTGCTCCAGTCCTTTCCTTGTTGTGCTGTGAGACCAAGGCTGTGCTGAGCTCTGTGGGCTGTGCTGTAGTCTGAGCCTGGTGCTATAGTCCTTTCCTCTCAGCATTTCAGGCTGCCTTTGGCTGGAAATCTCTTTCACTTGTCATCATGTGGCTTCTGCTGCTCTAGAATTTGTTTAGAGTCATTTTTACAGATATTTTATGGGTTTTGGGGGGAGAGTATATCAGATCTGTCCTTCTACTCCACCATCTTGCTTCTGCCCCTTTTCATGTCATTTTCTTAGCACAATGCAGGCTGCTAGTGTTTTAGAGAAAACAGTTGCTCTGACCAGGGTATTGCAATGTCTACCTAATACATTAAGAATATTCTGTGGACCTCAGAGTACATATTACGTGGTAGTCAAAGTTAAAATCGTTCTAGCATAGCACTTTTCAAATGTGATATAAGATTTTCACCTTAATCTTAACACAAATGTTTCTTGTTTTTGTTCTTCTCACCTATTCATCCAAACTGATAAATGCCCCCTTTGAAAGAATATACATCCAAATTGATAAATGCCCCTTTTCGAAGAATTTTTGGTTAATTAATGCTGTTTTAAATATTAATGCCCTGTAGTATCTCAATGCAAAAACTGGTCAAAATTCAGTGACTTAACCTTAAAATTCTGACAGTTTTCCATTATCAGGTAGAGTTTCCTATGTCTCCAGGTACAATGAATTATACAAGACTAATCCCCAGGATACAGAACTCAGTCTGCTTCTTAATGACGTATAGACTAGTTCCTTGGCAATATTTGCCAATATCTCAAAAATTTGTATATTAAAACTTCTTAATATCTTACTCAAATCTTCTTCCTGGCTCTAGGTTAAGCAGTCTTTTATTTTTTTAACTTTTTTGGAAATGGATAACATAAGGTCAAAAGTCCAAATAATTACTATCCTCAACTGTTGAATCCTATACTATCTGAACTACTAACAGTCATATCTTTCCAACCCAAACCCTCAGTTATCCATATGATCTGCTTTCTCCCTCCTACTCATTCTCTACTTGTAATGACTGAAAGCAATCATGTTAGTGTGTTGACTGGGACACTCTAAGTTTGTGTTATTTAGTATCAATTGGAACCCTGATATTGTATGGCACTTTTATTTTGTTTTTTTTTTTTCATTATTAAATCTCAACCTACTTAGTGGTTTTTCAAAATATTTGCTTCTTTCCTCTATCTCAGTTTTCCTTTCTCTCTCTCATCTAAGAACTACATCTCCTATTGTACTTTGAAAGAAATGAAGGGAATATTTCATGGTTTTCTTCTCCTTTGAACCACCAAATTAAAACTTCAAGAGTCCTCTAAAACTTCCTTTGCTCCAATTCTCAGTAAGGAGTTGATCCTTCTCATCAAAGGCAACTACCATTCTTCGGAACTTCATCACATCTGCTGCCAATGGTTCATACACCCCCCCCCCAACTTACATGTGTGTGTATGTATGTATGTATGTATGTATGTATGCATGTGTGTACACAGATGTAATTTGAGTATATATATATATATATATGTATATACTCTGAGGGGAGGTTTTGCTTTAGGGCTTAGTTTTGGAAGGAGATTTGTGTGCTAGATGAGACTCTGGGAAGCTGATCAGCAGGACCCTGGTTTGAAAACTCAGATGTTGCTGCTTCCCCCTCTGGTAGCCACATATATATGTGTATAATGATCAGACAATTGGAAGCCTGTCTGTTGGTCTCTGAATGTTGAATGTAATTGAAGTGATTGCTGACCCCTTTCTTTTTATAAAAGTAGATCTAAAAAACTTGTGATAACAGGCTCTCCTGTGTATATTGGACACTTACTGATACAACACACATACATGTACACATGCATACACATTATATACGTATATATGTATACATGTGTATACAATGATTGAATTTTCTTTCTGATGACAACTTCGATTGACAGGCTTATTATTAGCCAGCTGTTGAGTATATAGTTATTTGGGCACAAAACCCATGAAGGAAATAAAGGACCTAAACAATAAAAAGTATTTATCTCAATTGAATGCAACAAATAGTTTTTACACATCCATTAAAGGACCTACTTTTCTGATACTTTAATGCAGGAGTTCATAACATTTTGTGTATATTTCATGAGCTTACTTTGAAGTCTGATGAAAACTATATGTTTCTTTCTTAGAATAAATGATTTTCAAAAATAAAATAAATGTAAAGGATTACAAAAATCCCAATTATATTGAAGCAACATGTTAAAAAAAAAAAAAACTAAATTCAAAAGCCCCAAGGCTAGGACCACTGGTTTAATAGATCCATTGTCACAGTAAGAGGGTATGTCTTTAAAATGATCAGAATGAAGTTTATCTGCATCTTTCCATCTTTTGGGATTAATATATTTTCCCTTTCATGAATCCTACATAAATTCTTCATTGAATTTTTTTGTGATCTGAATATGGAAATATTAATTTTGCTAATTACTTTAGCTAAAATGTGAATTAATAGCACAGTTCCTTCCCCCAAGGAGCTTATGATCTGAGAGCAAAAAAGGCACACACACATACACACACACACACACAGAATAAGATGTAGAATGGGCAAAAGAATGGTCTAGATATCTTGAAATAAGAAATTTAAGGCTTGATAAAGTTAAAAGGCACTTTCTCTACTCCAGACCAATGTAAGTTACACTAAATCTCTGGAAGCATCACATGTATAACATATTTCCAGTCAAGAGAAGTCAATGAGATTGTCTTTTATTTTGTTTTTAGCTTATTTCAGACTTCAGTATATCTATAATCAAAGGAAAAGGAGTCAATAGAAATTGAGAAATTCAATGAGGAAACAAGAGAAGGAATGACCTTTGGCAAAGTCTCAAAAACTAGGAGATACCAGCTTCTCGCTTTCTCACAATCTCACTGTCTTTTAGTGACTCTGAGTCTGTCCATCTTAGTCACTCTTTCTTTCTCTGTATCTCTCCTTGTGTCTCTGACTATGTGTCTCTGTCTCTCATTGGAGACAGATAAATACAGGTGATAATTACAGGCATGCTAATAGATAATATTGTCAAAGAGAAAATGTGGAGGATGAAATAAGGACACATGCATAAAGCCATGGATGACTTCATGTCCATGTGTGGAAGGAGAAAATTCATTCATATAATGGGAAAAAATAGTAGTTAGAAAGGATGGGACAAAACCAGGAAATGGAAAAGCTTTTGAGGTCAAGGGAAAAGAGTATATTAATGGAAAAAAAATTTAGCTTATAGCTTAATAAAGGGCAAGAAAGGTGGCACAGTCGATAGAATGCCAAGCCTGGCATCAGGATGACTCTTTTTCTTAAGTTCAAATCCAGCCTCAAACGCTGACCCTGTTTGCCCCAATTTCTTCGCCTATAAAATGAGCTTAAGCAGGAAATGACAAACCACTCCAGTATCTTTGCCAACAAACAAAGAGTTGAACACAACTCAAGTGATTGAAAACAAATAATGTGCTAATGAAAAGTCTAAAATAAGGAAGACTGAGAAAAAGTCATTGAGTTTAGCAATAAAATAATCATTATTAATAATAGTAACAATGATAAGTATTATAATTAGCATTTATATAATACCTGCTCTGTGTCAGGCACTATGCTTTACAAACATAATGTCATAAGATCCTCACAGAGAATGATCAGTGACCTTGGAGACAATAGTTTCAGTAGTATTGAGGATGGAAGTCTGATTAAAATGAATAGACAAGGAATTCTATAATGAAGAAATGGAATCAACAGATCTCAAATAATCTAGAAAAGTAAAGGGAAGAGAGGAACAGGAAAATAGGAGAAGAAGAAGAAGAAGAAGAAGAAGAAGAAGAAGAAGAAGAAGAAGAAGAAGAAGAAGAAGAAGAAGAAGAAGAAGGAGGAGGAGGAGGAGGAGGAGGAGGAGGAGGAGGAGGAGGAGGAGGAGGAGGAGGAGGAGGAGGAGGAGAAAGAGAGAGAGAAAGAAAAAAGAAAGAAAGAGGAGGAGGAATAGAAAGAGGAAGAGGATGTGTGTCACTTTTCACTATAGTGTCACTTTTTCTGAGTACTGGTCCTTGTAGAATAGAAATGAGAGTCAATCAGGAGAAGACTTCCTTCAGTAAAGATGTACAACACTTTCAACAACTTTTTGTGAATTCTGTCTAGTAATATATTCCAATCATGGACAAAATGTATGAATCCATATTAGTTTCTAAATTCCATTAGGTCAGAAATTTTAATAGATTATTAGAAATTCTCAGATCATTTTTACAATTCAATAGTTTCACTTTAGCTAAATAGTACTAAGCCACATGTAGCAATAGGTTCTGACATTCTTTTGCAGTAGCAGTAAACTGAGTAATAACATTTTCATTCAGACTGATAAAAGCTACAATGTTTTCTAAAGATATGGTATGGGAAGAACATTTAACAGTAATTTAAGTGATAGAGAAGACTTATGTAGTTAATCATCATAGTCTCCCAGGAGAGAAAAATGGAGGAATTTTAAACTGAGGCCTCACACCTAATATAGCTGTGTTTAGTAAAGTAAGTCTATGCTGTTAATTTGCTAATTCTCCCATCTTTACTGCAAGAAAGATGAACTTGAAATCTATATCTGCAAGTTAGTTTTGATTTCTTTG
Source organism: Notamacropus eugenii (assembly GCF_028372415.1). Classification (NCBI taxonomy): domain Eukaryota; kingdom Metazoa; phylum Chordata; class Mammalia; order Diprotodontia; family Macropodidae; genus Notamacropus; species Notamacropus eugenii. The sequence continues at coordinate 568,731,457 of NC_092872.1, forward strand.
ATTATAGTTTTCATTCTTAGATGACAGATATCCTTACACATTCACTGAAATATTCATTCACTCTCCTGTTTTAAAATGTAACAAAAATGACTCATGATAATAGTTGATAATTCATGTGATAGCCAAGTAAAATATTTGGAACTCTGAAAAAGGTTTAGAGTAATGGATGGCTATCTATCATAACTAGAAGAATAAGGCTACATTATAAAATGATTCAAGGTTGCCATATTTGCTACCAGAGTACCAAAGAACAGAAAGGTTTTGCTTAAAATCCTATGTTGAATATATTCTGGACATCAGTAAAATATTAATTTACATTTTGTATCTTTTAGTCATATTAAAAGTTTATTCTTAATAACCTGATGAAGTAGTTCATGCAAGTATTCAACCTTTCCCATTTTACAGATTAGGAAACTGAAGCAACCCCACCTATTTTAACCTTAAATCATGAGATCTTACATTTGGAAGGGGATACTAGAGATAAGGTAGTCCAGCTTCAATTTAGAGGTGATTAAACAGAGACTTGGAGATTTTGTGATTTTCTCATTATTCATGACTAAATGTAGCAGTGTTGAAAAATCAATCTAGGTCCTTTGACTCAGTCTAGTTCCATTCTTCCTAGTGTGTCAATAAAGACTCAGGTTCCTTGTAATTGGTGTATACAGACTAAGATAATGATCTTTCTATTTGAGCTCTCCAGATTGGCTCAATACCTGAGGTGGCTAATTCTAGATTCTTTGGTCCAATTCAGTTTTACTTTCTAGTCTCTTAGGAAAGCCTTCATTGAGCTTTCTTTTCTCTCATGTCTTATATATTGACAACTTGCACTATTTCCCAGACTGTGCTAAAATTCAATGAGCTTTCCTTTTGATTGATTTTGCTGAAGGTGTTAGTTGCTTCAGTGCCTCTAATTCAGACTTTCCTTCCATTGATAGGGTTGTTAATCTCAGTATTTACTGATAAGAACAACCAACAGACAGATAGAGACCCTTGTATTCTCTACTACCCATTAATTTTCCTTAGTTCTTTATAGGTTACATTATTCCTGTCATTATATTTTTGAATTATTAAACATGGTTTAAAAAAAATCTTGACTGAGCAGATGAATATTATATCTAGGCTGAATGAATGTATTCACAGCTTCAAAACCAATAATCTCAAATCTTATTAAACTTAGAAAGTAAGTGATTTTCAAGGCAGACCATGAGAGAGGAAAGAGAATTTCACATTGACCATAATGAGGAACACGTCATCATTACTACATAAGTACTCATTGATTTGTTAGACAATGAAATAGCCTGTGCCTTGACTTATAGTAAAGGTGATGGTGTTTAAACATGATTCTTGGAATATTCCAAATTCTTCATTCTTAGAAATTCTAGGAAGCTCAGGGGCTGCTAACAAGGATATATGAATTAAATAAAAAAAACTATAGTAATCTAAGAAAGTCTAAAAAGTTAAACTTCTTTAATAAAATTTTAGCTAATTTTAGGAGCTCAGTGATAAATATCAATAAAGAGAAGGAATGGGACATAGTACAATGAGACGTAGATCTGGATTTAAATATTGCCATTTCAATCCATCATGCTGTCCTGTGCTATTGATGCCTGGTTAGGAAAAAGTCTTCATCCCTTTACTTAGAGGAGAGTTTCTTGACTTTCTGTATGTCTTGGACCACTTTGGATGGTCTAGTGAAGCTTCATGTTTCATGTCAGATCATGTTTTTGGGAAAACATTTTCAAATGCATAAAATAAAATATATAGAATTAACAAGGCAAATCAATCATCATGAAATGTTTCTCCATCTAGGGAAAGGACCTACTGAAATCTAACCATGGTTCCCAAGAATCCCTATGTTAGAATTTTTAAGGAGAAATCAATGAGAAAGTCGTTCTCTCTTTTTCTGTACCTTTGTACTCAAGAGGTGATTGTCTATTCAAGACAATATAACATCAGTTTCTTTATTATTTATAAACTAAAGTGGCTAGACATGGAGACTTCATCATAGAATTATCAATCTTGGGGGAGAAGAAAACTCAGAGGCCATTTAGTTCAATCCTCATATTAATTACAGTTAAGGAAATTGAAGCCTGGGTGGATAAGTAACTTGATCAAAATCTCATAGGTAGGAAATGTTTATTAGAACTGGGATTAGAACCCAGGTCTTCCAGTTCCAGAAGCAGTGACTAGTGAGAGACTACAAGGCTTTTTGCGTAGTGTTAGAATTAGTAAGGAAGAATATAGGTTCAAATCCCACCATTGACAATGTCAACATCGGCAAATTGATAACCTCTCTAAGACTCAGTTTTCTTATCTATAATCTGTGGATAGCAATACCCCACAAAACAATACAAAATAGTATTGTTTTCAAGCTAAAATGAGATGAGATGATACTCATAAGATATATTGCAAACTCTATAATGCTAAATGAATGTGTTTTATTATTTAGAGCTTGACTTAGGGAATCAGCTGTTGCCTGCATTATGAAAAGGAAAATTCTGTAGAAGGGCAGTTAGAGGATTCAGAGGATAGAGCACTAGCCCTGGAGTCATGAGTATGTGAGTCCAAATTTGACCTAAGATACATACTAACTCTGTTACCCTAGGGAAGCGAATTAACCCCAGTTGCCTCAAAAAATGCTAATGAATTCACTTGCTTAATTAGTTCAGATAAAACAGTGTTCTTGTTTTGATTGTTAGTGTTTTAATACTTGATCTGGATTCTTGATTTTGACTTAGATATTTTTTCCTTGTCCCTTCTAGCTGCCATACCTTCTTATCAAGCTTATCTTGTGTCTTATTTCTATTTATCATTTTTATACCTACCTGTGCGCACATTTTCTCTATTGAGAGCAAAGATTTTTTGTCTTTGTATCCTTCATCACACAGCACAGTATATGGCACATATTGAGCCCTTAATAAATGCTTGCTGATTGAATGAGTTATAATAAAGTAGTAAGAAAAATGTTTTCAATTAAATTGCTTTTGATTTAGGGTAGTTTATAAACAGTCAATAAGGAGGGATTAATCTGGAATGGATTTTAATTCACAATTTCAAAATGTATATGCTTTTAAACTCAATCTACTGTCTGAGAGGTTGGATGGTCTTTACTATTGACAAACATCATAGTAAATCCAATTCCAATTAGGTGAATTCTTTGAAGAGGAGGCATGGTGGTGACCTTTAAAGATGGCTGAATTAAGAGTCAAAAGATAAAGCCCTTACTGCACTGTATCTAGAATCTCACCATCTTTGTGACCTTAAGCCCTTCACTTAAACTTTCTAAGCCCAAATTGAATCATCTTTATCTATGAAGAACTCTGATACCCTACACCAAATGACAATATCTCACATTGAAACATTTACAGCACTATATATCTTTCCTTTGCATGAACTTTCATTTTATCATAGATTTTTTATTCTCTTGTCACTGTCTGAATTCTCCACAACTATCACAGATTTTTGCACATAGTATGTGGTATATAGTTGCTGTATTCAATTAAATTCAATTGTAAAATTAGACCGGAATGTTACAGTAAGAATGAAGACACTTTGGCTCCACTTATCCCTGTCACTAATTTTCTTGATTACATTGGGCAATTTATTTCAAGAATTTGGGCTTTATTTCCCCCTTTGTTAAAAAAATGAGTCCCTTTAGAGCAATGAGATTTTTAGTCCTACATATCCTCATGTCAGAAGATTTAGTATGTTCTTAAGTATAAACCAAAAGTGCTAAAATAAAATAGGTAAATCATTAATCTTTCTATGTTGTTTCTTTGCTTAAGAAATATCCTGCTGTATATTTGAGAGCCCTGCTGGAATTGCTGAGATATTCCTGACCTGTCTCAGTTTTGATAAATGTCATAAGAAATGAGTCAGTCATAAATATTGAAATCTGAAATTCTAACCCAACTTTTCAAAGTTTTTTTTTTAACATTATGGAATCCTGTCAATTGTTTTATATTTTGTTATACATGGAATTCATGTAAGTTCAGAGCAGGACTATCAAAATGATGAAGTTCAGATCTTGAGTTCATGACAAAAGATGATCTTCCTCTTTAGACTAATTTTCTTCAGAGGGCAGGGACTATCTTTCTTTTATTAATTTTATCCCCAATGTTTAGGACACTGCCTGGCACATAGTAGGTACCTACTAAATGTATATTAGATTAGATTTACTGAATGTATCATTGATGGCACATCTCAGATGCAAGTCAGCATCGGTAATATGCCACAAACACTTCAAACCCAACATGCATCTCTGCTGTGTCCTTTGGGTTACATGAATTTTTTGTTGTTTTAAGATCATTTCATTCCATAATGCATAACTATTTATCCTTGATTTTTGTTTTTTTAAATTAGATAAAAATCAACTCACATAAACACATAAATATAAAATACGTAAATTAAGAACACTCAAAGAATGTTTTAAGCAGGCTTTCACAAGAGATAATCAACACTGGATGCCATCTTTACTATTCTGCATCAGATTAAAAGTTGTATAATAAATAATAAGATCTAATTGTAATTAAATTGAAGGGGAAAAAATCTTTGTTTGATAGCACAAATACCTTACAGAGTCTTCTCCAACAAAATACCTTACATCCTTTCCTCACCATCACTCAGGATTCCCTGGAATATTTAACAACAGAAATAACCCTGCTCCATGACTCTATAACCTTTGATATCTGTTAAGACCTAGCACAGGGAGATGAGTATACACCAAAAGTCTTCACTTCTGGGGGATGGAAAAGTTTCAAAGAGGATTCAATCCTGATTTAGGGCAAGCTGATGTTGTTTTCTGTAAGGATGGTGAAGTTCTTCTGATGCTCTCCTTTGTAGATACCATGGTGCTGGTTACATGAAGCCTAAATCTAGTGACAAAGCAGAAGCTTTTATCTTGGTCAAACACTAAGGGGTCTTGGCAGTCATGGGAAATAGTCTGAGAACAAACATGATACCTTGAGGGATAGAAATGGTTCATCAAAACCATCTCACATCCTGTACTCACATATCACATAAAAGGTAGGAAACATCAATGAAAATAAAAACACAAAAAAATCTTCATTTCTCCCTATTCCTCAGTTTGGGAGGGAGCAGCAGGCAGGGGCTGGGTTTAACAGAGAATCCTTTGAAGGTTTTTAAAGGTGGGTATGGGCATGTAGTAGTAATTTGAATGGGGAGACCTTTCCCATTCATTAATAGGCCCATGAATCTTGTGGAAGTCTGAGTTACATGGAACCTATGGTGGGAGGAGTCTGCTGAATGACTGGAACAGAAAGAGGTGGAGCTAGAACAGGGCTGAGGGGAGGTTAGTCATGAGAGCAATCAGAGCTAGGAAGAATGCAAGATAGCAGGCTGCTAGCTAGCATGAGTGAAAGGTCTTGTTTGTGATTTTGTTTAAGGGGGCCTGCTTGGGATTGGTTTGTGGAAAGCGTAGCATGGAAGAAGGACTGGGGATGGTGTTGTTCTATGTGTTGTTATTGTGTATAGATATCTTTGTTATTATGAAAGATTTGGCTTTCTTGTGTCTGAATAAATGTTTTGGTTTTGTCTTACATGTGGAGACTCTGTGGTATTTGGTGACTCAGAATTGCTGATATTCATGGCTGCCTTGGGTGCTGTGAATATCACATTGGAGCTACAGGATACAAGGGTCATCTTTAGATCAATGAACTTTAAAATGGCCGTATTTTTCTACAGGTACATCTAAAAAGAGTGGTAAATGGAGAAATAAACCAGAATCAGTCTGTAAGAAACTTTATCCAGGTTTTCCAAGCTGAGGCCTTTCGTATATTTCTTTGGTGGTAAAATGTGTTGTACTAGATATTGAAAACATTTACCTTTCAATAGAAACTGATTCTTTTGTTCATTGTAAGAAATATATTTTTGGACTCTATAGAAAAATAGACACATACATACATATATACATACATACACACATACAATTGAATAAGCAATTGTAATTCTACCATTTTACTACTGTCCAATTGCAAAACATTCCTATGGCTTAAATCAATAAATTTGAATCATAAAACTTTTTTAAAAGACTAAATTTGATATTTGTAATGGAATATAAGATTTTGTGTATTCATTTCAAATTATACAGTTTTAGAATCAAGGACAGAAATATGTCAAAGATTTCTACTACAACTTTATCTATGCAAGTATTGTTTAGACAAAGGATGACAGATTGCTTAACGTTTCTATGTATATGTAAGCCTGGATAATAATTTAAGCACCAATCTACTTACCAAAAATGTTTGCCAGTTATTCCCTGAAAAAAATAGGCAAGTTCGCAGTGAACCAAGATGATAGAAAGAGGTATAACTAGCTCCCTGCCTATTAAAAAGCAAAGGCACAGTCAAGATGGCAGAGTAAAGGCAGTGATTCACCTGAATTCTCCCCCAAACTCCTCCAAATATCCTCAAGAAATGGGTCTAAACGAATTCTAGAGCAACAGAACTCATAAAAATATGGAATGAAATAATTTTCCAGTCCGTGAGAACCTAGAAGATCAGCAGGAAAGGTTTGTTGTATCAGGTTAAAAGTAGGGCATGGTCCAATGCTGGCTGTGCCTGCACAGCCCTGGCCCCAGAAAAACAGGAGGAGTTCTCCGGGTGACTGAATCAACAGTAGCAGTGGCAGTTTCAGGACCCCTCAGTTCACAGAGTGTAAAGGCATCAGGCAGTGAGTCAGAAGTAGATTTACAAGAATCCCTTTTCTGGGGCAGAACTCTGTTGCACTGCCTATAATTGGATCTGAGTCACAGTTCTGGGTCTTAGTCCCAGTGTGAGGAGGAGCACTAGCACAGCAGAACTTTCAGCTGCAAGGGAGCAGGGGCCCTGACTACAGTTCCAAGGTGAAAAAGAGTGCTTATGGTCATTCACAAACCAGTGCACAGTACCAGAGAGTAGTAAATATACTTCTCCCTAGATCATAGCACCTTGGAAGAACCAAATACTTACATGTCTCCAGAATTACATCTGAAAACAATTGCACAAAATAGATATGAAGCTTGGAACAGTACCTCCTTCACTTGGGAAGCAGAAATCCATTTTAGCATTGAGTTAAAATTTAAGAAATAGGTTGGAAAATAAGCAAACAATAGAAAAAATTCTGACCACAGAAAAAAAATTTTGGTGACAACAATATCAAAACACACACTCACAAGAAGATATCAAAGTCAAAATTTCTTCATTCAAAGAATCCAAAAAAAAATATGAAGTGGTCTCATACCATAGAAGAACTCAAAAGGATTTTAAAAATTAAGTAAGAAAGGTAGAGGAAAAACTGGGAAGAGTAATGCTTGTGATACAATAAAATCATTAAAAAAGTTAACAATTTGGCAAAGGAGGCACAAAAACATGACAGAAAATGGCAAAATGAAAATACAAGGAATGCACTAATGGAAGCACAAGTGATGTGGTAATTTTTTTGTTTCTTTTTCAAGTTCAGCTTCCCAGGCTTGGACTAAATTGAGAACACTTGAAGGACTGATCTTCTTTGAACCTAGATAATTCACAGTTCTGCTTAGTCACTAGGTTTTATACCTATTTGCTCTGAGACAATCAGGGACCAGGTTTTATTATATATTCTGGGAGGTTGGCATGTTGCTTGGGGGGTTTGCTCATGGGAAGGACCTTTTGATTCCCAGGATAGGACCGAGTAGCCATTTGTTAAGAGGCCCCTGACTACTCAAATATTGATGCTCTTCCAGTCTAGTGGTGTATTCTAGGTGATTGGATTACTTTTTTTTGACACTTGGAGCCCTGTCTCTTGAATCTTTGTGCTAATTTATCTATTTGTATTTTCTATACTAACTTCATTCTATTATCTGTAATTAAAGTGAGATTGTTGACCCTTTTAGAAAATTTCTTTAGAAAAACAGAATAAAGGACCTGTGCTAGCAGGCCTTCCTGGGTGTGCTAAGATGCTTGCCACTACAACTAATTAGTTTCTAAAAGAAACTCTAAAATCAAAACTCCCACATATACAATATCCCAAATCCAGAGTTACCTGGTCAAAGAAGAAGGGGATATGAGAGTATTCAATTAAACCTTATTCTTATCCTTACCCAAAGAGAGGAAAAACATACACACAAGTATATATTGTTTGTTTTGTTTGTTACAGAAATATATTTTTCTCAAAAGGAAAATAGAAGAAAAGGGTGAGAAGAGAAAATGGGTGCAGGGAAAAGACAGGGTACACTAAGAGAGTGATTAGTCTCAAGCAAACAAACTCTAAGAATACACAAAAATGTTTATAGCGTTCTATAATGTGGCAAATACTTGGAATTTGAGACAGTACAAATGAGTTAGAAAATGATTGAATTAGTTATGGTATAGAAATGTGATAGAATTTTATTTTTGGTATTTAAATACAAAAATGTAGTCCATCAATTAATGAAATGATATACCATAATTGAAACATCTATATGGATATTCTCCCTCTAAATGAAACCAGAACACATTAAGAAGTTGTAGCCAAATGGAATGATGACATAGAAGATTTCCTCTGAGAAACAAAAAAAAAAATAGTGGGCAAAATTGGTTTCTTCCCATGCAAAAAGTCAACAAAATATGATATTTCCCAAGATGATTAGTTTTCTTTCCTTACAGTTCTTATTATGAACAAAATCAAATAGACCACCATGGAGAAAATTGCAGTTTATATACCAACATCAGTTGCAAACTATGTTAAAGGCATAAAATATATTGGAGGGTAAGATTTGAGTAAAATAAAGAGGACATGGATTCATAGTATTTGGAAAACTTATAAGTGTAAATTATGCTAATTTCTAGAAAATAAGCTATAGAAGGCACTGGTCATGGAAAGCATCTTCCAACAAATATCAGAAAAATTAAATTTGCTATATAATATTATTATATTAGGATAAGTAGGCTAAACATTTTAATAGTAATATTCTATCCTTACAACAACCCCAGGAGGAAGGTGCTGTTATTATCCCCATTTTGCTAATGAAGAAACTGAGATATATTTTAACTAACATGAAATAGTCTACTACTGTTATGAAATTCACTTCAACAGTAGCTATCTGTACATGGCCTAGTTATAGCAAATGTTAAAGTTAAAACTAAATAAGAAGGAAGTAACTTTATGAAATAGATAAGAAGAACTCATTAACCATCTTGGAGAAGAACAGAAGGAAGCAAAGAACAAGTCTATTTACAAGGACGATTCCTCTACATAAAATGTGGATTGGAAGGGTGTGCTACTAGAAGCCAAATGGACTGTTACCAGGCTCTTATAACTAGAGCAAATAACCAAATGGTTCATTATAAAATTTGACAATAAGGTGCTGGCCAAGGAAATAGCAAGGAGGAGTCAAGAGAGAAGAAGAAATCTTGGAGATATCTAAAAAGTTTGTATTGGCAATTATTGCATGTACAAGGTGACAGAGGAAATAATCAAATATAGCCTTTAGGTTCCTTATTGTATTGTACCTACTGAAACCATAAAATCATGAATTCAGAATGGGAATGAAATTTATGAGGAAAACAAGAATAGTGTTTTGATATATGCATAAATTTGAAGGGAGTGATGAAATAACTGATTTTGTTTTATACTCTCTTCAGACAATATATGAAATATTGTATTCAGTTCTAGATATTGTATTTTGTGAAAGATATCAATAGACTAGAAGACTCTCAAAGGGCAGCAACCATGATGGTGAACAGGCTGAAGTTCAAATAGTCTAATCAACTAATCATTGATTAGTTGAATGACCTGGATAGACTTAGCCTATAGATGAGGAAATGTAGAGTAGCTAGGTAGGAGTACATGTTGTCTGCCTTCACATGGTTGAATGAATGCTGCATTTTTTAATATTTAATTAATTTTCAGTTTTCAACATTCACTTACACAAATTTTAAATTTTCTCCCCCTTATTTCCCAAGACAGCATGCGATGCGATATGGGCTCTACACATACATTCCTATCAAATACGTTTTCACAATTAGTCATGTTACATAGAAGAATTATAATGAATGGGAGAAAGTATGAGAATGAAAAAAAAGCAAAACAAAACAAAAAGAGAAAAGAATCTGCTTTACTGCAAACCAATTCCATAGATTTTCTCTGCATGTGGATGGCATTTTCCATTGTGAGTCCTTTGGAAAAGGGTCCCTGAATTGCTGAGAAGGTTGAAGTCTATCCGAAGCAGTCCTTGCACACTGTGGCTGTTGCTGTGTACAATATTTTCCTTGTTCTGCCCTCTTCACTAAGCCTCAGTTCATATAACTCTTTCAAGGTTTTCCCAAAGTCCACCTGCTTATCATTTCTTGTAGCACAATAATATTCATTACATCATATTCCACAACTTAGCCATTCCTCAAATGATGAGCATACCCTCGATTTCCATTCCTAGTCTAACACAAAAAGAGCTGCTAGAAATATTTTGTACATGTGGGTCCTTTCCTTTTCCAATTTTTATTATTTCTTTCAGGCACATTCTTAGGAGCGATATTGCTGGGTCAAAGTGTATGCACATTTTATAGCCCTTTGGGTGTAGTTCCAAATTGCTCTGCAGAATGGGTGGATCAGCTTAAAGCTCCACCAACAACGAATTACTCTTCTAACTCACCCACATCTTCTCTAACAGTAATAATTTTCTTGTTTTGTCATGTTAGCCAATCCAATAGGTATGATGTGGTATCTCAGAGTTGTTTTGATTTGTTATCACTCTAATCAATAGTGATTTAAAGCATTTTTTTCACATAACCAAAGATGGCTTTAATTTCTTTCTCTGAAAACTGCCTGTTCATATCCTTTGACCATTTATCAATTGGGGAATGACTTGTATTCTTGTAAATTTGACTCAGGTCTCTATATATTTTAAAAATGAGACTTTTATCAGAAGCACTAGAGTTTTCTGCTTCCTTCCTGATCTTGGCTGCATTGGCTTTCTTTGTGTAAAACCATTTCAATTTAATGGAATAAAAATTATCCATTTTGCATTTCATAATGTTCTCTATCTCTTTTTGGTTATAAATTCTTACATTCTCTATAAATCTGAGAGATAAACTAGTCCTTGCTACCCTCATTTGTATAGAGTATCACCCTTTTTATCTGGATTGTGTACCTATTTGGACTTTATTCTGATATAATGTGTCAGTTGTTGATCTATGCCCAGTTTCTGCCATGTTATTTTGCAGCTTTTCCTGTAGTTTTTGTGAAACAATGAGTTCTTATCCCAGAACTTGTGATGTTTGGGTTTATCAAACTGCTGATTGCTATAATCATTGACTACCTAACCTATGTCTTGTGAACCTAACCTGTTGCACTGATCTACCCCTCTATTTCTTAGACGATCCAAAGTGGTCTTCATGATTGCGATTTTATAATACAATTTTAGCTCTGGTATAGCTAGGGCACCATCCCTAGCATTTATTTTCATTAATTCTCTTGATTGCTGGATCTTTTTTCTTCCAGATGAACTTTAATATTATTTTTTTTCTAGCTTTATAAAATACATTTTTGGTAGTTTGATTGAGATAGCACTGAATAATTAATTTAGGTAGAATTGTCATTTTTATTATATTAGCTCGGGGTCCCCATGAGCATCAGATGTTTTTCTAATTATTTAGATCTGACTTTATTTGTGTGAAAAATGTTTTGTAATTGTGTTCATATAGTCAATCCTGGATTTGTTTAGTCAGGTAGACTTCCAAATATTTTATAGTACCTACAATAACTTTAAATGGTATTTCTCTTTGTATTCTTACTGTCTGGCTTTGTTAGTAATATATAGAAATGTAGATGATTTTTGTGGGTTTATTTTATATCCTGCAAATTTTCTCAAGTTGTTTATTATTTCAAGTAGTATTTTCCTTGATTTTCTAGGATTTTCTAAGTATGTCATCATATCATCTGCAAAGAGTGATAGCTTAGTTTTTTCTTTGCCTTCTGTATTTCCTTCAATTTCCTTTTCTCTTATTGCTAAAGCTAACATTTCTAGCACCACATTGAATAGAAATGGTGATGATGGACATCATTGTTTCACCTCTGATGATATTGGAAATTTTCTAACTTATCCAGGTTATATATAATGCTTGTTCATGGTTTTAGGCAGATGCTATTTTTCATTTTTGAGAAGGCCCAATTTATTCCCATGCTCTCTAGTGTTTTTTAATAAGAATGAGTGTTATATTTTTTCAAAAAGCTTTTTCTTCATCTATTGAGATAATCATACAGTTTCTGTTAGTTTTTTTGTTGATATGATCAATTATGCTGATATTTTCCTAATGCTGAACCAGGCCTACATTCCTAATATAAATCCTATTTGATGAAAGTGCATTATTTTTTTGGTAATCTGCTGTAATCTTTTTGCTTATACTTTATTTAATTTTTTTCCATTCTATATTCATTAGGGAAATTGATCTATAATTTTCTTTATCTGTTTTGACTCCTTCCAGTTTAGGTTACCATATTCACTTTATAAAAAAGAATTTGGTAAGACTGCTCTGCACCAATTTTCCCAAATAGTCTATGTAGTATTGGAATTAATTTTTCTTTAAATGTTTTATTGATTTCCATTTTAAATCCATCTGACCCTGGAGATTATTTCCTAGGGAGTTCATTGATGACTTGTTCAATTTCTACTTCTGTTGTGGAGTTATTTAAGTATTTTACTTCCTCTTCTGCAAATCTGGGCAATTTATATTTTTGTAATATTCGTCCATTTCACTATGATTGTCAAATTTATGGGCATACAATTGGGCAAGATAATTCCTAATTATTGTTTTAACTTCCTCTTCACTGGGGATGAATTCCTTCTATTCATTTTTGTTACTGGTGGTTTTGTTTTTATCTTTTTTTCAATCAAATTATCCAAAGGTTTATCAATTTTATTTTTTTCCATAAATCCAGCTCTCAGTTTAATTTATTAGTTCAATAGTTTTCTTAATTTCAATTTAATTAATTTATCCTTTAGTTTTCTGTATTTCTTATTTGGTATTTATTCGAGTATATTCAATTTGTTCTTTTTCTAGCTTTTTCACTTGCATGCCCAAGCAATTGTTCCCTTTTCTATTCTTTCTTATTGTTTCTATTTTATTCGTGTAACATTCAATCATAAAATACTTCCCTAAAAAACTATTTTCCTTGCATCCCATAAGTTTTGGTATGTTTTCTCATTATTTTTATTCTCTTGATTAAAGTTATTATTGTTTCTATGATTTGTTATTTGACCCACTCATTCTTTATGATTAAATTATTTAGTTTCCAAGTAATTTTTAGTCTATCTTTCCATAGTCCTTTATTACATATAGTTTTTATTGCATCATCATCATCTGAAATGGATATCTGCAATATTTCTGCCTTTCTGAACTGGATTGTGAGGTATTTTATGCCCTTGTACATGGTCAGTTTTTGTGTATATGCTATGTCCTGCTGAGATAATGGTATTTTCCTTTCTATCCCCATTCAGTTTTCTCCTGACATCTCCCATTTCTACCTTTTCTAACATTCTATTCACCTCCTTAACTTCTTTCTTGTTTATTTAGACGTTATATTTATCAAGTTCAGAAAGTGGGAGGTTGACATCCCCAATATAGTTCTGCTGTCTATTTCTTCTTGTAATTCCCTTAAATTTTCCTTTAAGAATCTGGGTGATATACAACTTGGTTGATATGTCTAGTAATGGGATTACTTCATTGTCTATGGAACCTTTTAGCAGGATATATTTTTCTTCCTTATCTCTTCTGATTAGATCTATCTCTGCTTTTGCTTTGTCTGAGATTAAAATTGCTACCCTGATGTTTTTGTTTTTGTTTTTTTTTTACCTCAGCTGAAGCATAATATATTCTCTTGCAACCTTTTACCTTTATCCCATGTGTATCCCACTGTTTCAAATGTGTTTCTTGTAAATACCATACTATATATGGCTTTTAATCCATTCTGCTATCAGCCACCATTTTATGGGAGAGTTCATGTCATTCACAATCACAGTTATGATTACTATCTGTGTCTTTCTCTTAATCTTATTTCCCGTCCTGTTTATGTTTTTATTTCTCTCTTCTCTCTTCTCCTCCTCAAAACAATTTTGTTTCATCATTCCCCAACTGATAAATGGTCAAAGGATATGAACATACAATTTTCAGAAGAAGAAATTAAAGATATCTATAATCATATGAAAAAATGCTCTAAATCACTTTTGATTAGAGAGATGTAAATCAAAACAACTCTGAGGTATCATGTCACACCTATAAGATTGGCAAACATGACGGAACAGGAAAATGATAAATGTTGGAGAGGATGTGGGAGAGTTGGAACACTAATTCATTGTTGGTGGAGCTTTGAGCCCATCCAACCATTCTGGAGAGAGGTTTGGAATTATGCCCAAAGGGCCACAAAAATGTGCATACCCTTTGACCCAGCAATATTGCTTCTACGACTGTATCCCCAAGAGATGATAAAAATGGGAAAGGGTCCCACATGTACAAAAATATTTATAGCAGCTCTCTTTGTAGTGACCAAAAACTGGAATTCAAGAGGATGCCCATAAATTGGGGAATGGCTAAATAAATTATGGTATATGAATGTAATGGAATACCATTGTGCCAAACACTTCAGAGAGGCCTGGAAAGATTTATATGATCTGATGCTGAGCAAAAGGAGCAGAACCAGGAGAACTTTGTGCACAGCAATGACCACAGTTTGAGAGAGTTTTTTCTAGTGGATTTGGATCTTCATAGCAATGCAAGGACATTAAAAAAAAAATTCCCAGTGGTCTTCTAAGGCAAAGTGCCTTCCACATTCAGAGAAAGAACTATGGAATTCAATCGCAGAATGTAGCAGATCATTTTGTGTGTGTGTGTGTGTGTGTATTATGTTTTGATTTGTTATATGATTTCTGTCATTCATTTTAGTTCTTATACACAGCATGACTATAATGAAAATGTATTCAATAGGAATGTATGTGTAGAACCTATACAGAATTGTATGGCATCTTGGGGAGGGAGGGAGGTGGTGGGGGGTAGGTAGGGGGAAAAATCTAAGTTTTATGATAGTGATTGTAGAGCATTAAAAATAAATAAAATGTATATATCAAAAAATTAAAAAAAATTTACTTTAGCTCACTACCTCCCTCAATCTCCTCCAGTTCTATCAGGCCCCCTCCCTTTTCTTTCTCCTTTTCCTTACTAATTATTGCCTTCTTTCTCACCACTCTCCTGGCTTTTCTTTCCCCTTACCTCTCCTACTTTCTGGAGGGCAAGTTACATTTCTATACTTAACTGAGTATGTTGTTCCCTCCTTGAACCAAATCAGATGAGAGTAAAGCTCAAACAATGCTCATCTCCCTCCCTTCTTTCCCTCTACCTTAATATGATTTTGTGCCTTTTCATGTGATGTAATTTACACTTTCTGCCTTGTCCTTTTCTCTTCTCCCATTGCAATCCCTTTGTGCCCTTTAATTAGTATTTTTTTTATCACATCTGTTAATTTACATCCACACCCTCTGTCTATGTGTATCCCTTTTAAATGTCATAATAAATATACCATTCTCAAGATCAGCAAATATCATCCTCATGTGTAGGGATATAAACAGTTTGTCCTTATTGAATAACAAGTCTTTTTTTTCCTCCTGTTTTCCTTTTTATGCCTCTCTTGAGTATTGTATTTGAAGATCAAATTTTCTATTGAGCTCTGGCTTTTCATCAGGAAGGTCTGGAAGTCCCTTATGTCATTGAACACCCATCTCCTTGCCTGAAAGATTATGCTCTGATTTTCTGGGGAGTTGATCCTTGGTTGTAGTCCAAGCATTTTTGTATTACAGATGAGCATATTGCAATTACTTCTTTTAATGTAGAAGCTATAAAATCCTCTGTAATCCTAATTGCAGTTCCACAATATTTGAATTGTTTCTCTCTGCTCTGGCTGCTTGCAGTATTTTCTCCTTGACCTGATAAATCTGCAATTTGGGATCTCTTTCAGGAGATGATCAGTGGATTATTTCAATGATTATTTTTGCCTTTGGTTTTAGGAAATTGCGTCATTTTTTCTTGATAATTTCTTGGAAGATACTGCCCAGGCTTTTTTACATCATGGCTTTCTGATACACCATAATTCTTAAATTATGTCTCCTGGATCTATTTTACAGGTTAATTGTTTTTCCAGTGAGATATTTAATGTTTTCTTCTATTTTTTTTCATTCTTTAGATCTGTTTGACTGCTTCTTGGTGCCTCATAGTGTTATTACCTTCTACTTGGCCTATTCTAATTTTTAAAGAATTTTTTTCTTCAGTTAGCTTTTGTGCCTCTTTTTCCATTGGCCAATTTTACATTTAAAGATTTGTTTTCTTCAGTGGTTTTTTTTTTTTTCCATTTGTCCATCATATTTTTAAAAGAAATGGTCGTTCTTTCTTCTACCTCTTTAATTTGACTATTAAAATCCTCCTTGAGGTCTTCTAAGAATAGTTCATATTCCCTTTTGAGATTTCCGATGTGGGTATAGTGTCCATGCTGTCCTCTTCTGAATTTGTATTTTGATCTTCCCTGTCCCCATAGTAGGAATCCATGGTTATTGATTTTCTAGTTTGCTTCCTGTTCATTGTGATTACCTTTTTCCTGGCTTTTAAAGTGAATCTCTGCTTTTGGGGCACAGAGGGCCCTGTCCCATGATTCTTGTGCTGGGGGCTAGGGGCCTGGCTACTGCCATTGCTTTTTTTTTTTTTTTTTTTTTTTACTGCGGCCTCTGTTTCTGTCAGCTAGATGCCATATAATACTGCAGCTCACCTGGTGCTGAGCTGGAGCTCGGTGGTGTGTACCAACATCAAGACCAGGAGAAATCTTTCTAAATTCCTCCAGAGTTATACTGAAGCTCACAGCATGAAATGTGGTGGAAGCGTGACCTGGCCCCTAGAGGTCTCCTCCCTGTAGGGTTGCACTAGAACACAGGTAGAAAAAGCAGCTGGTGGACACCCCTCCTTGCTAGTTTCTGCCAATTCCCCTGGCTATGCAAAGGCATGCCTGGGGTCCTGATGTTGACACTTGCCAGTTGCACTCCCCTGGGACTCAATAATATCCCTCTGGTCTGCTGAGGTGGGGCTTGCTGGATGCCTCCTGTCTTTCCTCAGCCCTTCAGCCACACCAAGAGAGACCCTTCCCAGAAATCTCCCTAGCCTTCTGAGCTAAAAGAATACTGTACCCCTTCTGGCTGCACTATTCCAGGATTTTTCCTGGGGCAATATTCTTTGGGTGTTTGAAGTTCAGGAAAGAGGATAAGAGCACTTATGGTTTACTCTGCCACCTTGGCTCCCAGAAATTCAAGTAGGTGACTTTCTAATATTTTGTCAGTGGGCTGAAAGCCCCAGGAGTAGCTGTTGCCTTTGCCACAGGCCCTGCCCTTCTCTCTCATCCAGCTTCAACAGAACCCCATCTGTTCCTGAGGGGCTTGATGATCACCACTGCAATGATGAGTCAGTCTGTCATGGCTAGCTCTTGCTTGCCTGTGGTTGGGGGTAGATCCTTTGCTCTGCACTCTCCCAGCATGTGCAAGAGATCCTTCCCATTCACCTTATTGATTCTCCTGAACTGAAAATGTGCCACACTCTTTCGACTAGTGGATTATGCCACTCTCAAATTTGTTCAGATTAACTTTTTAGATGTATCTAAAGGAATTTGTGAGAGAGCCTGGGTAAGTCTCTGCTTTCATTTCAGCATCTTGTACTTCTAGCACTGCTTTATTTAAGCGGTATGTGATCTACTTTACTTGCTCCCAGAAGTCAAATTAGGAGCAATGGGTGGAAATTTCAGTGACAGATTTAGGCTATATGAAAACCCACAGCTAAATTTCTAATAATCAGAGTTATCTAAAAGTAGAATGAGTTGCCAAAAATAGCGGCTTTCATTTTCTGGATATTTTGAAGTAGGAATAATTTTTCAGGTATGTATTGAATGAGATAGTCTTTGTGGTACCTTTTAATTCTGCAGTGTTTCTGTGTTCTAAGGTGAAATCCTCTTCTTGCAGTTGAAAATTATGACAAATAAAAGGAAACTACTGAGATAGGCTATGTTATACTCTATCGGAGACAGTCTCCACATTGACTACTTTTGCTTAAATTTGCCTCAAAGAAAGATTCATTTGGCAGGGAGATGAAAGTTAGAAATAACCATGATATGTATAACCAAAATCAAGTTACTTACCTTCTCAAGGAGTGGGTAGAAGTGAGGGAGGAAATTTGGAACTTAAAAGTTTATAAAGGAATATTAAAAGGTTCTTTTTTTTACATGTAATTGGGAAATATATATTAAAGTAAAATACATTTAAAAAAGAAATGATTATGATGTAAATGCCAAAGGAATCAACACAATGCAGTATATATATATATATATATATATATATATATATATATATATATATATATATATATATATATATATATATATATATATATATATATATATATATATATATATATATATATATATATATATATATAGAGAGAGAGAGAGAGAGAGAGAGAGAGAGAGAGAGAGAGAGAGAGAGAGAGAGAGAGAGAGAGAGACTTTAGGGAGAAACATCAGGTATGTGTATATAGATTTCAGAGTCATCTATTTCTTGGTGGTAACTGAAATAATTATAATGGTGAGATTGCCAAGAGGTGGGTAAAAGGAGAAAAAAGAAGATGGCCAAAGTCAGAAGCTTAGGGAATATTTTTTTTTAAAGGAAAAGGACCTATTTGGATGTGGGTATTTATAGCAACTCTTTTTGTAGTGGCTAAGAATTAGAAATTGAGGATATTCACCAGCTGATAAATGACTGAAAAAGTTGTGGCATATAATTATAATAGAAGATTACTGTACTATAAGAAATGATGAGCATGATGATTTCAGAAAAAAAAATAAGAAAAGACTTGCTTAAATGGATACAGAGTGAAATGAGAAGAACCAAAACATTTTACCTAGTAACAGATATGTTGTAAGATAAATAAGTGTTAATGACTTACTATTCTTAGCAACACAATGATCCAAGATAATTCCAAAGGCACTCTTGATGAAAATGCTTTATGCCTCCAGAGAAAAAAATAAAATCTTAATACAGATCAAACATTCTATTTATACTCTTTCTTCCTTTGTTCCTTCATTTCTTTCTTTCTTCCTTATCTTCTTCCCTCTCTCCTTTCTTACTTTTTCTTTCTTTTCTTCTTTTTTCATTCCCTCTCTCTACCTTCCTTCCTTCCTTCCTTCCTTCCTTCCTTCCTTCCTTCCTTCCTTCCTTCCTTCCTTCCTTCCTTCCTTTCTTTCTTTCTTTCTTTCTTTCTTTCTTTCTTTCTTTCTTTCTTTCTTTCTTTCTTTCTTTCTTTCTTTCTTTCTTCCTTCCTTCCTTCCTTCCTTCCTTCCTTCCTTTCTTTCTTTCTTTCTTTCTTTCTTTCTTTCTTTCTTTCTTTCTTTCTTTCTTTCTTTCTTTCTTTCTTTCTTTCTTTCTCTCTCTCTCTCTCTCTCTCTCTCTCTCTCTCTCTTTCTTTCTTTCTTTCTTTCTTTCTTTCTTTCTTTCTTTCTTTCTTTCTTTCCTTCTTTCTCTCTTTCTTCCTTTCTCTCTTTCTCTTTCTTTCTCTCTTTCTTCCATAAAATGAATAACATGAAAATGTTTTACGTAATTGCACATGAATAACCTTTATCAGCTTGCTTGCCATGTCAGGGAGGGGAGAGGTGTGGGAGGGAAGTGAGAATTTGGAAGTCAAAATTTTTTTTAAAAAATGAATTTAAATATTATTTTTACATGTAACTGGGCAATAATAAAATTTTGTTTTCTTAAAAAAAGAAGCTTGGGGAAAATCTGCATTAAAGGATAGTATAAAGTATGAAAGATTAACAAAGGAAAAGAAATATTCAGAGAGGAATAATTCAACAGCAGATTGTAATATCTTAGAAGTTATGGAATGGTCACAGTCTTCAGAGTGTAAAAAATGAGGTGTAGCTAAAATAATATTATTTATGTATATTTCACATACCACATTGTGAGAAATTCCAAAGCAAGATTTCCAATAAAGTTTGGAGGTATAGGAATTTATTGCAATAAATATGTAGTTTTTCAACATGGCTAGACCTTTTTTTGAAGATACAAAATTTGCATAGGATTTGTGTGAAAGAATTAGAACCATTATTTTATAGTTATACTATATATATTTGTCTTTTTTTCCACTTAGAAACATGAGAGGTATGAATTTATGTAATTAGGAAGATAACTCTAGCAGTGACATCATAAATTTAGAAAAGATTAGATTGGCAATATATTGTCAAATATAAATTTCAGAAGACTCCAAGACTGTGAATCTACTTGTAAATGTATATCTATTTCATATTACGGATGGTTATCATATGGCACAGCATAAAGAGTCAAAGATTTGAAATAATAAGACCAGAGTTTAATCCTAACTCTTGGAATTACTGACTGTATGACACTGGTCATGTCACTTCACTTCTATTTTTCCTTTTTCTCATCTGCAAATAAAGGTGTTAGACTAGAGCTTCAGAGATACCTTATAGTACTAAATATACAATTGATCCCATGAATAATAATAATCGTGATCATCATATCAGTGTGGGTCAGTAGATAATGAATTGTATTTAGGAACTGTAAAAGATACAATACCACCTCATATTACTTATATACACTAAAGATTTAATACCCCTAATATTATGAGCAATAGATATGTTTGCAGTTCTAATAGATAGCATAAGTTGCTTTGTCAGGAATTCTGGTACTCATGATGATGGTGAAGATGATACTAAAATTACTAACAATTACATAGCAGTATTATATTTACAAAGGGTCATATACAGGCAATGTTATTTGATTTGCATTGCCTTATGAGTTCAGAACCATTATTGTTCTCATTTTATATATATGATGAAGCTGAGTTTGAAACAAATCAATCATAGGTCCTTCGCATATTGATATAATAGCAATGAATATTCTGTACTTTTCTCTCTCCTTTTCTGGAATCATGGCATATTTTGCATATTCCTTAGACAATGGTAATACTGAAGAATGCACATGACTTTTATTTTTCAAATATGCAAGAATGACCTCAGATCACTGCTGTTAAATGTCACAATTAATTTGTGAGGACAGGTCTTACTCTCATGTATTAAAAATCAGAGTGCATAGATGTACCCATGCAAAATCACATGCATAAAAATGGTACACACTGCATGAATACTGATTGAGCCAGAACAGATACCATTTCTGAAACAAAGAAAGGTACACCGAGGAGCAGTTCAAAAAAACAGCACTAAACATGAACAGTAAATGTCCTGTTTTCTAATTAAGTGATAATAGTACCATTGCACTGTTTTATGAGGTAATAATCCACTTCCTATGTGGATAAACTATGAGGCTGACGCCCCCCTCCCCCCACTACTTCATCCCAACAGTAGAAGTAGATTATTACCTCTTAAAGCAGTCCCAGCGCCATTAGTGTTATTACTTTGGCCACAAAAGTTTGTGCTTTGGTGCCTTTTTTTCTACTTTCCCAAATGCCATATAGTCTGATGAAAATCTAGTCAAGTGACCAGGTTGTTCAGTTCATTTGTAACTGAGACAAGTGAGCAAATAAAAGGTTAATGATAAAGGTTAATGTGCTTAATTGGAGCTCTTAGAGCAGTGAGTGACTATTCTCCAAGTACATATTTTTTTGTTAATAGTTAAGGATAATCACTTGAAAAATGGAATTCTAGTGCAGGGTAGGAACTCTCTTACTAAAGGCCGGTTTTGGCCTGATGAACTTCTGTCAGCATCCCTGCTGCCAAATGCCCCTCCCCACCAAAAAAATTAGTTACTAACCCAACAACATGCTTCCACACTAAAACAGATTTGCTAGGGGAGGAAAGAATCCAACTTTCCAATCCATGAACATGTAAGTTCCTACTGTGTGCCAGGGACTCTGCTTACTCCTTAGGATTCAAAACCAAAATCACATGCCATTTCTGCTTGGTACATAGTCATACTGTAATAAAGACTTTCAGCAAATCACTTTACCAACTGAAACCTCAATTTCCTCATCTGTAAAATAAAATGATTAAACTAAAGTAATTCTAACATTCTCCTCACTTTACACTTTACTAAAATGGTGAGTATATTTCCAAGCTTACTAAAACAGTCTTGTGTGTATTCTAATTTGAGATGTGTTTTAGATGAGTTGTGGAAATTTAGAATATGATGGTATGTATGAAGTGCTATAATAATATTTTCTCACTCTTAGTGGTGGTGGGTTAATCTCATTAAAAACAGAAATCTGACTCTTTAATTTACATTGTGTTTGTCAGGCAATTCCGTATCAAGACTTTAGGCAAACTTTTTATGTGATAGAGCTACTCCACTTGGACTGGTTTTGATCATTAAATATCAGCCATTAATATGATTAAAAATAAAGTTATATTAAAAATGTTATCATGCCATTTGGATCTGCCATTTCCATGGGGAGAAAGAAATTATGTGGCTTCCATGCATCCTTAAGGATTTCATCTGCCACCTAAGTTCACCTCAGAAATTGAATCTGTGCCTTCATTAAATGAAATGATTTTCTTGGACACATTTATCATGAGAAACATAATGGAACCTGATTTGCAAAAGGTTATGCCGAAGAAGCATTTTATGACTTCCTGCAAATCCTGCTGACAAACAGTATCATGCACAAAATGGTGCTGACTGTGATTAATTGTTTAACTTTCTCAGTGCCAGGGGAAAAGTTACAATATTATTCGGTGAACGTATTCTATCATAAGTTAGTTTTTCAGTATTAGCCTCAATAAAATGTGAAATTGGATATGATTAGATAAAATTGTGTGGGATAATATGGGATAAAATAGGAGTAAGATGAATCATCAAAGTAATGAAAACATAAATTGATGCCTTTAAAATCTGTATAACATGATTCCTGTAAACTTTTTTTGAGGGATTCCCCATGACCTGACCAGTCATTAATATTTTATAATACACATGAATTGAGAGTATTCTGTAATTTTGGCTCCATTCCTTCCATTTTTACCTTTTTCTTCTTTTTTCCTTACTTTCTTATTTCCTTTCCATGCGTTCCTCTTTTTTAAAAATATAATTCATTTATTTTCAGTTTTCAACATTCACTTCCAGAAGGTTTTGAATTTCACTTTTTCTCCCCATCCCTCCCCAATTACCACCCAATGACAGCATATACCCCTTCTACCCCTTCCTTCAAACTTTCCACCATTCTATCACTCTCCTTTCTCCCTTCCCCCTCCCTTCTATTTTCCTGTAAAGCAAGACAGATTTCAATGCCCCATTGCCTGTACATCTTATTATCCAGTTCTATGTAGAAACAATTTTTAACATTGACTTTTAAAGCTTTGAGTTCAACATTCTCTCCTTTCCTCTCTCCCCACCCATCATCATTGAGAAAACAAGCAATTCAATATAGGTCATACACGTAGACATGCAAAACATTTCCATAGCAGTCATGTTGTGAAAGACTAACCACATTTCCCTCTATCCTGTCTGGCCCTCCATTTATTATTCCATTCTCTCTCTTGACCTGTCTACCCAGAATAGTGTTTACTTCTGATTATGTCTGCTCCCAAACTTCTGTCCCTTCTATTATCCTCCCTCACCTGCCCCCTTCCCCCTGCTTTCCTGAATGGTTATATAGATTTCCATACCCAGTTGATTGTGTGTTATTCCCTCCTTAAGCCAAATCTGATGAGGGTAAGGCTCAATTATTCCATCTCACCTCCCCACTCTTCCCCTTCATTATAAAGGTTCCTCTTTGCCTCTTTTATGTGAGATAATTTACTATACTCTACCTCTCCCTTTCTTCTTCTCCCAGTACATTCCTCTCAATACTAAATAATATGTTTTAGACATCTTCCCTTCATATTCAGCTCACTCTGTGCCCATTCTCTCCATACACACACACAGACACACATATACATTTTCATATATGTATATAATATACACATACATATATGCACACATATCCATATATACACATACATATGTGTATAAAATATATACATATATGCATGTATGTGTATATATGTGTATGTATGTATGTATACATATTCCATCTAACTACTCTAATTCTGAGAAATGAGTTGTAAACAATATCTTTCCATGTGGAATTATAAACATTTCAACTTGAATGAGTCCTTTATGGCTTCCCTTTCCTTTGTACCTTTACATGTTTCTCTTGATTCTTCTATTTGAAAGTCAAATTTTCTATTCAGCTCTTGTCTTTTTCACCAAGAATGCTTGGAAGTCTTCTAGTTCATTGGAATTTCATTTTTCCCCTGAAGTGTTATACTAAGTTTTGCTGGGTAGTTGAGTCTTGGTTTTAATCCTACCTGCTTTGACCTCTGGAATATCATATCCCAAACCCTCTGATCCTTTACTGTAGAAGCTGCTAAATCCTGTGTTATCCTGATTGTGTTTCCACAATACTTGAATTATTTCTTTCTCTCTGCTTGCAATATTTTTTCTTTGACCAGGGAACTCTGGAATTTGGCTACCGTATTCCAAGGAGTTTTCCTTTTGGGATGTCTTTCAGGACGTTATTGGTGGATTCTTTCCATTTCTATTTTACTCTGGTGCTAGAATATCAGGGTAGTTTTCCTTGATAATTTCTTGAAAGATGATGTCTAGCTTCTTTTTTGATCATGGTTTTGTGGTAGACTAGTAATTTTTAAATTGTCTCTCCTGCTATGCTCCAGGTCATTTCAGTTGCTTTTTCAATGACATATGTCATATTGTCTTCTATTTTTTCATTCTTTTGGTTTTGTTTTATAATATCTTGATTTCTCATAAAGTCATTGGCTTCCATTTGCTCCATGTAAATTTTTAATGTATCATTTTCTTCAGTGATTTTCGGACCTCCTTTCACATTTGGGCATTTATGCTTTTTAAGGCATTCCTCACCTCATTGAGATTTTGGTCCTCTTTTTTCATTTGGATTAACCTATTTTTAAGGTGTTATTTTCTTCAGTATTTTGGAGGAGTCTCCTTTAACAAACTGTTGACTCACTTTACATAATTTTCTTTCATCACTCTGATTTCTCTTCCCAATTTTTCTTACTTCTCTTACTTGATTTTCAAAATCCTTTTTGCAGTCTTCCATGGCCTGTGACCATTCCATTTTTATCTTATTTAGAGGATTTGGATGTAAGAGCTTTGATCTTGCTTTCTATCTCCAGTTGTATACTTTAATATTCCTTATCTGAAAGGACAGAAAAAAATACCTTTTCACCAAGAAAATATCCTTCTATGATCTTATTCCCCCCCCTCCCTTTTGCTTGTTTTTCCAGCCAGTTACTTGACTTTTGAGCTCTTTGTTAGGTGGAGGGTATATTCTCCCAAGTTTCAGAGGTTTTGTGCATCTGTTTTCACATATATATTATAAGGAACTAACTTATAAGTTCTCAGGTCATATAAAGTGATATAACCAAAGGAGCAGTGTTTAGTCCTCTCCTGGTCAGTGCTTTAGTCTGTAAGCCACCACAAACACTCTTTTCTGCCCTGGAACTGCATGTAGGATTCCCTCTCCTTAGCTACCACCAGCTCTTCCATGACAGTGCTCCTCCTTACCCCAGGACCACCATCAAGGACTGTGACCCAGATCAGCTGCTCAATTCCTCAAGGCAGCAGCCACTGTGGCAGTGAAAGTCACCCTGGGGCTGGGGCTGAGACTGGGGTCAGAGCCAGCTCATGTCTCACCCAGGTGAGAGAGCTTTTTCATTGACCTTTGAAGCTGTCCTTGGTACCTGTGGGTTGAGAAGTCTGTAAATTGCTACAGCTGCCAGTGATTCAGTTCCTTGAATCCTACTCCAGTCCCACCTGTGCAGGTGTGACCCATCTGGGTTGTACTTTGCTCCCAGCATGGCGCAATAGACCTTTCCTTAGGCCTTCCAGATTGTCTTGGGCTGGAAATCTGTTTCACTCTTTCATTTTGCAGCTTCTGCTCCTCCCAGATTTATTTAGTCATTTTTACAGGTATTTTGAGGGTTTGGGAGGAAGGGCTCAAGCAGGTTCCTGCTTCTACTCCACCATCTTGGCTCTAATAATTTTTATTTTTAAGATTCTGAGACCAATTTGAGTCTTGAGATGAAAGTTACAAAATAAATCCAAATAGGACTTTGACAGATCTAACAGGTTTAATTTAACAGTCTTACAGGATTGTTTAGAGTTTTCATATTTTTTGTCTTAATTAAATATTATGACAAACTCCTGAGCTTAAGAGCACTACTCTTGGAGTAAATCATTGCTTTGGAGAAACATCCTCATTACCTAGGCTTACTACTGCTATGCGGAGCACAAAAGCTATTTGCCTAAAATAATCATTCACAACTTTTTATTTTCCTCATCTATGCCTCCTGAGGAAGTGAACTTAACTCATGAGCTGTTTTCAAGGTTGTGCAAATGGATCTCTATTTTTGGCAAGTCTATGCCAAATGGAAATACTTCTAGTACAAGTCTGGTTGTGTGGCAGAATGTTATCTCAGGAATATATAAATTCCAATTAGGCTGTTATCTGTTTGGCCTTAAAGTCACTGATGTTTTTGTTTTGTTTTTTTCAGTCATTGTGACACTTGAGGACTATAATATACTAAGTCAGGGAGGGATGACAATTGTATCATTGGCAAAAGTATTAACATTAATAACATAAAAACTCTTGAAATAGAAATCCTGAAGCAAAAAACAATCCTGAGTTTTGATTTTTGAGGCTACTTAACTTCTAAAGAGAAAGAGGAATGGAGGAAAAAGAGCAAGTATATGCATAAATATGGATCCATTTGCTAGAATGTTGGATTGTCAGGGTAATAACAAGACATATACTTTTCATTATATTATGAGTCTGTGTCATTATACTCAGAGCAATCATTAGCATGACAGAAGATTTAATTTAAACTTCAAGACATTGTCAGAAATGAAAGTGATAATTATGTAGGATGATAAAAATTCTCATAAAGTTAGTACATATTGGCAGAGTTGGCAGAAAGAGGAGGACAACAGATCTGGAAACTTTTTTTTACTGAATATGACAAATACAATCAAGACCCTGACGTATATCCCTGTCCTTGGAAAACAGTATAACTAAATCTGTGCTATAGAAAGATTTCACAACAATTTCAGAAAGGTATTTGCAATAAGAAGACAAATAATTTGATAAATCTTCTCTGAGATATGTATTGGCTATTGATCTAAGAGGTCTACCTGTGCTTGATAAAAGGACATGGAGTGGAAGTATTTAGTGTCCTTACTTAGCAAAAACAGGGTACTTGCCAAATAATATTATGAGAGCGCAATGTCAAAGGAGCAAAACTTAGAATTTGCTTTTGTAACATTTGGCAGTATAAAATGTATTTGGTCATTTCCTTCATACTGACTGCATTATTCTAAGGGTTCAGGACGAAAAAATCATGGAGGGTAAATGAGAAAGACCATTAATGCAGTGTAGGGTAGCCATGGGTTTAGGATCTTCATATGCATCTGTGCATGCACATCCGTGCATACATTTTATTAAATATCTTCAAAAATATTTTCACTTATTTTTCTACACATATCCCCATTTAGGATCTTCTTGGCAAAGATAATGAAGTGGTTTTCCATTTCCTTCTTCAGCTCTTTTTTGTTGGGTTTTTTTTTTTTTTTTGAGACATTCTGGATTAAGTGACTTGTCTAGGGTCACACAGCTAGCAAGTGTCTGAGTCTGGATTTGAACTCAGATTTTCCTGACTGCAGGGCCAGTACTCTGTCCACTGTACCACCTACTTTGCTTCTTCAGATCATTTTTGCAGATGAGACAAATGAGGTAAACAGGATTAAGTAACTTGCGGGGTCATTTTGCTATTGTCTGAGGCCAGATCTGAACTCAGAAAAATGAGACTTGTTGACTCCAAAGCCAGCAGTCTATCCACTGTGCCACCTTTCTACCCAAGAAATTATTGGATAATCTCTAAAGTAACATCCAAATATATTATCCTGTCACCTTAAGCCCTAATGGAAGAGTACAAACAATAATTTTATAGACTGAAAAAAAAGTAATTGGGCTATGAAGTACATTAGTAGGAGTTGAGACATGAGTGTTATTATCACTTCATTCTAGCATGGACCTAAGTTTTTCTGCTTTCCTGGTATACCTTCAAATTAAAGAAGGAATCCAGTATGCTATTCTTTGGCATTTTTTTCTTGAGTATATCTTGTGTCCAGATTTTCTCTCTTGATTTCTGTTGCTTGGCTTTCCTGACTTTCTTCAGATGCCAACTAAAATTCTACTTTCCACAAGAAGCCTTCTTTACCCCACTAAATGTTCTATCTAACCTTGCTGATTATTCAAATTTCTCATATGCACATACATGTGCACACATACATATATGCATGAACACATATGTGTGCATATATGCATACATGCAAATATATGTATATATGTCTGCTTATGCACTTACATACATACACACATGTGTGTATGAATATGTTTTCTTCCCCATTAGACTATGAACTCTTTGAAGGCAAGGATCTTTATTCCCCCTGGGGACCTGGGATATCTCTATTTGGATGTGAGGGGAGATTATGGTCAAGGTATTTTGACTTGCTTGGCACAAACCCTCCTGTCTTTCACTCACATTGCCTGACTCATTTAACTAGACTGATTTACCTTTTCAGTGATTATGGTCCAGTACTATCTTCATACAGAAAGAATGGCATGTTATTACCATAACAGGTTGCATAAAACACAGAAGATTAACAATTGAAGCAGATCCATAGGCAGTAAGAAAGTTTCATGGTGAGTTAAGTAAGTCGTGTTCTTTTGCCAATAATAAAATATTGAAGGTAAAAAATACCCAAACAAGTTTGGGAGATTATGTAATAAAATTAAACTTTGAGGGAAGTACACCTCATTGATGACTTATTGATGCACAAAATATTAAAAGACTTTTAGGAAATAGAAAAAAAAACTAGCATATGGGGGATTTATAAAAAAAAAAAAAAGATACAGGCAAATTTAGTATAGGTTGAAGATGAAAAGGTATGCTTGTGTAGTGATCTCCACTGATTGAGAGAGTGTAGAGGGTAATTCTTCCACTCTACTGAAATGAAAAGAGATCCATATATTCTTAGTGTTTTCTCACACAAGTGAGTTTTGTCATCTGACTTTTTAAAATTATTTGGATTCTCCCCATCTTTTTAGGACTTTGTATAGTTATGAAGTAACAGCACTGTTGTAGACATAAAATAATCCTTAAATAAGCTGTTTGAAATTCTGAACAATAGTAATGATTTATATGTCTAGCATTAGTTGTCACTGAGCAAAATTGAAATAAACTTTATAATTAATTAGAGTGGTCTGATTTTATTCAAATACTTCTATGAAAGGTTGTTCTGTCTCCCAAAATGAGATACATGAAAATTCAGAAAACTTTAAAATACTATCAAACACTGATTAAATTGACAAAATGTTTGAAAATCATATCATCAATCACTGGTAGGGCTAAAGGAAAATAGGCAATCTTTTATCCTTTTGATGACATTGCAGATTATCACAAACTTTTTGAAAAATAGGAAATAATAAATATAAGGAAAAATAATCAGAGTTCTTTTCTGATTCTGTTATGAAAATTTGATGCCAAATATCCAATTAAAATGAAAAAACAAAATGTGATGCCCCTCTAACAGATTTCCATAATTACTTTATTTATAACTGTGAGAAACTAGAAACAGTTTTTTTTTGCCTAATATACACTTACATACTAAGGGAGCAATTAAAAGAATTGTAAGAATGTATCTTTACTTTAGGATTTGCCTAGGGAATTTGTTTTTCTTGATTAAGTGGAAGAAGTGTGTCAAGGAGGAAGTAGGAAAGGAAAAAATGGAAAGAATTTGATAGCAAACCAAAGCTTTATTTTGAGATTCTAAGGTACAATTATCTAACAGAGAAGGAAGTAAGAAAAGACCATTGAACCTTCTGAGTCTACTCATAAAACACTTTTTGTTAAAACAAAAGCTGGGCAAAAACAAAAGCTAACAAAATAAGAGAAAATATGGAAACAGAAGAAAACAACTTCTTTTGCTCTTAGAAATATAATATATTTCTATTATCTCTCATAAAAGAGACACACATGGAAGAGTGGAGGGGAAAATGATGGGGTAGGGGCAATGCTTGAACCTCATTCAAATCTAAAGTAGTAAAAAAGTTGAACTACACACACACATATATATATATATTTCCATACTCAAGTGCTTAATGGATATTTAATGACCAATTTACTTAGTGAATATCAATACAAAGATGTTAAATATTAGCAAGAAGTTTGCTTCTTGCAAAAGATCATATGCTTTGACTTGGTGGGATTTATACCAAAAATTCAGAGATGGTTCACTATTAGGAAAACTATTTAGATAATTGACTATATATCCATAAAAATAGCAACAAAATCACATGATTGTATAAGTAGATGCAAAAAAAAACTTTTAGAAAATATAACACCCATTTCTATTAAAAACACTAGGAAGTGTAGGAATCATTGAAGACATTCCTTAAATGATAAGTGGTATCTATCTAAAACCAATAACATGTATTATTTGTAATAGGGATAGATTTGAAATCTTTCCAAGAACATAAGTAAAACAAGGATGTTCATTATAACATTGTTATTCAGTATTTTACTAGAAAAACTAACCATAGTCAGCTCCTTTTGTGGTGGCAAAGAACTGGAGAATAACTGACTAAAGGGTAGTATATAATTGTAATGGATTACTATTGTGGTATAAGAAATAACAAGTGGGATAGTTTCAGGGACCCCAGCACCAACCCCCAAAAAACCTTGGATTTTTTTTTTAATATGAACTGATGCAAAGTGAGCAAAATGAACAAAATCAGGAGAATATTTTACACTGTAAGAACAATATTGTATAATGATAAACTGTGAATGACTTAGCTCTTCAGGGTAATACAGTGATCAAAGTAATTATGAAGGACTTATGATGACCAATGATATCCAGAGAAAGAATTCATGGAGTCTGATTACATATCAAAACATACTTTTTAAAATTAAAATGTTAACTTTAACAAATTAAATGTTTTTGAGTTCATCTACCCCAGGAAATTCTTTCTTAGGGGGTTCATTGATGGCTTCCTTAATTTTTTTTTTAATTTTTTTTTATTAAGAGAAGGGTGTTTAAGAGTAGAATTTCCTGTTATGTTAGCCTGGGGAGTTTATATATATGTATATGTAGATATACACCTATATATGAAAATATTCATCTTATATTACATAGATTCTCACTTGTTTACTTACATATATTTGGGCAAAAGAATTCCTAATAATTGATTAATTTAATCTTTATTGGGAGTGCATCCACCCTTTTCATTTTTGATACTAGTAATCTGATTTCCTTCTTTCTTTTCACACATGTAAATAAACATTATTTTGTTTATTTTATTGTTTTTATGTAAAATCAGTTCCTATTTCATTTACTAGTTCATTTTTTTCCATTTTTTTTGCTTTCAATTTTAATAATCTCTCCTCTGATTTTCAGGATTTCCATTTTGGTGTTTAATTGAGAATTTTGGCTCTATTCTTTTTCTTGTTTCTATTTTAGCTGCATGACCAATTCACTGATCTACTCTTTCTCTCTTGTTTATGGACATGTTTAAAGATGAAAAAAAATTCCTATAGGCATTGTTTTGGCTCCGTGACAAATATTTTGAAATGTTTTCTCTGTTTTTGTCTTTAATTAAATTCTTGTTTGTTTTAATGACTTGTTCTTTGACCAGCTGATTCTTTCCATTACCTTACTTATTTTCCAATTTACATTTAACCTATTCTTCCACAATTTTCTATTACATATAGTTTTATAGTATTATGCTCTGAAAAGGGTATATTTAATATTTCAGCTTTTCTGCATTTGGTAATGAGATTTTTGCATTGGAGAAAATAGAATATTCTTTTCTATTCTCATTCAGTTTTCTCTGGAAGTCTTTCACATCTGTTTTCTTAGATTCTATTAATCCCTTTCCTTAATAGTATTTTATTTTTTCCCAGTTATGTGTCAAGACAATTTTTAGCATTCATTTTTTACAAAAGTTTCAGTTATAATTTTTTCTCCCTCCTCCTTCCTTCCCCTCCACTCTTCCTAAAATGGTAGGCAATTTGATATAGGTTATACAATTGGGGTCATATTTTTTCCATATTACTCACAATTGTGAAAAAGAAACAGATCAAACGGGAAAAACATGAAAAAGAATAAAGTGAAAAACTATGCTTGGATCTGCAATTAGAGACAAATGTGTGCATAACATTTTGTTTAATGAGTCCTTTGTACCTGTCTTGGATCACAGTGTTACTTAGAAGAGCTGGGTCATTTGTAGTTGATCATCACATGGTGTTGCTGATTGTAGGTACAATGTTTTCCCAGTTTTGCTCATTTCACTTTATGTCAGTTTGAACAGGTCTTTTTAGATTTTTCTGGTCTGCTTATGCATCATTTCCGATTATGCAGTAGTATTCCATTCATATTCATATACCCCAGCTTGAGCAGTTATTCCCCAATTGATGGGCATCCCCGCAGTTTCCAATATTTTGCCACAATGAAAAGGGTTGCTATAAATATTTTTGTACATCTGGGTCTTTTCCCTTGTATTATGATCTCTTTGGGATACAGACCAAGTAGTGGTATTAGTAGATCAAAGGGTGTGCACAGTTTCATGCCTTTGGGCATATATTCAAATTGCTCTCCAGAATGGTTGAATCAGTTCACAACTCCAACAAAGGTGAATTAGTGTCCTAATTTTTTCACGTCATCCCTAACATTTATAATTTTTTTTTTCTTTTTGGTCAAATAAATGAATCTGATAGGTGTGAGATAATATTTCAGAGGTGTTTTTTAAATTGCATTTCTCAGTTCAAAAGTGATTTACAGCATGACTTCATCTGAAAACTGCCTATTCATGTTCTTTGATATTAATTTATCATTTGGTGAATGACATATTCTTAAAAATTTGACTCAGTTCATTATATATTTGACAAATAAGGCCTTTATCAGAAACACGTGTTTAAAAATTATTCCCCCACCTTTCTGCTTTCCTTCTCATCTTGGTTACATTTGTTTTGTTTGTGCAAAAGATTTTTTAAGTTAATAAAATCAAAAATATCTATTTTACATTTGGTAATGCTTCTATCTCTTGTTTTGTGAACTGATTTTTCCCCTTCTCTGTAGAACTGACAGGTAGATTACAGCTTGCTATTCTGAATTGCTTGTGAGTAATCATATATGTTAAATAATGAACCCCTTTTGATAATATCTTGTTATATGATATGAGATATTGGTCTGTACCTAGTTTGTGCCCTCTTGTTTTCCAGTTTTCCTAATCATTTTTTGTCAAAGAGTGAGTTCTTATCCCAAAGACTAGGGCCTTAATGCTTATCAAATACTAGCTTACTATGGTCATTTACTATTGTCTTATGTATCTAATCTATTTCACTGGTCCACCACTCTATTTCTTAGTCAAGACCAGAGAGTTTTGGTGATTATATTTTGTAATATCATTTGAAGGTATAGTATTGCTAGGCCACCTTCTTTTATATATATATATATATACATATATATAATTTTTTTTTGTTAATTCCCTTGATATTATTGGACTTCTGTTCTTCCAAGTAAATTTTGTTGTTATTTTTTGTCCC
This sequence comes from Notamacropus eugenii, assembly GCF_028372415.1. Lineage (NCBI taxonomy): Eukaryota > Metazoa > Chordata > Mammalia > Diprotodontia > Macropodidae > Notamacropus > Notamacropus eugenii. Next base: position 568,765,132 of record NC_092872.1, read on the forward strand.
TCTATAAAACAGTTTTATGCAAATTGACAGGTAGAATTGCCATTTTTATATTATTTTCTTCAACACTCAGCCAACATCATGAATCGGAAAAAGCAGATGAAAAGTGAAAAAACCATAGAATCTTTCTATGGGGATAAGGACCAAAACACAAACACCAAAGAGGTCAGAGCTGAGACTGTACTTCCATCTGAAACCTCAGATGGGACTATGAATTTCTCGCAAGCACAACTAGATTACCTGGAACGTCTGAAGAAGGATATAAAAGAAAAACTGGCCAATGATTTTAAAACTATAAAAAAAGAATTCACTGATGAGAACATCAATCTGAAAAAGAAAATTGAAGAAATGGAAAAGGAAGTTTATATTATTTTCTTGGCTTATTCATGAGCAATTTATATATTTCCAGTTGTTTAGGTCCAAATCTATTTGTGTAAAAAGAGTTTTGTAATTGTGTTTGTATAGTTCCTGGATTTTGTGTTGGCAAATAGGACCTCAAGTATTTTATATGGCTTGCAGTTATTTTAAATGAATTCCTCCTTCTGTCTCTTGCTGTTGGGCTTTCTTTGTCATTTAAAGAAAGGCTCAGGATTTATGTGAGTTTATCTTACATTCTGCAACTTTGGTGAAAGTGTCAATTATTTCAAGTAGTTTTTTAGTTGATACTCTAGTGTTCTCTAAGTATATCATAATATCATCTGAAAGAAATAATTCTTTTGTTCTCTCATCACCTATAATATTTCCTTCATTTTTTTTCTTATTGCTGTACCTAACAATACTGTACTGTCTAGTAATGTACCTAGTACTTCATCGAATAATGGTGGTGATAATGGGCATACTTGCTTTACCCCTGATCTTATTGGGAAGGATTCTACTTTATCCCCATTACAGATACTGTTTGTGGAAGGTTTTCGAAAGATTCTGCTTATCATTTTAAGGAAGGCTGCATGTATTGCTCTGTTTCTGGTGTTTTTAATAGGCCTGGGTGCTGTATTTTGTTAGAAGCCTTTTTTATATCTCCTGAGATAATCATATGATTTTTGTTACTCTCGTTATTGAAATGGTAAAATATGATGACAGTTTTACTGTTATTGAAGCAACCCTGCATTCCTGATATAAATTCCACCTGGTTGTAATGTATGAAGTTCATGCAGCAATTTGTATTTCTGTAATCTCTTGTTTAATATTTTATGTACAATTTTTGTTTCTATATGCATCAGAGAAATTGTTCTATAATGTTCTTTCTCTGTTTTGGTTTTTCCTAGTTTAGTTATCAGCATCATATTTACATCATAAAAGAATTTTGTAGGATTTCACCAATATTTCCAAATGGTTTATATAGTATTGGGATTAATTCTTTAAATGTTCTTTAAATATTTGGTAGAATTCATTTGTAAATCCATCTGACCTTTTTCTTAGGGAGTTCATTAAAGATTTATTAAGTTTTTTCTGGAATGTTTTTTTCCTCTTCTGTTAATATGGGCAACTTATGTTTTTTTTACATATCCACTGACTCCATTTTAACTGTCAGATTTATTGGCTTACAGTTAGGTAAAATAGCTCTTAATTATTGTTTTGATTTCCTCTTCATTGGTGGCAAATTCAACCTTTTCATTTTTGATACTGGCAATTTTATTTTCTTCTTTCTTTTCTTAAAATCAAATTAACCAAATGTTTACCTATTTTTATTGTTTTTTCCCATAAAACTAGCTCTTAGTTTTATTTATTAGTTCAATAATTTTCTTAATTTCCATTTTATTAAACTCTCCTTTGACTTTTGGAATTTATTTGGTTTTAATTGTGGATTTTAAAGTTTTTCTTTTTCTAGTTTTGTTTTGTTTTTTTTTTTTTATCTGCAAGCCCAATTCATTGACCCCCTCTTTTACTATGTTATTCATGTAAGGATTTAGAGATATAAAATTTCCTCTAAGAAGGGCTTTGGCTGCATACCGTAAGTTTTGATTGTTGTCTCATTATTGTCATGCTTTTGGATGAAGTTATTAATTATTTCTCTATAATTTCTTGTTGGACTCGCTCATTCTTTAGGATTAGCTTATATAGTTTCTAATTAAGTTTTAGTCTACCTTTCAATGGCCTTTTGTTACATGTACTTTTTATACATCAATGAACTGAAAAACATGTGTTTAATATTTCTGCCTTTCTGCATTGAATTGTGAGGTTTATATGCCCTAATACATGGTCAATTTTTCTGTAAGTGCCATGCACCACCAACAAGAAGTCATATTCCTTTCCATCCCCATTCAATTGCCTCCAGAGGCCTACTACCATATTTAACTTTTCTAAAATTTTATTCAGGTCCTTACCTTCTTTTCCGTTTATTTTGTGGTTAAATTTGTCAAGTTCTGAGAGGAGGATGTTGAGATCTCACCTCCACCCCCCTCCAGTATAGCTTTGCTATCTATTTCTTCCTGTAACTTCAAAAACTTCTCCTCTAAAAATTGAATGCCACACTACCTGGCGCATATATGTTTACTAATGTTATCATTTCATTGTCTCTGGTACCATCGTAATGGATGTAGATTCCTTCCTTATCTCTTTTAATTAGATCTATTTTTGCTTTGTCTGAGATTGGGATTGCTGCTTCTGTTTTTTTTTTTCTTTTTACTTCTGTTGAAGCATAATATACTATACTCCAGTCTTTTATTGTTTGTTTATTTCTCTGCTTCAGATGTGTTTCTTGTAACAACATATTGTAGGATTATGACTTTTAATCCACTATGCTATCTGCTTCCATTTTATGGAAGAGTTCTTGCCATTCACATCCACAGTTATGAGTGCTGTTTTTCTCTCCATCCTATTTCTGCCCACCCACTGTTTATGCTTTTGTCTCTCATTTCTCCCTTTCCTTCCTCAGAAGTGTTTTCCTTTTAACCACCAACCCCATCAATCTGCCCTCCCTTCTATTAGTCCCCCTCCCTTTTATTTCTCCTACTTCTTCCCTCCCTTCTTCCTTGCCCTCTATCCACTCCCTCTCTTTTCTTTCTTATTTACTTTCCTACTTCCCATAGAGTAAGATTTCTATACCTGACTGTGTATGTTATTCCCTCTTTGAGCCAAATCCAATGAGAATAAAATTCAAACAGTGCTCATCTCCCTCCCTTCTTTCCCTCTACTGAAATAGGTCCTTACACCTCTTCATGTGATGTAATTTACACCTTTCTGACTCCTCTTCTCCCAGTACAATCATTTTTTTCACATCTTAATTAGTTTTTTTTTATGATCACATCTATTCGACTTATACTGATACCCTCTGTCTATGTATATCTTTCTAAATATTGTAATAAAGATACAGTTCTCAAAAATTACTAGCATAATCTTCCCATGTAGGGATACAAACTGTTTAACCCTTTTGAACATCACATTGTTTTCTTTCATATCTATATTTTTTGGCTTCTCTTCAGACTTGAATTTGAAAATCAAATTTTCTGATAAGTTCTGGTGTTTTCATCAAGAAAGTTTAGAAGTTCCCTATTTCACTGAATGTCTATCTCCTCCCTGAAAGATTATGCTCAGTTTTGCTAGGTGATTGATTCTTGGTTATCATCAATAATCCTTTGTCTTCTGGAGTATCATATTCCTAAACTTCCATTCCTTTAATGTAGAAGCTGCTAGGTCCTGAGTAATCTTAACTGTGGTTCCATGATATTTAAATTGTTTCTTTCTAGCTGCTTGCAGTGTTTTCTCCTTGATGTGATATTTTTGTAATTTGGCTACAATATCACTTTGAGGTCTTCATTTTGAGATCTGTTTTGAAAGGTGATTGGTAGATTATTTCCGTGAGGATTTTACCCCAAAGTTCTAGTACCTCAGTGCAATTTTCCTTGATATTTCCTTGAAAAGTGCTGGCCAGGGTTTTTCACATAGACCAGTAATTCTTACATTATCTCTTCTGGATCTATTTTCCAGGTCAGTTGTTTTTCCAAAGAGGTATTTTAAATTTTCTTCTACTGTTTCATTCTTTTTTTCCTGTTTGACTGATTCTTGATGTCTCATAGAGTCTCTAGCTTCTACTTGGCCAATTCTCATTTTTAAGTAATTGTTTTCTTCAGATATCCTTTATACCACCTTTGCAAGTTGGCCAGTTCCACTTTTTTAAGGAGCTTTTCTTTCAAGTGGATTTTTGTATCTCCTTTACAATTTAGCCAACTGTATTTTTAAGGAGTTGTTTTCTTCAGTCAATTTTTTTGTCTTTCCTTTTCCAAGCTGTTGACTCTTTCTTCCATACCTCTCATTTTCCCCCCAATTTTTCCTCTGCTTCACTTATTTGACTTTAAAATCCTTTCTGAAATATTTCAAGAAGGCTTTTTTGGGCTTGAGCCCAATTTGTATTCTCTTTTGATGTTTCAGTTTAAGTATATTGCCAATATTGTCCTTCTGTTTTTGTGTTTTGATTTTCCCTGTCCCCTTAGAAATTGTCTATGATCGGTGTTCATTTTTTGATTTTTGCTCATTTTATTTGCATATTTTCTGGTTTTCAAAGTTGAGCTGTCCTGCTGGAGCATAGAGGTCACTGTCCCAAGCTTCCTGTGCTGGGAAGAGGGGCTTGGTCGTTGTTTTTGTTTGCCGAGTCCTCAGGTGCTGTCCTCTGGATACTGTTAGGATCTGGCAGCTTACCTGGTGCTGAGTGGGGTTCTACTGTTGGTTTTTGGTGTGTTCTGAGACCAAGTAGGGTTTTCCAGCTGCTGGTGAATGCCTGCCTACCTAGGACTGCACTGAGGCAGAGAAGTTCCAACTGCTGGAAGCTACCTGCTTACCTGTGGCTGTGCTGAATCATGTGGTGGCTCTCTTGTTCTCAGAGCTGGGGTTTGCCATTTCCCTTGACTCAGCTAGGGCATGTAAGGGTCCTACAATATGCTCCGGTTTTCCTGATACAGGTCTTTCTTACTGATCCTCCAAGTTTCCTGGGCTAAAATGTTGTTTCACCCCATCTTTCTCCAGGCTCTGTTGTTCCAGGATTTTTCTTGGGGCACTATTTTCTATTTTCTTTTCAGAGGTCAATAAGAGAGAATGATAGCAACTTAACTGCTTACTCTGCCACCTTGGCTCCCAGAAGTCTCTAGGAAAATCTAAATGATAAGGGATTACATTAAGCTTTGGTAACCTTTGGAAAAGGAAAGGAATTCATTACAGAAACATACACATCCATGTGTACACACACACACACACACACACACACAGAGAGAGAGAGAGAGAGAGAGAGAGAGAGAGAGAGAGAGAGAGAGAGAGAGAGATGTCCATTGTCCATTTCAGGCCTAGTGGAGAATTTGCATTAAAGTAAAGGGGAGAAAAGTTATAGGACCAAATGAAGCAACCATTAGAAGTCAAGATAAACGAAAGCAACCCAAAATTTGAAGAAAAATACTATTAAATGTAGATAGAGAAGTTAACTATATGCTCTTTGATAATGGTTTTCTTGATAATATGTAAACGTGTGACTCAAGAAATAGCTTTCTTCTTGGAGAAATAGAAAATTCCGTTTTCCCAAGAGGATTGGACTCTCATTCACCAGTCTTCAGTTCAAAGTAAGTGTTTTAGAAGACTTAGACATGGGAAATAGTATGAGATTTTTTATATTTTAATTTCATTAACTATAAAACAGTCACCTATCAATTTGTTGAAGCCCATAATAGTCAGTATTTCATTCTCTGTCCAAGTGAAAAAAGTACAATTGAAACTTTTTGTTGCATCCATGTAACTGACATTTTGTATGTCATTCCTTAAAATATCCAGTCCTCAAAAAAATTTTGAACTTGTGGAAAAATGTATATTAAACTACTCTTCCCATTAGATAAGGATTAAGAAATTTCCTATTGTTCACAATTCAGTGCTCTACTCATTACTTATTTTATAATGTGGATTAGACATGCCTCATATAAAATATAAAAAAGAAAAATAGCTTGACTCTGAAAATACATAATCACATTGGTGAGCATCATCTCTTTCATACAGAATCACAGAGGACTCTATGAGTTGATTTCTCAATATGAAAATGGTTCATTACATAGTTTGAAAGGTTCAAACAACCATTAACTTGTAATATTTTGCCAGATATATAGGTCATCTAGATACTTTTGTTGTATTTCTAAATAAAACTGAAGTGACTATGAAGAAAATGTTGATATCACATTGAATAGGATGAAGAATTCTTTGAAATCTATGATTGCCATGTATTTGTTTTTGTTTCTTGCTTTTCTTTATTGCATTAAAGAAAAAAATAAGTAGCACCATATCCACCCCCCAAATAGAAGTGCAGGTAAACACATTTTTTTTAGGTTGCACCTTTTGCTTTCACAGCTTTGTCAGATGTTGAATATCTTCATCCAAAGCTGAAAAGTCAGATCCTCCAGGGAATAAATTTCTCTTGCTTCAAAATGAAGATTGTGTTCATTCATGCAGGATGTAAAAGAGCAAAATCAGAATGAGAATAAAATTTTTCATTACTGTTCTTATTCATTAGAAACAACATGAATATTGAATTGTTTTTCCCAAATTTAGTGAAAAACGAGGTGACTATATTTTGCTGTTATCACTCTTATAATGACAACAGGAGGCAGGTTGGATAACAAGAGGTGGCTTGGTGGATAGAATGCTAGGCCTGGAGTATGGAAGACCTGTGTTCAAGTACAGCCCCAGACACTTAATAACTGTGTGATACTTGGAAAGTCACTTAACCTCTATTTTTCTTAATCCACTGGAGAAGGAAATGGCAAACCACACAAGTATCTTTGCCAAGAAAAGGCCATGGACAGTATTAGAGTGATATGGTCCATGGGGTCACGAAGAGTCACTGAACAACAACAGTGAATATTTACATCTTTGTTTTGAGAAAAGACCTGTAATTTCATGAGTATAGGCAGTTCTGGCCAAGCAAAATCTCTCAACTAAGGCAAATAGTCAATTGTGCTATAACTCAGTCTTAGCAAGTACCCTGAGTCTTTTAAATATGTTTCAAAGTATCACATTGCTAGTATGTTTCAGGAGTAGAATTTAAACTCTGCTTTTCCTGAAATTCCTTTAACCATGATTTTACCCTGACTCTTAGAATTCTGTTTTTTACAGACTTGATAGTGATGGGGTCAAGGTTTGAAATTCAATTTTTATGTAGTTGAAATGTTTTTATTTGGCGGGAGATAGTTAGTTAGTGGTGGTACAGGAGAAAGAACAAATAACCAATAGTAAATATTTACTTTCCAATCTAGGCTTTAATTACTTCTCCTCTGGGTGAAATAATTTTCTCTCTTTGAACCTATTTTGCCAATTTCATATCCATAGGAATCACTATGAATATGCATGCATATTTCCAACATAAATTCACAAAATATACAAATCTCTCTTCCTCAAACATGAAGCCAAGATATTTATTCAGATACCAGAAATCCAAATCCACCATGGTAACAAAAAGGTTTATACACATCTCTAATGTTAGGCCTCTGTTAGGCCTTCCCACAAACAAGCTCCCCTAGACAAAATTCCTCCCTCTCTCACTCACACTAGCTGCTCTGCTTCCATTCTGCATCACTCTCTTCAAACTCTGCCTCACTCTCACTTCATGCTCCACCCTTCCTGCTTTATCCATTCAGCAAGTTCTTCCCACCATGCCATGTGACTCAGGCTCTGTGGTACTCAATTTCCATGTGACTCAGGCTCCATCACAGCAGTTAGCTGGGTCAATCTCAAAGCAGGTCACATAAGCATATTAATGGGTGGGAAAGATCTTCCCATTCCATTAACATTACAGAGCCTCAGTTTCTTTATTATAAAATGGGTGTGATAATAGTACTTATAAAATTTATTTCAAAGTTTTGTTGGCCAGGAAAGCATTTTGTAATTTTAGGGGCTATATAAATGCAGCTCTTTTTTATAACACATGGCCCTAAGTTGGACCCTGAGCATGACGTGGAGGTTCTGGCCAAGATAGACTTGAGGGTCTATCTCCTCCCAGATCATTTTTTTTGTTTCTGAAGGTAAACTAGGTCATCTTTTTCTCAATTCTTACCCTTAGCTACTTAATGGCCATTTCCTCAGACAAACTAAGAACTTGGAAAAACCTTACCTTAAAAAGACCAGAGTCATAGGTGAGGCCAAAATGGCAATGTTAAGAATGGGACTTCTCTGAGCTCTTCCCTAAGCCCCTCTAAATACCTTAAAATAAGGATTCTAAACAAATTCTAGAGTAGTAGAACCCACAAAAACAGGGTGAAATGATTTTCCAGCCCAAGACTATTTAGAAGGTAGGCAGGAAAAGTCTGCTGCATCAGGGTGAAAGTAGAGTGCAGTCCAAATGAGGCTGTACCAGAACAGGCCTGGTTCTAGCAAATAAAGAGCAGGACTCAGAGCAACTGAATCAGTTTCAGCTCTCCAAACCTCTCAATCTACAGAAGTCAAAGACAACTTAGAAGGTCAGCAGGAAAAATCTATCACACTAGGGTGAGAGAAAAACATAGTCCAGCAAAGTCCAGCACAGGCCACACCAGCATAACTCAGTTCTAGCAACAGTAGCAGCAATTGCTTCTAGAGCTCTCAGCCCACAGGCAAGAAGAGGGCCAAACAATTGGTCAGAAGGAAATGATAGGGGTCTCTTTGCTAGTACTGAGGCAAGACTCTGTTGCTTTGCCCATACTCAGATCTGGGTTCAGTCCTGGGGACAGGGGCAGTCCCAGGGAGAGGAGGAGCACTAGCACACTGGAGTTTGCAGCCACAGTGGAGCAGAGACCCTCCTCACAGTTCCAGTGCAAAGAAAAGTGCTTTTGATCATTCATACACCAGAACACAAGCCAGCAGAGTGGTAAACATTTGTCCTTAGATCATACCATCTTAGAAAAACTGAAAATTAAAGGTCTATAAAAGTATCCCTGAAAACAGCTGCATAAAACCCCTGAAGCTTGGGACAGTGTGTCCTCCAGTCTGGAAGCAGAGCCCTACTTTAACAGAGATAAAACTTGAGTAATCAGGTGGGGAAATGAGAAAACAACAGAAAAAAAATCTGACCATAGAAAGTTCCTTTGATAATAAGAAAGATCACAACACACACTCAGAAGATGATAAAGTCAAAATTCCTACATGCAAGGCCTCCAAGAAAAATACAAATTATTCTCAGTCCATGGAAGAGTCTGGAACAGATTTTGATAATCAAGTAAGAGAGATGGAGAAAAAATTGGGAAAAGAAATGACAGTAATATAAGAAAATCATGAAAAATGAGTCAACAGCTTGGTAAAGAAGAGACTCATGCATGCACAATACTGAAGAAAATGAAACCCAAAGAAATAGACCAGGAAAAATGGTAAAAGAGGTCTGAAAAGTTAATGAGAAGAAGAATGCCTTAAAAAGAAAAGTTGGCCAAATGGAAAAAGAAACACAGAAATTCACTGAAGAAAATAAAACTCCTTAAAAAATAAATTTGGTCATAAAAGCCCACTGAAGGAAACAATTCCTTAAAAATTAGAGTAGAGGAAAGGGAGGCTAAAGACTTTATGAGAAATCAAGAAACAAAATCAAAAGAATGAAAAAAAATAGAAGAAAATGGGAAATATCTATTTTGAAAAACAACTGACCTGGAAAATAGATCCAGCAGAGAAAATTTAAAAGTTATTAGATTACCTGAAAACCATGATTAACAAATGAACCTCGACATCATATTTCAAGAAATTATCAAGGAAAACTTCCCTGATATTCTAGAACCAGAGGGTAAAATGGAAGTGGAAAGAATCCACTGATTGCCTCTTGAAAGAGATACCAAAGTGAAAGTTGGCAAGGATATTACAGCCAAATTCCAGAGGTCTCAGATCAAGGAGAAAATATTGCAAGCAGCCAAGAAAAAACAAAACAAAATAAATAATGCAAGCATCATGGAGCCACCTCAGGATAATACAAGATTTATCAGTATCTACATTACAAGATTAGAGGGCTTGCAATATGTTATTCTGGAGGGCAAAGGAACTCAGATTACAACCAAGAATTACCTATTCAGAACAATAGTATAATCCTTATAGGAAAAAAGTGGATATTCAATGAAATAGAGGACTTTCAAGCATTCTTGATGAAAAGGCCAGAGATGAATACAAAAATGTGACTTTTTAATACAAGCTCCAAGAGAAGCATTAAAAAGTAAATAGGAAAGGAAATCATAAGGTATGTAGTAAGGCTAAACTGTTTATCTTCCTACATGGAAAGATTATATTTGTAACTCATAAGAACTTTCTCATTATTAAAGTAGTTAGAAGGAACATGTATTAGCACAGGCAGAGGAAGATCCCTGTTATATTGTTGTAAAGTTCTGTTGACACCACATGCTTAAGCTATTATTTTTTATGCTTATTTTTTGTTATTTCTGTGAAAGTTCTGTTGATACCAGTTGCCTCATTGACTTGTGTAATGAATCAGAAAGATGTTGGGGCTAAATGTATTGATAATGCATTTTTGCATATCGTTAATGCAATTTTGCTTCTTAATGAGAAGGCAAATCACATGGAATATGAAGGGGTAGAACAGAAAGGGAGGAACAGGAATAAGCAGTTAGAGCAGAGCTGAGAGGAAGTTAGTCAGAGAGCAGTTAGAACTGGGAAAAGCAGGAACTAGCATGATGAGAACCTGTTTGTGATTTGTTTAAGTAGCTGGTTTGTGGGAAAGCCCTAGCATGGGAAAGCTTGGGGATGGTAGTGACCTCTGCATTGTTATTGTGTATAAATTTCTTTGTTGCTGTGATGGATTTAGCTTTCTGGTTTTTCTATCTTCTATGTAGAGAGTCTTGTATTTTGCGGTTCAGAATTGTGCTGGCATATTTATGGCTGCTCTAGGCACTGGCACTACACTATTTCTCTAAAGCCGTCCAAATAGAGGTCTGATATTTCACAATTCCTGTGCTCATCACCAAATGTAGTGCCAACACGATATTCACAGTGGCTATGGTAACTATGAATATTCCACGTAGCTCTGAATTGCAAAATATACCAGACTCTCCATGTGGAACAGAGAACCAAAGCATTTATTCAAACACCAGAAAGCCAAATCCTAACACCAGAAAGTCAAATCCATCATAACCTTCCCACAAACAAGCACTCATAGCTTGATGCATGCTTCATCTCTCTCCCACTGCTTTTACTGCTCTTATCAACTTCCTCTCAGCTTTACTCTACCCTTCCTCTTCCACCCATTACATAAGCTCCTCCCACCACACATTCATATGACTCAGGCTTCCATGTGACTAAAGCAGATCACATGGCCCTATTAATGGATGGGAAAGATCTTCCCATCAGACAAAAATATATTAAGAATAAAAAAAGGTGGAAAGAAAGTAGGGAACCAGGTGACAAAATGCTTTAAAATACCAACCAAAATTTTATATTTAATCCTGGAGGTGATGGTGAGATAATGAAATTTATTATGTGAGTGCCATGGTCAGATCTATGCATTATGAAGATTAATTCAAGAGCTGGTTGAAGATTGTACTGGAATGGAGAGAGACAAAGTAGGGAGACCAACCAAATGTATATTGCAATAATCTTGGATTAGGTGATGAGAGTCTGCAGGGTCAGAGAAAAGCAGGTATAACAGAGATGTTAAAAAGGTAAATAAGACAAGATTACTTTGGAAGGAGGAGCAGTTGGAGTGATTGAGATGACAAGGATATGACACACATAGTGAAAGTGTAAGTAACTTAGAGGTTGGTGGTTCCCTGGAAAGTGATAAGGAAGTTTGGAAGGGAGGTAGGTTGGGGTGAGGGAAAAAATAATGATCTCACTGTGGAGCATGTTGAATTTTGGTTGTCTACAAGATGTCCATTTTGAGAGGTTTAAAATGAAATATGAATTAAAATTCTCTGTGTATAGGGTGAAGAGAGAGCCTTGGGAGGTTTGAGAAACAACTAAAATGCTTGGAGAGACCTCCTTCTCCAGGGCTTCATTCCACCTTTGGTGTCTGCCTGATCCAACCAACTTTTACCTGTGGTTCCAAGAAGCTGTAGCGTGTGCAGTGTCCATACCCCAATAAATCCTTTAGGCAGACAGGCTAAACCAAGTTGAGGGTAACTGAGGCAACTTAAATCATTTGGTGAGTTAAAGGGATATCTACATTAAATATGTGAAGACTTCCCCATGTGGAGGAAGTGGATGAGAAAAATTTGTTCCAATGGCCATGAGGGTGACTGAAGCAGTGCTATGGAGCACTTAGAGCTTAGTTAGATATCAAGACCTAAAGATCATCCATTGCATCCTGATCCATAACCAGTAATTTGACTTTGTATTGTCACTGGTCTGTAATGACTCTGGAAGAGAGAGTGGTGGATCTGGAAAGAACTGAATAGTTGAAGGATTAGAGATCATGTTGAGAACAAAAAAGTGGGAGCAACAGTCACAGAAAAACAAAATAAAAAAAAGGAATAAAAGTTTAAGGAAAGTGGATAAGCAAAGGAAAATTTCTAGCACAATTTAGAAATATAATGCAGATTAGAAAATACCAGGATAAAATGTCACAATTGAATAATTCTACAATAACTACAACCACAATATTAGAAAATGGAAGCAAATGGCTTCAAATAATTTGTCAGTGTTTTCATGGTCTAATAAAAGAATGAATAAAACAAGGCATAAAATGAAGGTCCTATAGTGAAAATTAAGAAATTTTAATAAGGCGATTTTAACAACTGCCAAAAAAAGAGAAAACAACTAAAGACTTCTATGATATAAGCACAAATAATAGATCAAAGTCAGAACACGTAAATTATTTATTGCCATGAATGACTGATAGAAAAAGAAAGAATACAGAAAGCTAAACCAAGAATCAGTGGATTCCCAAAAGGACATTATGATAACGAAGATTTAAATGCTATATTTCAAGAAATAATGAAAGAAAATTGTCAGCAAGAATTGTAACAATAAACATGGGCTGCTGATTGGTATAACACAGAGGTAATCACCAGAGGAAAAAAGAACAGATATAAATCATCCAGCGATATGATTGCCACATTCAAGAGCTGGTCAAAGTGGAATACTATTTAAAGTAGAAGAGAAAAGGCAAATCAACTAGTGAGGAATGCCAAACTGAAACATTCAGGATTATACAGGAAGAAAAGGGAGGAAAAAAAAGAAAGAAAAAAGGTAGGAAGGAAGGAAAGAAGAAAGAAAAGAAGGAAGGAAGGAAGATAAGAATGGGGAAATTTGTTATTTCTTCTACATGAAGTTGTGATGGAAACTATTGTTCAAATAGATATCTGGGCAGTGGAAATCATATGAATATCATTTCAATTTAAACAGGGCAAGAGAAGAATTAAAAACAGAACTAAAGCAATGGAAGTAAAGTGAAATAGAGTTTGAGTCACAAGGTTGTGAAAAGAACAAAAAAGATTTTGAAAGAATGGCTAAGAGTTGGGAAGATTATTTTTTATTGTTGCTGTTATCTTAAGCCGAATTAAAGTTATGAAGAATTAATTAAGAAAGGGAAAAATTAACCATCATAACTATGAATATGAATGAAACATAATAAACCTAAAGATAGTGGGAGCAAAATACTATATGCATATATATGTGTCTGTATATATGTCTGTATATACATATATACTATTACATATTATTACATATAGTGTATGTATATATATATATACTATATATTATAAATATGCATATTTATATGGAAGGAGAGAGAGAGAGTTAAAATCCAAAAATAGTATTATCCTGCAAGCAATTACAAAAAATAAAAGAGAAAATTTACTATTTCAGATGATGTGATTATTATTGTCTAATTTCAGTTAGGAAGAAAAATAGGGGCACTACATAAACCTTAAAAAAAAGATTTTTAAAAAATCTGTTGCATGTGTCACCAAATGCAATAGCAAACAGATAATTAAAAATAAAGCTAATTGATAGGATGATCTGAGTAGGAAGGCAATAATTGTTTGAGACTTCACTATGAACTTTTAGACTTAAATCTAAAAGAATAGGGGCAGAGCCAAAAAGACAGAGTAGAAAGATAGACAGGCTGTGCCACCAGCAGCTGCAGTTCACAGACTGCTCGAAACATAAATACCAAAGGCAGATTCAAAGGTTAGTGAGAAAACTCTTTTATCTGGGTGAGAAGGGAACTTGGTCTGACTGAGGTCTCAGGGTTGTAGAGGCTGTCCCTGCAGGAGCAGCATCAATTTTAGGAGCCCTTAACCTAAAATTCCTGAGGGAATGGAGCAACTGATTTGGATCTCAGGCCTAAGCTGTGGCCCTGGGGTGAGGAGGAACACTGATGTGATGGAGCTGTGGAGATGCTGAAGAGGTAATTCTACTCACAGATCCTGGGCAGAAAAGTTTGTGGTTGCTCTCAGACCACAGTACAAACCAAGAGAGAAGTAAACTCCTCTTCCTTGATTGTACCACCTTGGAGGAACTGAAAACTTACAGGTCCCTAGAGTATACCCTTCTCTTGACAAAGGACTCAAAATTTAAGTAACTGGCTGAGGAAATGCCCAAGAAAGGGGAAAAATAAGACTATAGGTTAATATCTTGGTGAATAGATATTTTCTTCCATCCTTTCAGATGAGGAAGGACAATGTATACCATCAGAAGAAGACCCAAAAGTCAAGGTTTGTCATCCAAAACCTCCAAAATAAATGTGCAATGATTTCAGTGTATGGAAGAGCTCAAAAATAATTTTAAAAATCAAGTAAGAGAGGTGGAGGAAAAATTGGGAAGAGAAATGAGAATGATGCAAGAAAATCATGAAAAGCAAGTCAACAGCTTGCTAAAGGAGGCCCAAAAAATGCTGAAGAAAATAACAACTTTAAAAATAGATTAATCCAAATGGAAAAGGAGGTGCAAAAAGTCAATGAGGAGAAGAATGCTTTGGAAAGCAGAATTAGCCTAATGAAAAAGGAGGTTCAAAAGTTCACTGAAGAAAATAGTTCTTCAAAAACTAGAATGGAGCAGATGGAAGTTAATGACTTTATGAGGAGCCAAGAATTTACAAAGCAAAACCAAAGGAATGAAAAAATAGAAAACAATATGAAATATCTCATTGCAAAAACAACTGACCTGGAAAATAGATCGAGCAGAGACAATTTAAAAATTATGAGACTATCTGAAAGCCATGATGAAAAAAAGAGCATAGATGTCATATTTCATGAAATTATCAAGGAAAACTGCCCTGCTATTCTAGAACCAAAGGGCAAAATAAATACTGAAAGATTCCCCCCTTGATCTCCTGAATGAGATCCCAATAAGGAAACTCCTTGGAATATTGTAGCCAAATCTAGATTTTCCAGGTCAAGGAGAAAATATTGAAGGCAGACAGAAAGAAACAATTCAAGTATTGTGAACATACAATCAGAATAACATAAGATCTAGAAGCTTCTACATTAAGGGATTGAAGGGCTTGGATTATAATGTTCTAGAAGTCAAAGAAACTAGGATTGAAACCAAGTATCACCTGGGCAACAAAACTAAGTATAAAATTTCAGGGGAAAAGTGATCATTCAATGAAATAGAGGGCTTCTAAGCATTCTTGATGAGATCAGAGCTGAACAGCAAATTTGACTTTCAAACACAGGAATCAAGAGAAGCATGAAAAGGTGAACAGGAAAGGGAAATTATAAAGGACTTACTAAAGTTTAACTGTTTACATTCCTACATGACAATATAATATTTATAACTCTTGAAACTTTTTTCAGCATTTGGGTAGCTGGAGGGATTATAAAGACACACACATACTCACTCACACACACACATATGCAGACAGCACAGGGTGAGCTGAATAGGAAGATATCATCTAAAAAAATAAAATTAATGGATGAGAGAGGAATATATTGGGAGGAAAAAGGTAGAAATGGAATGGAGCAAAGTATCTCTCATAGAAGAGGCAAGAAAAAGCCTTTTCAATGGAGGGGAAAAGTGGTGGGGGAGAAAAAGTGAAGTTTACTCTCATCACATTTGGCTTATGGAAGGAATAACATGCACACTCAATTTGGTATGAAAATCAATCTTACACTACAGGAAATAGAGGATAAGTTGGGTGTGGGAGGATGAGAGAAGGAAGGAAAAATGAGTGAAGGGAGATAATTAGAAGTAAATACTTTAGGGGAGAGACAAGGTCAAAAGAGAGAATAGAGTCAATGAGGAGCAGGATAGAATGGAGGGAAATATAGTTAGTCTTTTGCAACATGACTATTAAGGAAGTTTTTTGCAAAACTACACATGTATAGCCTATATTGAATTGCTTACCTTCTCAGTGAGGATAGATGGGGAGGGAGGAAGGGAGAGAAGGTAGAACTCAAAGTTTAGGAAGGAATGTTGAGAATTCTTTTTGCATGCAACTGGGAAATAATAAATACAGGTAATGGGGTATAGAAATCAATCTTGCTCTAGAAGAAAAGAGAGTAGATGGGGAAAAAAGAAGGGAAGGGTGTGATAGAAGGGAGTGCAGATTGGGGAAAGGGACAATCAGAATTCACAGTGTTTTAGGGTGGGAGGAAGAGAGAGATGTGAAGAAAATTTGGAACTCAAAATCTTGTGGAAATTAATGTTGAAAACTAAAAAAAAATAAACAAATTAAAAAAAGAAAGAGAATCAGCAGACAATTTAAGACACTACTAACACTAAAAAAAAAAAATGGAAATAAAAAACCTTGTAGGATTACTTCTTTTACTGTACAATAGATAAATAATCATAAAATGTATTTGATTTTTAAACACCTGCAATAGCATATAAAAGGAATAAGATAGTAAAGAAAGAAATAGAAACAAATACAGCAGTTCAGTTTTTGATGGTGTCAATAATCAAATTCTTAGAAAATGTCTATAAGACTTCTATAAATATCTTCACATTAGTTTTATGATTATTGAGATAATATATGCAAAGTTTATTTTTTAAACTATAAGGCATTAAATAAGTTTGTTTCTCCTATAATATTAGATCTGTTATAGCTCTTCATTCTATCATCTTATTACTGGACCAACCTTCCATGTGGCTATAGTACATAGCCACCAATTTTATGTTTAATTAGTCTAACTCACTACTAAATCAGTACTACTCAGTTAAAAGTTCTCTGATTAAGTTACTCTATCTGGTAACAAAGTCTTCTGCAATAATTTATTATGATTTCATAATAATAATCTCAGCATCAGTGTATGAAGAAAAGGAATAAGTAGGATGAATAACCATAGAATTCAAATATATAGAAGTTTATAAAAAAATTATCCTTTATAGTTGGATATAGATAGGCAAGGAATGCTATTGACCTTCAAATATGCATGTAGATATAGGTATTGATGTGGCAGATGACAAGACTGGTTACCCCCTTTCCTTTTTATAAAAGAAATATTGATTATATATCTACACTCTGATAAAGAAGCCTTTTCTTTTGGAGAGTTCCTAGAATGGTGATTCCTGGAGTATAATTCCTACTTGTTACAAACAAACAAAAAAAAGATCTTCATAACCTGATAATTTCCTATCTACATTTATTAAGTACCTACTCTGTCCCAGGAATTGTAGTAAGTTCTGAGGTTACACATAAAATGAAAAACACTGAAACAAATGAACGAATCTATCCTTGCCCTCAAAGAGCCCACATTCTAATGGGAGAGGCAACAAGCAAGCAGTTTTGCATACAAATGATATGTAAAAGATAAATTGGAGATAATAATAGGAGAAAGATGCTAACATTAAGTTCAGTGAAAAACTTTTTTCAGAAGATGGAATCTAGGATGAGACTTTAATGAAGCCAGAACTGGAAGATGACAAAGAAGGACTTGATTCTAAAGCTTCTGATTCTCTAATAGTACTAGCCAAAGTCAAAATAGGCTACAGTCCATAGAAGCAGGTCTTGTCCATCAGAATCCTTATTTTTAATAGAATATTCCTGATGAGCACAAAATATTGAGTTGATGCAATATTTTTCAACATATTGATGAGGAAGAACAATAGATTCAGGGACCTTTAAGTGAAGTAATGAAGTCATGGGAGTCCAGCAAGAACATATATGGTGATAACCTTCTTCAGAGGGTTGATAATATAGACCAAATTTGATATATATTGCAAAACCTAGAAAGCACACAGATTCTTAGGTGGTTAGTTATTCATGAAGGAAATGAAAGAAAGCAGAAACACCATAATTCAAGTGATATGACACTTTACCTATTTCTAGTGCTCATCACAGGCCAGAATATAAATAATGTCCCATTACATTAGTAATATTACAGCATTTTAGAATTCCTACAGTAGATTTTATCACACAGCATCTGGTTGTACAAGCTACTGTCCCTCTAATCTCCAGCTAATAGTTGTCCCTTCCAAGACTTCCTCTACCCCCACCTTTTAGAATAATGCATTGACAAGACAGACTGTCCAGAAGGTAAATGGGATGGCGAAGGACTTCAAATTAAATATTTATTAAGTATTTTCTATGTAGCCTTTTTGTACATACCTAGGTCTGTTGTTTCCCCCATTTGTGAGTTTCTTAGAATCAAGGACTGTTATTTTTCCCCTTTTTTATTCTCCCCAGTGCTTAATACAGTGTCTAGAGCAGAGTAGGTACTTGATAAATATTGATTGAACTAGAGATGAGAAAAGAAAGGCAGTGAAAATATTCAGAATCAGAAGATGCAGTATCTTACCCAAGGAATAGCAAAAGAAGTGAGTCACTAGATTGCATAACATGTTGAATAATGTGTAAGACTAGAATGTCAGGAAGGGAGCAAGGTTATAAAGCCCTTTAAAAGGCAAATTGAGGATTTTATATTTGATTTTGAATGTAATAGTCATTGGAGTCATCAAGTAGGGAAATGTAATGAGCAGAACTGTACTTTAGAAAGACCGTAATTACTTCCACTGCCTTTTTTGCATTAGCTGAAAAAATAAATTCTACTCCAACCTTCCATTTTAACTCTGTGTGTATCTCTCATTCTCAAAAGTATTTCTTCTAAACAACATATTGTTGGACTTCAATTTTTAATTCATTCTGCTGTCCATTTTCATTATAAGGACAAGTTTATCCCATTCACATTCAGGGTTATAATTACTGTTTGTCAATTTCCCCCCATCTTATATTTGCTTACTATTTTCGTTCTCAGCCCCTCTTTCCCCCAGTCCTTGTTACCTTATCTTTTTCTTCCATCCTCCTAATAGCTGAGTGGAAGATAAGCTGGAAATGGGAGAGACTTAAGGCAAGGAGACTGCCCAGCAAGCTATTATTGTATAAAACAATGAGGTCCTGTATCAGGGTAGTGGCAGTTTCAAAGGAGAGAAGGGGTCATATAGGAAAGACCTCCTTACAACATTACTCCCTTCTCCACATTACAGTGTAGTTATGTTGATGTACTCCTTATTTCTTAGAGAAAACGAGTCATCTTTTATCTCTGTGCCTTTGCACTTGCTATAGTCCATGTTAGAAAGCCTCTCTCATCTTATTTTAGCTTCATGAAATTTCTGGTTGCCTTAATTCATAGCTCAAGTGCCACAATAAGGGAGAGATTTTGGATATATCCAAGGGTGAAAACAAATAAAAGGAAACAAAGTAATTAAAACTCTATAAAGTTGCAAGATAATTGTCAATTAATTTGGACATGTCTATAATAGTGTTTAATCTCTAAAGTGCCTGACCAGTGTCAAAGTGACTTCCTTAGAGCATGCATTCAGCAATGATAAAAGGCCACTGATGGAGGATGTTATAACTTTATCCCTTGCAATTATGTATATGAATACTAACTGTTATTATCCAAAGGGCTAGAAGGAAGGATAAAACTTCCAGTACACAAATCCCTTAATATGAAGGGAAGATATCATTATTATGTACATAACTATATTTAGATTTGCAAGTAGATGCACATTTCATAGAAATCAATAGTTCCATTCCTCAGTTTGAAGGATGATTGCAGCAAGAAAATACCTTAGAAAAGCAAACATATTTCTAAATGCATCATAAAGGAAGTCATGGAAACTACACAGCACACAATGTTAAATCAATTGTGACAGTGATAGTTTAATGGGCTCCACAATACGGTATTATGAAGGATGTGACTGCTCCAAAACATCTCTTTCACTAGTCCTGCTTGAAATCCCCATATTATGCCCTTTCTTTTGTGTATATTTGTGTAAATGCACTAAAGACTATTTTCTAAATTGTGAATATTGGACTTGAAAGAGATAACATATTAAAACCACTTTCAGCTATTAGTCAATGAGTTTATCAAATCATTTCCTGTAATTTAATAAGGCTAAATCGAAATACCAGAGTAGAACAAAGGATCAGTTCATTTTGTTGGGACTAGGAAGTTGGGAAAGGGGATGAAAATAAGGGAAATACTCAGATGGAAGGTATGGATCAATCAAGGAAGCAAGTATTTATTAAGTACCTAGTTAAGACAAAAGCAATACAGTCCTTTCCTCAACAATTTTGTACTCTAATAGAGGAAACTCTATTAACTACATAGACTAACTGTAAAGGAAAGGGAAATGATTCTTTGTCCTTCTCCTTCCTTATCCCCTTATAGCTGACATAATCAGAGAAAGCAAAGACTCAAGAATTGAGGTAATTATGGGTTAACAATATGTCATTACCTGATGACCCTTTTATGAAGCTTGAACCCTGTTCTCTAATGAAATTAAAGGTAGCATGAATGGATATCATCCCATTGGATGAACAACAAAAATGACCATACATTTGCGATGTTTTTAGTGGGAAATTTCTATATGAATTTTGTGATTTGGGAAAGTATAGGACAGAAATGTATCATGGAGAAGAAAAGAGTGTAAGTTAGAGAAAGAAAAGACAGCTCAGCACAGAGCCTTGGGGTATAGACACAGTTAATGGTGTATCATGAATGATGACACATCAGAGTTGCTTGAGAAGAACCACAGGGATTGATGAGAAGAGAGCAGATATATGGTAGTATTGTGAAAATCCAGAGATTATTTATGAAGTAAGAATGTCCAAGAGTTTCAGATACTTAAGAGAGATTACCAAAAAGCACTGTTATAAACAGCATGAGAGCAGAGTAGGAAGAGTTAAGAAGTGGTGTTTAAAAGAAGGGAGAATATGCAGCAAAGAGAAATAGAAGGATTTATTCTTTGTGCACAAATTAACTCCCCCATTAGGATATGGAAAAGTAAATACCCATTGGTTAAGATGTAATAATGGATCCATCTTATAAATGTTTCACGACCAGCTACATGTGGGTATGTCATTCTTACTATCTTCATAGAGACCTACTGGGGACAAGTTTTTAGAAGCTTAGGGCTCTTCAAAAAAGGTACCTTTAGTTCATGATTTAAAGTCAGGAGAAGTCTGTGATTACCTTGCAGAGGGCAGAAAGAATTCAGAACCTTATATGAGATAGCAAATGTATACAGGGCAAATTTTACCCGGTATGGTACTGGAAGGGGATGGAGAAGGGAGAGAGAAGTTAAAAGTTTTTTAAAAGTCATGGATGGCAATAGGGTACAGGCAAGATGACACATATGCCTGGGGTTTGGCCAGGAGGGATGAGGATTAAAGCATAGTAAAGTTTCGTACATCACAGGGAAAAGGCTATCTCAGACCTATTCTGACACACCACAACTTCATGGAGGATGAAGAAATAGCTGTGAACTTTTAGGTTTTTTACTTACTTCCCAATTTCTAGTCAAGAATCCAAGGTAGACTGAGGAAGGGACTTGTACATAGGGTGGAAGTTCTGGAGTAAGAAGAGATCAGAGATCCTAGGCTGTGAATCCAGAGAAGAGCAATTTCAGAAGCAAGCAGCAGAGGTGTGAATGTCTTGGACCTCCAAGATCAGAGCACAGTGTCACTTCTAATTTATATCCTAGGCTGAAGTGTGTAGAAGAATAACCAGGACAATAATCCCAGAGAAAAGGGAATTTTGCATTTCTGTCACTTTGAATATGCAATATTTCCCAGTTGGTTGATAATAGTTAAGTACAAAAGTTATTTACTGTTACTCAAAACCAAACCTCGGTCAGGAAATTGCAGAGCTCAGCAGGATTGGGGGGGGCGGGTCATAAATCAGACTATGCTCCAGATCAGATCATTTTAGAACATGTGAGACAAACTTAGAAAAGGGTGTCTTCAAAACACCTATAACAAAGCACTGAAATTTCCCA
The DNA here is from genome assembly GCF_028372415.1 of Notamacropus eugenii. Lineage (NCBI taxonomy): Eukaryota > Metazoa > Chordata > Mammalia > Diprotodontia > Macropodidae > Notamacropus > Notamacropus eugenii. The sequence goes on from NC_092872.1 coordinate 568,787,221, forward strand.
AATGCAATAGATCTTGCACTTTTGTTTCTATTAAGTTGTGGGTGTATGTATATGTGTGTATCCATATACATACACCCACACACCCACACACCCACCCACCCACACCCACACACACCCACCCCACCCCCACACACACACACGCACATGTCACAGAATATTTTCTATATACACATTCACAGAATATTGGCAGAATAATGTTAAGACTACAAAAATGGGATAGGAATAAATGAAGGCTTATTGGAGGAGGTTAAGTTCAGGGAAGGGAGAGGATGGGTATTTATTAAGCACCTACTCTATACCAAGCATTCTGATAAGTGCTTTAGAAATAGCTCATGTGATCCTCACAACTCTGTGTAGTAGGCACCATTATGATCAACTCTTTACAACTGAGGAAACAAGCAGACAGAGACAAAGTGATTTGCCTGGTGTCACACAGCCAGTAAATGTATGAAGCCAGATTTGAATTCCAGTGTCCCTGTCTCCAGGCCCAACACTCAATCCACTGCACCATCAGCTACCTCTCTTTGGTTGGAAGTTTGGAAGAAAGGCAGTCCTGTAAATGAGAGGAGAATACACAGTTAAGTTAATATGTGATTTCACTAGGGAAGAAGGCAGGTAAATTGTATTTATAGGGTGGCTGAAATAAATTTTTCATTGATCATTAAAATACAAATCCCCACCTGAGATTTGTATTATTTGTATTATGGCTTAACTATCAAAGTTTGTAATCCAAGCCCACTTTCAAGTCTTCCAAGAAAATAGAAAAAAAATTATCATTCCTTGACACGTTTCTCTAAAGAACTTGAAGAATGAACGTTTTGACTATATAGCCTCTGAAGTTGGTAAAACACTGTCTTCTTTTCCATTTTTTTCACCTTACATAAGGAAAACACATGCTATTACAAAAATTTATGTAGGAGATGTGCCAGCTTTTACATACTTATCTCACCAGGTTCACTCCTATCTGAGTATCTTTCAGAGGGAGTTATTCCCTATCAGATAGTCTTCAGTATATTAGATAGGGTAAATATTCTCATTTTGACTAAAATATATCAGGTATAACTTGACTTTTTAATATATATATTTCAAATATGTATAATTCTCATATATCTATATATATATAGTTTCACTTAATGGTTAATCTAAGATCTATTCAAATGATTCCAAATCTAACATGCTAATGAGTTTTTAATAAAATGAATTGGCTCATTAAAATAAATGTGCAAAATTACTGTCTCTATAACCTTGGGCAAAGCAATTCACTTCCCTGAGTCATGGTTTCTTCATTTGGAAAATGAGAGGGTTGGACTAGAGCCCCTAAGGTCCCTTGTAGTTATCAATCTATGAACCTATAAATATACTTATGCAAATATATGTGTGTGAATATAGGTAGATAGATATAGAGGTAGATTATTTCTTATATATACATATAATCATCTGTTTATTTCTTTAACCAATCTTTATTATAAACCTATGTTCAGGCAACAATTTTTTGTCTATTCATCAGTTTTCCTTTGCCCAGACTTTAAAGGAAAATCATGGGGCTACTAGGTGGTGCAGTGGATAGAGCACCAGTGAAGGAGTCAGGAGGGCCTTGAGTTGAAATCTCACCTCAGACACTTGACACTCACTAGCTGAGTGACCTTGGGCAAGTCACTTAACCCCAATTCCCTCATCCTGGGTCATCTTCAGTCATCCTGATGAAAATCTGGTCACTGGATTCAGATGGCTCTGGAGTAGAAGTGAGACTGGTGATCTACACAGCCCGCCCTCACTCAAAGTCAAATGCAAGTCATGTCATTATTTCTCTGATGGCATGGTCTTCAGCAATGAAGGAGGAACACACACACAGAGGAAATTCATACTACAGGCTGAACTTGACTATTATTGTTCTTATCCTTTAACTCTCAAGTACTGTAACATTTTAAAAGTTTGAGAGATATATTTTGTGGGGAATCATTTTATTAATAATGCTAACATATTACAAAATGGATCAATGAAACTCTTGAATGCCAAAGAGGAACCATGGTTGTGGACTCCCAATTTATATGCCCTTGGAAGAGCAGGTGTTCCTGAGGAAGGCAATCAACTCTGATTGGTTAACAATTAATGAGAATAATGAATATTGCAATGAAAGGTGAACCTGCTCTAATGAAGGACTAGAGTGTGTGAGTTTGATTATGTCATTTGCTTCTAAATTGCCCAGTCTTGGACTTTCTAATCAGAGAATTTGTCCCCACTCAAACCTGTGTAACTACATTGAGCTTCCCCACCAGAATGGGATCTGAATAAGACGGAGGGAAAAGTTGATTCAATTTCATTATCAGCAATGTCCTTCCTGAGACTTAACAACCTATAGGTTTCTGGAAAAAAATCCTGGTGCTACCTAATTCAATGATTGATCATTAATGTGAGAGAGAAATAATCATTTCTCTCAATACAGTTTCAATATTTTTCACAATAATTGCTCTTATTGGTAAACACCAGATAGTATTCAGTACCTTTTATAATTCTTTAATCTCATCTTTCATAATCATTTCCATCACTCTTTTGTTGGTTGGTTCATTTGGGCCCAGGCCTTTGATTTCCCTGGTGTAGAAAATCGATTCATCATACACACCTATATTTATGTGTTTGTTCATATAAATGTAAACATGTATTCAAATGCATATATATATACATATACACTTACACACATATATGCAGATATGCTTGTATATATACCCACATATAAATGTATATATATGTATATACATATATATGTGTGTGTGTGTCTTCCTTTATTAGATGTTATATATATATATGTATATATGAAATTATAGGTGCATACTCCTATATGGTCATGGGTGTATGAGAGTTGTGTACATGTGTCTGTTTATGCATGTACATGCATATGCTATACATATATAGTTTTAACATTATACATTTATAGTCAATATCATGTTGTGATTTATTTCTAATATGTCAGAGTTCAAAGGCATTTCTAGAAATTCTATAAATGCCCTTTTGCCTGAAATGCAAAGCTGATTCTGAACTCCTTCAGCATAATCACCTGAACTTCTCCCAATTCACTTTTCACTTTTCCCCTATACTGTGTTATAACCCTGGAAAAAGACTTACAAGGTGTTAAGATCTTACCTCTCCCAGAAATCTTTATGTTTTACAACATAATCTGAACAATAGGAAGATTTTATGACATTCACCTCCCCCCTCGGTGAATCAGCCACATATTCCTAAAGGCATGATCATTAGTCTGAAGAATGTCAATGACTATCTTAGAGTGAATATTTACAAATTTGGATGTCTCCCTCACTCAACTCTTTGTCAGTTGCTGGGCCCAAGAGCAAATACACAACAAACAAAAATTGTCTTTAATATGGTGTCAAACCTTTAGTCTGTTTTCCCTTATGAAGTCTTAGCTGTGTTGATCCTTCCCATGGACTCAAACCCTAATTTGATTGCCTTTCTTTACATCTTTTGTCGCATTTTTCAAGTTTGCTAACTACATCATGTTACCAGTGTTCAGGTAGGGGTTTACCATTCAATGTGTTCCTGTGGCAAGAGTTGGGAGACAACTGGACTATGTTGGTGTTAGAGATCATAAATTCATGGTCACATTCTTTGGCTGTTAAGAACAGATGGAGTAGTTGTTTTGATTTTGTTAATTAACCCCTTTAACCATCAACCACAGTTTAATATCCAATAGCCCTCTTAAGCCTCTCATCTTGCCACTCTCCCTTAAGTCCTTACTTCTTTTTCCTTCCTCTCTTCTCCCCTCTCCACATCTCTCTAAGTCTCTCCAACTCACTCTTCTATTATTTCATTGGTATAGAAAACTCTAATGAATCCTGAATCAATCTGACTGCAATTGGTATGCAAATATAGGTAAGAGGTTTATCTAGCGGCCTTAGAGCTTAAGTGACTTACCCAAGAGAACACAGTATATGCTGAAGATGACCCTAGTTCTTGACTCCAAAACCGATTCTTTATCCCTTATGCCTTAATGACTCTCTATAGTCCTTTAAGGTTGATTGTCTCAGCTTATTCATCAATAGAGAGAATATACCTGGATTTGTAAAATAGTGGAAAGTTCATTAGATTTGGAAATAAGACAGCTAGATTGCAGTCTCCCCAACATGCGCCATCATTTCAACAACAGGCAATAATAATATTAAAAAGCTGATATTTATACAACACTTTAGAGACTGAAAAAATGTATATGTATTCATACTCATGTATATATCCATATGTTTGTGTATGTATACAAACAAAAATATACATGTACATACATACATACACACATGTATATATATATATATATATATATATATATATATATATATATATATATATATTGACTTTAGTTTCACCACATACCTGTTAGATTCCACAGGTATTCTTATCCACATATTTACAAATTAGAAAATAGAGCTTTCACGTGATCTGTTTATGGTCACACAACTTTTACATGTAAGATAATTTAAGTATTTAAGAGTAATTTTTAATTTATGTACTAAATTAAATGGACATACAGAATAGAATAAAAAATAGTTTTATTGCGAATGTCCATTATGTACAACTTGCTTTTCTTTATGAATAGCTAATAAATTCAACATGCAACTTTCAAAGCTGCCCTACTTTTATGATTCTTTCTGGCCTTTCCTTTCTTCTGTGCATTTTTAATGCTTCAGTTACTCTATTCTCTTTCTTTTCTCCCCTTTCTTGTTAATCTATTCCTATTCTCACCGTCCCACGTCTTCATTGTGAGAAAAAAATTTCTTTTAACAAATAAGTGTAGCTGATAAATATAAATTCCTATTTTTGCCTTGTCCAAAAACATATGTCTTATTCTGCCTTCCATTTCTTGCCTCTCTGTGAGGACATGGTTAGCATTCTTCTTCATCAGTTTTATGGAATTATAATTGGTTGTTGAATAGATTAGAGGTCTTAAAAGTTTCAAAATTACTTTTGAAATTTTTTTTATTGTGTAAATTATTTTTCTGGTTCTCCCTTCACTCTGTATCTTTTCATATAAATCTGTTATCTCTAAAGTTGTCTCATTATTTCTCATTAGATGGTAATATTCCAACACATTAATATGCAATGATTTTTTTATCCATTCAGCAATTGATAGTTGGTCACCCTTTTATTTCTTCTTTGCCACTCTAAAAAGAGCTTATAAATGTGTATAAATAGATAGAAAAATGCAGATGCAGATAGATACACATATACATGTGTACATATACATATACACATATAGACACACACATACATACATATGTATGTATATATATGCTTAAATACTATATATATGAGTGTATGTACATATATACATACATATATAGATAGATAGACAGATAGATAGATAGATACACACATTGCACAAATGATTCCTTTTGTCCTTTTCCTTTAATTTATTTGTAGTATAAGATTGATAATGGTATTATTGGTTCAAAGGTTATTCACAGTTATTGACTTTTGGGATGTAATTCCAAACTGCCTTCCAAAAGGGCTAGACAAATTCATTGCTCCAACAATGTGTCAGGAAAGAAAAATGTATTAATTGCCTACTATCTGCCAGGCATTTTGTTAAGGGCCTGATATTTAATTTGTTCTTCATAACAACTCTGTGAGGTAAGTGCATTAATATTCCTATTTTACAGTTGAGAAAACTGAGGCAAACAAAAGTTATGTGAATTGCGTAAGGTGACAGATATTGTCTGAGGCTGTATTTGATCTCCAGGCCTAATATTCTATCCACTGCCTCCCTAGGTAGGTGTGTCTTGGCAGCTTCACATTACTGTTTATGTTTCTCTACAGTTCATACATAAAATTGTCAAATTTCCTTTTTGTCAGCTTTCACTGTCAGTTTCATATTAAATATAAACTCATGTTATTTTGATTTGTATTTCTCTAATTAATTATTAATGCTTTGCATTATGTACGTATTTTTTCATTCATTTGAATTTCTTCCCTTGAAAATTGCCTACTCATAGCTCTTCATTTCTTACCTATTTGGGAATTTTTATTATAAATTTGACCCAGTCCCCTATATATCATGAATCTAAGATATTTATTTACTAGATAAATGCTGTAAAGATTTTTCTCAGTTTACCTATTGCCCTTCTAATTTATCTGTGTTGGTTTTGTTTGTCTACAAATGTTAGTTTTATAATAGTAAAATTGTCCATGTTTTATTCTGTCATCTTCTATTTCCCTTGTTCGGTTACGAACTCTTTCAATCCATCTAAAAGGTAATTTCTTTCTTGCTCCTATAATTGGTTTATGATGCCACCATTTTATGTGTAATGATGTTTTTCTTGGTTTATGGGATGAGATTTTTATTGATGCTTAATCTCTGCCTGTTTACTTTCAAGTTTTCCCTGCATTTTTTTTTAATTCCTTAGAATGCTCAGTCCATATGTCAACAACTAATGCTGTTGGCTTTATTTAACACTGTGCAAATGTGTTTCTTTGTGTATGTTGTGTTCCTGATCTCTTCTAGTAATTTTCTCCCAATTCTTCATTTCAATTTAGTTTAATTCAAATTTCAAAAATTAGAGAGTAGTATTCAATAGCTTTAAAGACTATTGTTTTATAGCATGGTTTGAAAAAGAGGGCTGTTAGGACTGTTTCTTTACCATTTTTCTCATTACTTTCTTGAGATGCTTGACTTTATGTTATTCTATGTAAATTTAGTTGTATATTTTTTCACCTCTACAGAAATAACTCTTTGGAGTAGTGAAGAAATAAATTAATCTAGGTGATATGTGTCATTTTTATTTTACTGGCACGGGTAAACATAAGCACTCTGATTATTTAGGTGTATATTTCTGTAGAGTGCCTTGTTATTATACTAACATAGTTTCTATATTAAACACACACGTATTCTCTCTCTGTCTCTTGTCTCTCTGGTCTCCCTATCTCTCTGTCTCTCTCTCTCTCTGTGTCTCTCTCTGTCTCTCTCTCTCTTCATACACGCACACACACATACATATATACATGTATGTAGAGATAGATAGATAGATAGATAGATAGATAGATAGATAGATAGATAGATAGATGGATAGGTAGCAGATAGGTAAATAGATAGATGAGATATACCAGCTAGGTATAGTTGTCAAAGTGCTGAGCCTGAAATCAGGAAGACTCATCTTTGTGAGTTCAAATGTAATTTCAGACAATTACTAGCTGTGTGACCCTATGCAAATCATTTAACCCTGTTTTGTTGTTTTTTTTTTTTCAGTTCCTCACTGTAAAATAAGCTGGAGAAGAAAAAAGAAATCTATTCTAGTACCTTTGCCAAGAGAACCTCAAAAAGGGTCATAAAGAATCAGGCATGACTAAAACAACTGAAGAAGAACAAAACATTTCTATGTTTCTGAGTAACAAGAATTTCAAACATTTTAAGTATTCTATAGGTATTTTGAATGGAATTTATTTCTGTTTCTTCCTCTGTGTTTTACTGGTAATTTACACAAACAATGAATAATTCTATGGATTTATTTTGTTTCCTATAAATTCATTAAAATATGAATTGTTTCAATTAATTTTAATTAACTCTCTAGCGTTGTTTTCATAAATCATCCTATGGTCTACAAAAACAGAAATACTTTAATATCCCCTTCACATTACTATCCTATTTATTTCTTCATTTTTCCTTTTCTTACTGCTTTATATATTATAATAAACATTTTATTAAAGGATAATAGGGATTGTAGACATAATTGTTTTACCCTTGATTTTAGTGGAAAAGCCTCTAGCCTTTCTCCATTGTCTGTGTGTATTTTAATTTGTTTTAGTTTGTAGATATATTTACCTTATTAAAAAGAGATTTATGAATTCAAATCATTTCCAGTACTTCAAAAATGGCTAGTGGACTTCTAAGAAGCTTTTCAGTATCTAGTGATCATATTAGATCAATAATTTTTATCACCCATATGCTTTTTAAAATCTTTGTTATTAATATAATATCTTTGTTTTCAATTTTCTTTATGTTAAACTAATCTTGTATTCCTAGGGAAAGTCTAACATAATAGTGTATAACTGTTATAGTATTTGGTTTTAGCCTCTTTACTGAAATTATGTGTGTGTGTGTGGGGCTGTTTGTGCAATAAAAAAATTGTCAGTATTCTTTGGGAATGTTGGTCTATGCATTTTCTTCGCTATTTGTATCTTTCAGCTTTAAGTATGAAGACTATGTTTCTTTCGTAGAAGTCACATGAAAATATCACTCCTTTTCCTATTTTTTGCAAATAATTTGTCATAGAATTTACTTGTAAATCCATCTCATTCTTGAGTACCTCTCTGTCTTTCTCTCTGTCTGTCTGTCTGTCTATCAGTCTCTCTCTCTGGGGAGTTCAATTACGTTTTGATTAAAAAAAACAAACTTCTCATCTCTGGTTATTTAAAAAATTGTTTATCTGGGAATTTTGCATTTTTGTAAATATTTATGCATATCATTTACTTTTTCAGTTTTATTTTCTGGTAGTTAAAATTATCGTCAAATGGGAATTCTTCATTTTGATTTTTACATAATTTGGTTTATCACTTCATTTAAATAATTAAATGCGCTTTTAATCTATTTTTTTGTTTTAAAAGCTCATAGTTTCATTTGTCAACTCACTAGTGTTTCTACTGTGAGTTTTGTTAATATCTACTTTGATATTAAGGATCTCTTTGATTACTTGGGAGGGGGTGATTTAATTTGTTGTATTTTTAGTTTTTTTTTTTAATTTTATGTCCATTATCTTGATTTGTTCTTCCTTTTGTTAATCAAAATTTTTTATGGGTTGATGTTCTCATCAATATGCTTTGTCTGTAAAAATATTGGTTCATTTCTTCATTCCTATTACTTTTGCATGAAATTTTCTGATACCATTTCCCCAAGGGATCTTTAATGAACATGTATTTTTATTTCATTGTGTTCAGTAAATAACTTTATTATACATTTTCCTTCGTTTTATCAAGTTGTTATCTCCCTAGCATATATTCAGTATTTCTAAAAGTGCTATAAATAGCTAAGAAGATGTAGATTTATTTCTTTTCTCATTCAGTAATCATCATAGATTTATTATTTATAGTTTTTTTGTAATTATCTATTCAAGTCTTTAACTTCTTTATACATACATACATACATATATATACATATACATACATACATACATATATATATGTATATATATATATATATACATATATATATATATATTAGAGCTAAGGTCTCCCACATGCTATCCCTTTTTCTATTCACTCTATTTAGCATCTTTAAGTATTTTAGATTCTATGTTTTTCTGTTCATACATGCAAAATTTGATATTGCTTCATTAACTATGTTGCCTTTAAGGATAACGTAATTTTCCTACTTATTCTTTCTAATTGAGTTTAGTTTTAGTTTCCTTTTTGAAATTATGATTCCTAGTCTATTCTGCATTTTATAGGCAAATTCACTATATCCATGTTCTTAGCTATTGTTGCTAATTAAGTATTTCCCTTCGTAATATCTTGTTGTACTTTTAAATCTCTTTTTCCTTATGTATCTGTCATTGAGTTCTCATGAATTGTATGTTTTGATAGAGTTATGTTCCTTAAACAAAGTGTCTTTCTATTCTCTGAGATGCTAGAGGCCTCAGGTATAGGAATCACTTAAAGACTCACGGGAATGATTCTGTAACACAAAGTCTGTCCTAGTGTCATCCTTGTCAGCTCTTTTGAACCTTTCTCTCATCCTGTGATTGGGTCAGATATCATGGAGGCTGATAATCTCTAGTCATGTGACTATCATGGCTATGTCAACTTTTCTCTGTAGGGCTTCAAAACTGGACAATTTTCTTGAACATAGGTCCAGAAATACATTAATTGGCATTGCCAACTTTCATCTCTTGGTTGTTTTACCAGCTCAAAGATAATTGCAAAGTTTCCAGAGAATGAATAGTCCTCAGAACCCTGGCTCTAATGCACGACTATTCACAGTGTCCATGTCTAGGAAGCTTACTCTGAGAAAAAGCTGTCCATGTACTGAAACTTCCGACTGCCAGGACAAAATCACTAGTGAAGTTGTGTCATCTTCCCTAAGTCTTTACAGGCACAGCTGAGTGGGCTTTTCTTGAAAGGGAAGCTGTAGCTTCTCTAATTGACCACAGCTATCACATGAAGTTAAGTATTTGTTTAGAATCTGGGACCATAAGTAGTTTTCACAATTTGAGTGACTGTTTCCTTTATCCTGAGAGATACAAAAATAACAATTCTCAGTTCTTTTATGCTTGAAGTATTACAAAGTGTTTTCCGTACAACTCTGTGAGTTTTGTGGTACAATTAGTTACCACCATTTTACATACGAGAAAACTGAGGAGTGAGGTAATTTCTGTACGTTCACAGTGCTGCTCATGTAATGATGTAATCCAGAATTTGAATCCAGTTTGTCTGATTTCTGACTAACCTTCTTTTGATTATCTAGTACTGCCCCTAATAGAGAAGTTCTTGACCTGGGGTATGTGAACTTTTTAAAAAATATATATTTTGATAACTGTATTTCAATATAATTGTTTTCCGTTGAAATTCTATGTATTTTCTTTCATCTATTTAAAAATATTATCCTAAGGAAGGCTTCACCTAACTGCCTAAGGGGTCTATGACACTAAAAATGGCGTGGCATTAAAAAAATGGTTAATAAGTTAATCCTAGATGTGAGTTGAGGAATTATCAATATTTTAAGAGCAGGGGTTGAAAAAGGAGATGGAATCTTGCCCTCTGTCCTTCATATCTTAAGGATACGAAGGTATATTATATTTTGTAATAGGAATCAGTGATAAAAGGTACTTTAATATGTTCCAGAAATTTCATTTAGGTTGAGATTTAATATTAGGAGGACAAAACAAAAAAAAAAACATTCTAAAAGTTCACTTTACAAAAGTAGAATGACTGTTCTGAGAGGTGATTGGTTTCTCTTCATTAGAGGTTTTCAAGGAGAGGATGAATGACTACTTTTCTTGGTTTGTTATAATACTAATTAATTTCATATATGAGTTGTAACAGATGATCACTGATTTTCTTTGAATTTTTAAATTTTATAAAATATAGTTTTCTTTTATGAACAACTTTTACTGCAAGATATCTGTTTTGTGTCTCAAATAATCTTTCCCCAGAGATCTCCTTCAATGCATATTATAACAAAGAGAGAGCACTAAAATGTCAAAGGATATGCCAAGCAAACAGTTTCCAAACTAAAAAGACTGCAGCACTGGTCCATTGTGTCTAGTCTTGTTGGACCAACATCCCTAATTTTCCAAAAGTTTACCAAAAAATTTGCTTCAGGGTAATGCATTTTCTACCACAGAAGATATTTGCAAAGTCATAGAGGAATTTCAGTTTATGCTCTGTAGCGTATACCCAACATTAATAAAAACATGGACTTGAACTGCGTTACTGTAAATCAGTCACTTACTTTTTCAATTAAAAAGTTTAGTACAGTGTCACCTATAGACAACAACATAAGAGTCTTGTGGAAGCTATCACATCACATTCTGACAGCTGAGTAGGCCATATTTCTATATGTTCAATTTCTTTTCACCAGTACCAGACCTCTCTGTAGCAGACCATCATAAATCGTAGCATAGTCCCAAGAGTTACTCTATTTAGCTCTAAAACTCTTGCCCTGCAACTAAGACATTTTGATTCCTAAGTGAGAACTTACCTAGTCCCCTGTAGTTAGTTGGTAATACATTAGACCATGATCCATTTTCTATCTGACTATCTTCCCAAGGTCATCATGGCATATGCTCTGCTGTTTATAGGCTTTTTTTTTTTAACCTGGATCCATCCATTCCACAAAACCTTCAGGAATCATACTCTCAGCTCCTGAGACTTTGCCTACTAAACCTTAAAACTTTCATCCTATGAGAAACCATTTTGATTGAGTAATTAAATATTTGTCTAATATACTATATTTATTCAAACCCAGATGAGCCCATGCTGAATATTTTATTGAATTCTATACCTAGGCCATCTTTCTTGCCACCATGAGGATATTCTGATGCTTTCACCTTTTATTTCTATGTCTTTCTATAAGCACAGTAATCAAATCAATATTACAATATTTTTAAAAGGGTATATTAAGTTATATCTGTAAGTATCAACTCATTCTATTGATTCCTTAGCCCAAAACCCCTTTCCATGGACACTACTTCCCTTTTTGTGTTGCCCTCTCCCATTAGAATGTCAACTCTTTGAAGGCAGGTACTATATTAGCTTTTACAAATTTCTCCCAATATTTAACTTAGTATCTGACCCAAATACATGATTAAAAAATTGCTTTTATTCACTCATTTATCCATTCAATCATATGAAAGTGAATCTTGGGAAACAACACCATTTTTTACCTCACACATAAACAATAATGTGTTCCTCTAATCATATTGTATTTCATGTTTTACTAGCCTTGTTCTCTTCCTAATAACTTCTTCAAAATGTGATACATTTCCTACAATTTTGATTGTTAAATTTTTCAGGTTAAAGCACGGAAACTTTGGGAAGGAGGGTTAAATAAGTAATGGTAAGTCAACATATTCTTTTTTTAAGCCATTAACACTTTAATGTGAGTTTAGTTAATAAGCGGGGACCATCCAATGAATGCAAATTAGGTATGTTTCCATGTTGATAAAAGGGTAAAGAGGAAACATTCACTGCATAAGACAATATGAAAAGAAAAGCCTTGGGACTAGTAATGACCTATTGGAAAAACTAATGGAGATTTTTTTTTTGAATTAATAGCTCTGAGTTTTGACAAACTTCCTTACTCTTTATTGGGATGAAAGGAAGTACAGTTTGTACCACAGAAAGAGCACTGATTCTGTAGTAAAAAGACATGAGTTAAGATCCTATGTCTTTCCCTTACCACTAGTGTGACTTTGGGTAAGTCACTCATTCTCTCTAGGCCTCAATTTTCTCAATTGTAAAAATAAATTTAGACTAGATGGCCTCAAAGGTCCCTCCTAGCTCTAAATTGATAATTCCATGTTCTTCATCTCTTCATTAGCCAATTTAACACCCAGACTGAGTATAAATTTCTCTCCAGGACCTGTAGACTTTTATGTATTGTGATTTCTTATACTGTATTCTGCTTTCATTTCTAACAGAAATCCATTATAGATGCATAATGTGTGTGCCTCAAAGAACGTTATTTTGATTGAAAATTCAACTGGGGGGGCGGGGGGAGAGCCAAGATGGCGAAGTAAAAAGATACAGATATGCTAGCTCCGAACCCACAGCCCATAAAATACCTGTAAAAAAGAACTCCCAACAAATTATGGAGCAGCAGAAGCCACAGAACAACAAAGCAGAGGAGATTTCTCTTCCAGAGAGACCTGAAAAACTGACCTGAAAGGTCCTTTGTGCCCCAGACCCAGAGCAGAGCCCAGCCCTGCCTTGGCTACGCAACACCGAGAGGAGTAAATCCCAGCAGGCTTCAGGGACGGAATCTCCAGCAATCATGCAGGTCCTTCCACCAACAGGTGCCAAAGGTCAGTGAGAGGGTCTCTTTGGCTGGCCAAGAGGGGAGTGGGGTGTCCCCATAAGTCAGGCTATCTTGAGAGGAAGCAATGGAGGCAGCAGCAGACAAGGGCTCCCAAAGCAGGCAGGAGCTCTGATCCATTCTTGAAGGTCTCCACATAAACACCCCCCCCCCCCAGGGAACCGAGCCTCCAGCTGCAGCCCTGCCTCCACCTGAGCACCTGACCTAAATCTCACACTGAATAGCAGCCCCACCCCCACCAAAAGCCCTGAGGCTGGGAAGCAGCATTTGAATCTCAGACGCCAAGCCCTGGCTGGGCAGATCTGGAGGCATGATGGGTGTGGAGAGGACACTCAGAAGTCAAGTCACTGGCTGGAAAAATGGCCAGAAAAGGGAAGAAAAATAAGACCATAGAAGGTTGCTTTCTTAGTGAACAGATATCTCCTCCCTTCCTTTCAGATGATGAAGAACAAGGCTTACCATAAGGGAAAGAACATAGAAGTTAAGGCTTCTGTATCCCACACATCCAAAATAAATATTCAATGGGCTCAGGCCATGGAAGAGCTCAAAAATGATTTTGAAAATCAAGTTAGAGAGGTGGAGGAAAAACTGGGAAGAGAAACGAGAGACATGCAAGAAAAGCATGAAAAGCAGGTCAACACCTTGGTAAAGGAGACCCAAAAAAATGCTGAAGAAAATAACACCTAGAAAAATAGGCTAACTCAACTGGCAAAAGAGGTTCAAAAAGCCAATGAGGAGAAGAATGCTTTCAAAAGCAGAATTAGCCAAATGGAAAAGGAGGTTCAAAAGCTCACTGAAGAAAATAGTGCTTTCAAAATTAGGATGGAACAGATGGAGGCTAATGACTATATGAGAAACCAAAAAATCACAAAACAAAACCAAAAGAATGAAAAAATGGAAGATAATGTGAAATATCTCATTGGAAAAACAACTGACCTGGAAAACAGATCCAGGAGAGAAAATTTAAAAATTATGGGACTACCTGAAAGCCATGATCAAAAAAAGAGCCTAGACATCAACTTTCATGAAATGATCAAGGAAAACTGCCCTGAGATTCTAGAACCAGAGGGCAAAATAAGTATTCAAGGAATCTACCGATCACCTCCTGAAAGAGATACAAAAAGAGAAATTCCTAGAAACATTGTGGCCAAATTCCAGAGTTCACTGGTCAAGGAAAAAATATTGCAAGCAGCTAGAAAGAAACAATTCAAGTATTGTGGAAATACAATCAGGATAACACAAGATTTAGCAGCTTCTACATTAAGGGATCGAAGGGCATGGAATAGGATATTCCACAAGTCAAAGGAACTAGGACTAAAACCAAGAATCACCAACCTAGCAAAACTGAGCATAATACTTCAGGGGAAAAAATGATCTTTCAATGAAATAGAGGGCTTTCAAGCATTCTTGATGAAAAGACCAGAGCTGTAAAGAAAATTTGACTTTCAAACACAAGAATGAAGAGAAGCATGAAAAGGTAAACAGCAAAGAAAAGTCATAAGGGACTTTACTGAAGTTGAACTATTTACATTCCTACATGGAAAGACAATATTTGTAACTCTTGAAACTTGTCAGTATCTGGGTAGTTGGTGGGATTACATACACACACATACACACACACACAAGCACACACACACACACAGAGCACAGAGTGAATGGAATAGGATGGGATCATATCTTAAAAAAATGAAATTAAGTGGTGAGAGAGAAATACATTGGGAGGAGAAAGGGAGAAATGGAATGGGGCAAATTATCTCTCATAAAAGAGGCAGGCGTAAGACTTTTTAGTGGAGGGAAAAAGAGGGGAGGTGAGAGAAAAACATGAAGTTGTACTCTCATCACATTTGACTCAAGGAAGGAATGAAATGCACACTCATTTTGGTAAGAAAACCTGTCTTACAATGTAGGAAAGTGCGGGAGAAGGGGATAAGTGGGGGGGAGGGATGATGGAAGGGAGGGCATGGGGAGGAGGGAGCAATTTGAAGTCAACATTCTTGGGGAGGGACAGGATCAAAAGAGAGAATAGAAGCAATGGGGGGCAGGATAGCATGGAAGGAAATATAGTTAGTCTTACACAACATGACTATTATGGAAGTCATTTGCAAAACTACACGCATATGGCCTATATTGAATTGCTTGCCTTCCCAAAGGGAGTGGGTGGGGAGGGACGGATGAAGAGAAGTTGGAACTCAGAGTTTTAGGAACAACTGTTGAGTACTGTTCTTGGTACTAGAAAATAAGAAACACAGGTAATGGGGTATAGAAAGTTATCTGGCCCTACAGAACAAAAGAGAAGATGGGGAGAAGGGAAGGGAGGGATGATAGAAGAGAGGGCAGATTGGTGATAAGGGCAATTAGAATGCTCGATGTTTTGGTGGGGGAGGGGACAAATGGGGAGAAAATTTGGAACCCAAAATTTTGTGAAAATGAATGTTAAAAGTTAAATTAAACAGAGAGAGAGAGAGAGAGAGAGAGAGAGAGAGAGAGAGAGAGAGAGAGAGAGAGAGAGATAAATTTAAAAAAAAGAAAATTCAACTGTGATATAGTGGAGACAGAAGGCCTACTTTTTAGAGCTCTGGATTTTTACTTACTGAGTCACCTCATGCAGACTACTTTTCTCTTTTTTAAATTTGTTTATTTATTTTTCATTTTCAACATTCATTTCCACAAGATTTTGAGTTTCAAATTTTCTCCCCATCTCTCCTCCCCCCACCCCAAGACACCGTACATTCTGATTAACCCTTCCCTCAATCTGTTCTCCCTTCTATCATACCCCTCCCTTCCCTTATCCCTATCTTCTCTCTTTTCTTGTAGGGCAAGATAGATTTCTATACCCCATGACCTGTATTTCTTATTTCCCAGTTGCATGTAAAAACAATTCTCAACATTCGTTCCTAAAACTTTTAGTTCCCACTTCTCACCCATCCTCCCTCCCCACCCATCACCACTGAAAAGGCAAACAATTCAATATAGGCCTACACTGTAGGTGTAGTTATGCAAAAGACTTCCATAATAGTCATGTTGTGAAAGACTAACTATATTTCCCTCCACTCTATCCTGCGCCCTATTTATTCTATTCTCTGTTTTGACCTTGTCCCTCTCCAAAAGTGTTTACTTCTAATTACTCCATTCTCCCTTTTTTCCTTCCTTCTATCATCTCCCCCAAACACCACTTATTACCTTCTCCCTCACTTTCCTGTAGTGTAAGATAGATTTTCATATTAAATTGAGTGTGGATGTTATTCCCTCCTTAAAGCATATGTGATGAGAGTAAGCTTCACTTTTTCCCTCTCACTTTCCCCTTTTTCTCCTCCATTGAAAAAACTTTTTCTTGCCTCTTTATGAGAGATAATTTGCCCCATTCCATTTCTCCCTTTCTCCTCCCAATATATTACTCTCTCACCCCTTAATTTCATTTTTTTAGATATCATCCCTTCCTATCCAACTCACCCTGTGCCCCTGTCTTATATATATATATATATATATATATATATATATATATATATATATATATATATATATATATATATATAATCCCTTCAACTGCTCAAATACTGAAAAAATCTCGAGTTACAAATATGATCTTTACATTTAGAAATGTAAACAGTTCAAATTTAGTAAGTCCCTTATGATTTCTCTTTTCTGATTATCTTTGCATGCTTATTTTCATTCTTGTGTTTGAAAGTCAAATTTTCTATTCAAGTCTGGTCTTTTGATCAAAAATGCTTGAAAGCCCTCTATTTCACTGAATGACTATTTTTTCCCCTGAAGTATTATACTCAGTTTTGCTGGGTAGGTGATTCTTGGTTTCAATCCCAGCTCTTTTGAGTTCTGGAATATCATATTCTAAGCCCTTCAATCATTTAATGTAGAAGCTGCTAGATCTTTTATTATCCTGATTGTATTTGCACAACACTCTAATTGTTTCTTTCTGGCTGATTGCAATATTTTCTCCTTTACATGGGAGCTCTGGAATTTGGCTACAATGCTTCTAGGAGTTTTTCTTTTCAGATCTCTTTCAAGAAGTGATCCTCTCTATATTTATTTTACCCTCTGGTTCTAGAATATCAGAAAAGTTTTCCTTAATAATTTCTTGGAGGATGATGTTTAGGCTCTTTTTTATATTATGGCTTTAAACACCCCATAATTTTTAAATTTTCTCTCCTGGATCTATTTTACAGGTCAGTTGTTTTTCCAGTGAGATATTTCACATTGTCTATTTTGTCTTTCCTTTGGCTTTGGTTTATAATTTCTTGAGTTTTCATAAAGTCATTAGCTTCCATCTGCTCCATTTTAATCTTTAAGAAATGATTTTCTTCAGTGAGCTTTTGGATCTCCTTTTCCATTTGGGCATTTTTCCTTTTAGGGCATTTTTCTCCTCATTGACTTTTTGGATCTCTTTTGCCATTTGTGTTAGTCTATTTTTTAATGTGTTATTTTCTTCAGCATTTTTTTTGTGTCTTTTTTAGCAATCAGTTGACTCATTTTTCTTGATTTTCTTCCATCACTCTCATTTCTTTTCCCAGTTTTTCTTCTATTTCTCTTACTTGATTTTCAAAATCCTTTTTGAGCTCTTCCATGGCCTGAGACCAGTTCATATTTTTCTTGGAGGCTTTGGATGGAGGAGCTTTGCCTTTGTTTTCTTCTGTTTTCATGCTTTGGTCTTCCTTGTCACCAAAGTAAGATTGTATATTCTGATTCTTTTTCCTGTTTTGCTCATTTTCCCAGCCAGTTACTTAACTTTTGAACTGTTTGTCAAAGTAGTTCTCTGGCGGGGGTAGGGGGTGTACTGTCAAATGTTCAATTCTGCCACATTCTGTGGGCCTAGAGCTCCAGAAGCAGTGGTTGCAGCTGCCCCTGCTGCTGCTGTGGCTGCTATGACTGCCACGGATTCCTCCCCCCCTCCCCCGCTTCTGCCCTAGGGTTGAGGCCAGACCACTCCACTATCCCACACTGGTCCCAAAGGCATTTCCCACTGACCTTCCAATTTGTCCTAGGCATTTTGTGGTTATGAAGTCTGGAAATTTCCACAGGTACAAGAAATTTAGTCTTCTCAAGGCCTACTCAGGTCCTATTTTTGCTGTGCTGGTGCTGCCCATGCTAGACTGTGCCCTGCCCCCACCGTGGTGCAATATACACTTCCCTGTGACCTTCCAGTCTCTCTTTGGCTGGAGATCTGCTTCACTCCTTCATTCTGTGGGTTCTGTACCTGCAGAATTTGTTTAGAGCCAATTTTTCAGGTATTTGGCAGCACTTGGCAGAAGTGCTCTAAAAAGTCCATGCTGTTATTTTACCATCTTGCCTCCATGCCCCTAACCCCCTCAACTCCTGCCAACTATTTTTCTATGTCTCAATTTCTTCATGTTTAAAATGAAGACAATGTAAAATTAATTATATCATAGAAGCGTTGAACTACTATGAAAAGTCTACAATATGATAAAAATTTGTTAATATTGCTGATGATTATAACAGTGACAATTAATAGTACTTCATGAGTACAAACGACACATGTGGCTATGTGAATCAAAATTATACTGAATAAAAAATGCCAAGTTCTGTCTCTGGCAATAAGGTCTTGTACTTGAGACAGCCTGTAGGCAGAGCCATGAGCTATGCCACAACATGAAGCTACTGGATTGTTCATGTGCAGAGAATGAATAGAAGCAGGACAGGTGACTAAAACACCTTCTTTGAAGTGAACCAAAATGGGACAATGATCAAAACCAGAATTGACAGAATGATTTTCAAGCTTTTATGAAGCATCAAACAGACCACTTGACCATTTTATATTTAAGTAAAGATGCCTTTTGTATGATATAGCTCTGTGATAATGTCCCAAGTGATCAGTCCTCGGTAGCAGTTATTGCTACAAACTAATGAAAAATCATTTACTTTAATATACACAGTCTGAGATGGAAAGGACATTAATATCATGCAGTCTTCTGCCCTAATCTTATAGATGAAGAAACTGAGGCAACAGCGAAAGTGACTTGCCTGATCAAATGAGATCACTCAAAATCACACACACAAACACATACCCACACACATTAAAAATCTAAAAGTTACTATTTTCATTATATTTGTTATTGTTTTTTTTTTTCATTTAACTGACAGTGACTACTGGAACCCAAGTCCTATAGTCCTAACTTGACCTGCCTTCGCATTTCATAGGTAACAATGAAATACGTGAAGTGTTCATCTATTACTTCTTGTTCTTACAAATTGACAAGTCCATAGTCCTTTTCTACTCATAAGTCTCTTCCTTCTATCTATTTTTTAGTCCAGTTCATTGTTTGTCTGTAATAACTGCCAAAGGTGCATTCCTAAAGGACCCATGCTATCAATTGTCCATTCAATTATTCATTATATTCTGGAAAGTAGATATCCTTAATGTGCATATTTTTTTTTCTTTTATTAGGCCAAATCATTTTATTGATCATTGATGTAACATAGGAATTCTTTGGTGAGTAGAAGCTTGTTACAAATAGCACATACACACACGCATGCATACACACAGGTGTACATGCACAAACACACACACACACACACACACACACACACACACACACACACACACACACCCCTGGAAAAATAACCTCACCATCTGGAGGAGATATCTATTGAATGTGACTTTTGCACTGGATCTCCTCAAAAAGATGGACAAATGTCTTTGGAGACCATACATCACAGAGATTTTTAAACCTTGCTTAAAAGTAATACTCAGAGATTTATTAAACAAGCTTATCTTATACATTTGAAACATTTTTACATAATTTTGACAATTCATAGAGGATGCATTGTTACAGGAAAGAATTTAAATTGACATTTTGCTATAGTTTTATCAAATGCTTTTTAAAAACGTACTCAATAAAAAATATACAAAGTGAAACCAACTAGTCTCTAATTCTTTCGGTCAGTTATTAGATGGTAAATAAGTCAATCAAAGCACATTCATTCAACACCTACTGAGTTCCAGATGCTATGTATAAACACTCTAGCAACATAGAGATGTAACAGACAGTCCCTACCCTCAAGGAGTTTACAATTCAGTGAGTGAGACAACATCAAAATGTATGTGTGTGTGTGTGTGTGTGTGTGTGTGTGTGTATCAATCTTTATAAAGAATACCCAGAAAATAATTAACAGAGGAAAGGTAGTAGAATTAACAGGTACTGGGAAAACCAGTAAAAAGTGGGATTTTCATTGGCACCTAAAGAAAGTTAGGCAGTCAGTTGGTGAAGTTGAGGAGAGAACATTCCAGGCATGGTGGATAGCCAGAGAAAATACTCCCAGCCAAGAGATGGAGTGTTTTGTTATTGGATCTGTCAAGATGTGAATGTCATTGAGCCAATAAGTACATGGCAGGGATTGTGGCATAAGAAGACTGGAAAATTATAATGGTTCTTGATTATGAATGGCTTTCATAACCTCTGCACATAATCATGTGCAGAGAATGAATAGAAGCAGGACAGGTGACTAAAACCTTCTTTGAAGTGATCTGAAATGGGACAATGACCAAAACCAGAATTAACAGAATGATTTTCAAGCTTTTATGAAGCATCAAACAGACCACTTGACCATTTATATTTAAGTAAAGATGCCTTTTGTACAATATAGCCCTGTGATAATGTCCCAAGTGATCAGTCCTCAGTAGCAGTTATCACTACAAACTAATGAAAAATCATTTACTTTAATATACACAGTCTGAGACGGAAAGGACATTGGGGTGGGGGTGGGGTAACATGGTTGGGCCTGAGCTTTAGGAAAATCATTTTGTTGGCTTAAAGGAGGATGGATTGGAGTGGGAAGAGATTTGAGGCACGAAAACCTACTAGCATACTATTGTTATACTCTAGGAGTGAGGTGATGAGGGCCTACACTATAGTGGTAGCAATATGAGGGAAGAGAAGGGGACATATCTGAGAGATATTGCAGAGATGAAATCAACAGGCGATGACAACAGATTGGATATGGTTGGAGGATGAGAGATGGTGAAAAGTCCTGGATAATTCCTAAGATGCGGGTTGTGAGTCAGAGAGAAAGGGATGATAGTGTTGTCCCCTGGAGTAATAAGGAAAGTAGGAATGTGTAAGAAGAAAGAGTTCTACTCAGTTTAAGTGAAAATGAGTTCTGCTTTGGACTTATTCAGTTTAAGATTTGTACTAGGCATCTAGCTTGAGATGACTGAAGGGCAGTTGATGTTGCAAGACTGGAGATTATCAAAGAGGCTGACACAGAGCTGATAGATTTGAGAATCATCAGCATAGAGATTGTAATTAAATACACAGGAATTGATAAGCCCAGCAAGTGGAGAAGCCCAAAAGAAACCTACAGTTAGAGATCATGACATGGATAAGGATCCAGAAAAGGAAACTGTGGGGTAGTCATATAGATAAGAGAAAAACCAGGAAAGAGCAGTGTAGCAAAAAATCTAGAAAGAAAAGAGCATCAAGGAGGAGAGGTTTATTAACAAGGTTAAAGGCTTCAGAGATCAAGGAGAATGATGATTGAGAGAAGTACATTTGACTTGACAACTAAGAGATCGTTTGGAACTTTAGAGAGAGCAGTTTCAATGGAATGATAAGGTCAGAAGCCAGATTGTCAGGGGTTAAAAAAAGTAAGAGGATAGAAAGTGAAGAGCAACTATTATAGATAGCCTTTTAAAAGAGTGCAGTTACAAAGGCAGAAAAAATATAGGACAATAGTTAGCAAGGATGGAAGAAACAAATGAGGGTGTTTTTTAGAATAGACTTATGTATGTTTTTAGATAGCAAGAAATGAACTGGTATAGAAGGAGAGATTGAAAATAAGTGATAGAATGAGGTAAGAGAGAGTGTAATCTATTGGAGAAGGCAAGGTGGAATGAGATCACTGAGTAGATAGAAGGGTTCATCTTGGAAAGGAATAAGGAATAAACTACTTCATCATATGAGATAGAAGTGAGGCAGTAGATAGAGGCTAAAAGCATCTGAGTGACAGGAAATGAGGAAGGGGGAAGAAGGAGTTCATAGTGAATGGTCTCAGTTTTGTTTTTTTTTCTGTAAAATATGAGGTGAGAATCTTAACTGGGAGAGTGGTAGAAGAAGGAGGCATAGGAAGTTTGGGGAGGCATTAAAAGCATTTGGAAAAGTTTCTGTGGAAAATGAAATATGATGTTGGAGTAGAATGAAATAGAACTGTGTGGTACTAGCAAAGGCCTGATTTACATTGTATAATAGAAACTGGTAGTGGACTCAGTCAAAACAGTTGCATGATTCTCTCTACCTTCATTTATCAGAATACATGCAGGAGTAAAGGTGATGAATGATGGGTGTGATCCAAGACTGAGGCTTGGTAGGATGTGATAAGAAATCTGATAAGGGAGCTAGGGATTTAAAAGGTAGGGACAATATAGAATTGAGTTGGTTCATCAATGGTTCAAGATTGGGAATATAAGAGTGGCTAGTGCAAGGTAGATGAGCAAGGAAAGAATTTAGGAATCAAGGTATTAAATGTCATATTTTTGTTTGTCCATTCTCATGGACATGATGATAACATCATATGCAAGTGAATTGGATTTAAGTAAGGGAGTTCTGTGCAAAGTTACAAGACTCATCTTCTTCTAATAAATAGTAGGGTTTTATAAGGGAGTGTAGAAGGAGAAGTGAAAGACCAATAGATTTTGTGAGAAAAGAGGATTTTGGAGGGGGCAGAGTCAAAATGGCAGATTAGAAAGATGCACATACACTAGCTTTTACTACACAGACCATAAATACCTGTAAAGAAGACTCTCAACAAATTCTAGATCAGCAGAAGCCACAGAAAAATGGAGTGGAGGAGATGTCTAGCCCAGAGTGACCTGAAATACTGATGGGAAAGGTCTGTTGCATCGGAAGCAGAGCAGAGCTCAGCCCAGCCTTGGCCATGTGGCACCCAGGAGGAGCAGATAATAGTGGCCCTGCCCCCATCTAAAGCCCCTGAAGGTTTGGAGCAGCTCATCTGAATCTCAGCCCCCAGTGCTGGCTTGGTGGAACTGGAGGCGAGGTAGTTGTGGAGAGGAAACTCAGAAGTCAAGTAACTGGCTAGGAAAATGTCCAAAAAAGGGGAAAAAAATAAGACCATAGAAGGTTCCTTTCTTGGTGAACAGGTATCTCACCCCATCCTTTCATATGAGGAAGAACAAGGCATAATGTCAGAGAAAGTCAAGGCCCCTGCCTCCAGGGCCTCCAAAGGGAACTTAAATTGGGCTCAGGCAATAGAAAAGCTTGAAAAACAAGTTAGCAGCTTACTAAAGGAGAACCAAAAAATTGCTGAGGAAAATAAAAGCTTTAAAAAGAAGCTAACTATCTTTAAGAGTCTTTATGAATGATAATGGACAAAAGTATCTATTACAGGTTAAGAACTTGTAGAGAATACAGTATTTGTACAACTGTATGGTATAGCCACATTACCAAGATTCCATGCCCACTGAAAAAGGTATGTTGTTAAGAGAGTCATTCATATATTAATAGAATCCTGGATTGTCAGAACTGGAAAGAATTTCAGAGGTCATCCAATCCAAGTCATAGTTGAAAGAGTCCCCACAATAAGGCAAATGACAATTGGTCATACAAATGTTGGAAGTCTCCCAGTGAAGGAAAATCCACTATTTCCTCAGGTAGTTTGTCTCATTTTTATGTAGGAAAGTATTAGGATTGTTTGTCACCTTTACATCAAGAATGAATATGCATATTTTCAACTTCCACCTATTGCTCTCATTTTAGTCTTGTTCAATTGATTAAATTGTGTCTGACTCTTCACATCCATGATTGGATTTTCTTTGCAGTAGTACTAGAGAAATTTACCGTTTCTTTCACCAGATCATTCTGCAGATGAGGAAACTGAGGCAAACAGGTTTTAGTGATTGCACAGTGTCACACAATTAGTGAGTATCTGAGGCCAGATTTGAAATCAGGAAGATGAGTCTTCCTGGGCCTTCTAGGGTCAAACAAAATAATTTAATCCATTTTTCCTGTGATAGTTTTTCAAATGCTTGATGTCCATTCATCCTGAACCTTCTCCAATCTAGTTAATTTCTATTTTTTTAAAATGATACTTATATGATATGTGCACCATGACCCTTGCTATTGTGGCTGTCTTCTTTTGTATACCCTACTTTTCCTTCAACCAGCTTATCCATGTACATATTAAACTATGATGCCCAGAACTGAACACAATGCTCTAAGTGTGTTCTGCCTAGAGTAAAGCAATAGATCTATCACTTTCTTATTTCCGGAAGCTATTGTTACCTTACTGCAGGAAAAGTAAAGTATTTAATGTGCTTACTATATGTATCCTATGCATCTCCAGTCATCCTGATGAATATCTGGTCACTGGATCCAGATGGTTCAGGAAGAGAAAGTGAAGCTGGTGACCTTGCACAACCATCCCTCACTCAATACAATGTCAAGTGCAAGTTATATCACCATTTCTCTGATGCCATAGTCTGCTTTGAAAACACAACAATATACTAGGCACTGTGCTAAATACTTTACAAATATCTCATTTCATCATAAACAATAATCCTAGGAGGTAGTTGCTATGAAAATGAGAGAACATTGAGAAACTGTTGCTACTACGCTATACTCATTATTGCTCGACTAAAGCTAAAATAATTAAAAACAAATCACAGTGTATCTTCTAGGAATAGATGAAGGTAAGTAGTTTGAGCCCTCACCTAAACCCTGAAGTCAACAAAATTTGTCTTTTCCTGCTACACTCACATTCCCTTATTTTGTAGTATCCCCTTGCTGAACTCTCTCTTTTCCCTTTTAAGACATATTTCCCCTAGATGTCCTTCCCCTCACAATCAAAAGGTACATTACAGGAAATCCTGGTGTACCATTGTTCTCCACACATCTCCTTATGCTTCCCCATTTCTCTGTTTAGCACCTATTTTTATCCACGTGTGTTTTGTTGATTCTGATTTTACAATAACAAACTCTGGCAAATCTATGTTAATGTTTCTGTTTCTGGTTTCCTTCAATGCTTTTTTTAAATGTTTCTTTTTTTTTTATGTTTGCCAGTGGAATGGTGGGGGCAGAGTTGGTTGTTTTAACTCACCTGTTTAAAAAGTTTTTCTGATATGATTTTTCTTTGTCCCTTTCAGAAACTCTCTCTATTTTATTTTCATACGAACTTTGTTCTTATTATGTTACTTATTATTATTCTTGGTGGTGATGATGGCGTTCATCAATATGTGCATTCTCATTACTCCATTTAATTTTTTTTTCCTGAAACTCACTTTTATCTTGTCATAGTGCTTGTTTCACATTTACTCTTGATAAAGCCATAATCTTCTCTTTTCCTCTAACATCAGCAAAAAACCTACTGCAAATGTCTACAATAATATGTATATATGCACTAGAGATTATCTGATTTAACCTATTAGCTGTCATATGCATTGCTAAATCATGTATCTCCCCATACTGGGGAAAACCTCCGTCTTCATGCTCTTCAATTTCTTTGTAGTGCTTTATCCTGACTAGAATTTAATAGGCAAAGGAGAGCTGGCTAGATTGCATTTGGGAAATTATGCATTGCTTTCAGTGCTCATAAGTGACTCCCTGCTGCCAAAGCCTCCCACTTTAACACCAATATTCTCCTAGTGATGTTACATGACCATGAATCATAAAACGCCATGATTTCTGAAAATTCAAATTGCAGATGGCATAAATGATGATGGGGAGATGAACAATGATATAAATAAGTATATCATGTAGCCAAAGATGATTTGCACATGAGAACAGGAGTATGTATTATCCAGGACATATATGACAGAGTAAGAAGTACAACATATGGCAAACCCAGACACTGCAATGGGATTTATGCAATATTAAAATAACAAGAAGACTTGCAAGTCAGGGTGATAGTGAGAATGGAGGAATTTCTAAAGGGCAGATTTAGTATAAATATTCTTCAGGTATGGTGGTGAGACATAAACTCGATATAGTCTCCAAATTAATGAAGTTGATTATCTCCTAAGGGGAAATGGAGCAGCACATAGTTAGGATGAACAGGCTGCAACATACTACAAACAAGGGATTGATCAGAAGTAGTAGTCTAATGGAAATCAAGAAAGAAATATACATACATACATCCATATATGTATATGCATGTTTGTATGTGTATGGAGAAGGATGAGAAGGAAGAAGAAGACAAAGGAAGAGGAGAAGGGAGAATGGAGAAAGAAAATAAGGAGGAGGAGGAAGAGAAATGCCAGTAAAATAACATAATTGAGGGAATAAGTGATTTGTGCATGTTTGTTTATGGGCATTTTTGCAAATGGAAAATGGAAGAAGGGCATTAGAATGCTCCATATACCACCAGGGGTGATCCACGTGAATATGTGACAAGTAACACAGGAGGATAAAGACTGAATGTGTTTCAATCTTATGTACTAAAGCGAATACCTACATGAAAAAAGATCATTAGAGAATCAACTTTCAACTACAAAACAATTACATTTATTTTATGGTCATCCCTTAAGATAGAATATATATGTGTGCGTATATACATATTTGTATATATACATATATATGTGCATATACATATACACATGTATACACACACATATATGTAATCTGAGTAAGAGACTTCTTTTGAAAGATGAGTTCTTTAGCTTCTAGACTTTCACAAACCAGCTCCTTTAAGAAAATCACAAACAAGCTCTTTCACTCATGCTAGCCAGTTGCCTGCTTAACTGCATCCTCCCTGGCTCTGACTGCTCTCATGATAAAATTCCCTCTCAGCTCTGCTCCACCTCTGCCTCTTCCTGTTCCACCCTTCCTGCTCTACCCCTTTCTATTCTATATGACTTAGAGTCACTAGTGACTCAAACTTCCATGTGACCCAGACAGGTCACATGGTCCTATTAATGAATGGGAAAGATCTTCCCATTTAAATTATCATTACAAAGACCTAGGTTTGAATCCTGATTCAAACACTTAGTGCTTGTGTGATCCTGGGCAGGTCCCTAAACCTCCATTTGCTTCTATTTCTTCAGTGATAAAATGGGGATGATAATAGCACCTCTCTTCCAGGATTCTTGTCCTGAATGTCTCTCCAGAAATCATCCCTACTCTTTGCCTCCCCTGTGCCTCTGGTGACTAAGCCCTCTGCTTACCCCATTCATCTTTGCTTTCACTCAGATCTCTTCTTCAACTTCTTAACTGAGTTCTTTTCTTTTGTTTGTTTGTTTTTTTTTTTTTTGAAGCAATCTGGTTAATTGACTTACCTAGGGTCACATTGCTAGTAATCATCTGAAACTAAATTTGAACTTAAGTCCTCCTGATTCCGTGGAGGTCCTCAATCCACTGTGCCACCCAACTGTGCCCCACACACACCCACCAAGCTATTTTCACTTAAAAAATATAATCACTATTATGAGCTGTAACTGTTGAATGCATCTCTCATGGTGGAATTAGTCCTGCATAAACTATCAAGGCTGAGGTTAAGATACCTCTTCTTCATGGACTGAAGGTCACATTAAATTCTTTGGTCTCTAATTTCTGTACTTAATATGTGGGACAAAACCAGCAACTTATTCTATACATTCATATCATAAAGTTTAGTACCACATTGCAAGAGTTCATATTATTATAATATAAAAGTATCACCATTTTGACATTCAAATCCTTCCCCTCCTACTCTTGGTCTTTGTGACTCCAGGCAACACTGGGGCAGTGTTAGTGTTAGTAACATCTACTACTCAGAGAGTAGTAGACATTTTTCTGTTTTGTTCAATATGTCTCCATGGGGAACTCACTATAGGAATGAAATCACAAGTGCAAGTCAGCCATTCCTCCCAAAAAACAATTAAACAGAATATCATAAACATATGAAGTACAGGTAAATTCACATCCCTATGATTTCTCCCCAAATGCTCATTATGATACCTGTCTATATTTCTCTTTCCTCATAAGAGAACAGAAAGGGGAACCTAAAGTAATAGAGGTTCCTGATAAACACTAGCTGTGTGATAATAGGCAAAACATTTAACAGTTTTTACCTCAGTTTCCCCATTTGTAAAATTAGCTGGTGAAGGAAATGGCAAACCATTCAAGTATCTTTGCTAAGAAAACACTAAAAGTGGTCAAGAAGAGTTCGACATGAGTAAAATGACTGAACAATAGAACAACTTGATTGATAACCCACATAATTTCATCTGACTCTAATAATTTCTCATCTACTTGTGCTTCCTTCTATTAGGTCAGATGCACTTCATATTATCTTCTGTCCTGGAGTTTTGTTTTTATTTTTTTCTGGGTAGTTGTTGCTATTCTAGCAATTCATTTTTTTTTCCAGTGATAAAAGGGGTGGAGGAAAATAAAAAAAAAGGAGACAGGTTTGTAGACAGATATAGAGACATAGGTAGACATAGAGTGACAGAGATACACTGAGAGAAACAGACAGAGAAAGGCAGCATGAGAAAGACAGAGATAAAGAGGTTAGGGAGAAAAAGGAGAGAAAATGTAGAACAGAGAAGAGGAAGAGAGCAACAGAGAGATAGAGATTGCATGTGTAAATATATAAAGTTGTCTTAAGGGGAAAGTAGGTTTAATAAATGAAAGATGAGGAAAAGATGGAAGCCTAGTACTCACAATAGAATAAAGAAAGGGAGGGAAGAAAAAATAGAATTGTTTATAGTTGGATAGGTAGATATACACACATATAAATGTATGTATAACTCTATCTTCCTATCCATGTATATTTATATCTATCCGTCTCTGTATCAGTTTATGAAATTGTGGCATGCACTAGAAGGTATGAATCTTTGGATTAAACTTATTCTTTGCCCTCATGAAGTCTGTAGTTACTGAGCCTGTGAAAATGGAATTTCCTTTAGTGGAATTATTAACTAAGTTGTGACTGATAAGAGGAGGATTGTGAGAAATGATGTGTTTGGACCCAACTCCACTCCAATCATTATTAATCAGTTCATTGTGATTCCCTAAGGAGTAACGATTACTAGCAATTATTGGTGATAGACTCATCTAATAATATGCATTTGGTCAGCCATCTAACAATAGTATAATAATAGCCATATATTAATATATGCACATATATATATAAATAAATATATATATGTGTGTGTGTATATATATACATATATTTAAATAAATCATACAGGGATAATTAGATAAGATAGGTTCTTATGGTAGGCCTTTAGAGTAGGCCTCAAACTTAATGCAATGTTTACCACTTGTTCATCAGTTATGAAGTTCCGTTGTACAGCTACAAGAATCCTGACAAAAGTATCTCCATCCTGTTTTACTCAAATTCCATGTCCAAACCTTACATGGGTAGGATGCCTTGATTCTTTGGAAAGTTCTCCAACTTATTTTCATACTTCTGGATCACCTTCTCTTATCCAACATGGGCAGGTGACAATCTTAATGACCACTTAGTCTACAAAGATGAATAACTATTGCCTTGCACCTCTTATGACTACTTAGTCAGCAGAGAGGACCCTCCCCTTGCCCATCTTGTCTTATGCTGATGCATCTTGGAGGGTCAAGAGTGAGGTCTATCAACCAATTTTACTTTGCCTTTCCTGAATGTTTTGGTATCAAACTCTATAAAAGTAAGGCCCTAGGGAAAGGAGTCATCTCAAATCTTGAGGAAGATATGAGGTCCCCTTCATTAAAGGGGGCTATGGACCCTTTTATAGAGTGTTATTGATTTGGAACTCTGCCTCAGTGTTTTTTTCTTACAGATTGGATAATTTAAGACCCTACAGGATAAATAGCAGTCTCCACTCCAGTTGTTCTGTACCTCATATTTGCATGACTTCTCAAAATAAAATGTCAACAAAGCACTAGCTCTTGTAGGTAATAGTAAATAGAGAAGACAGTGAGTTGGCACCTAAAGAAAAACTGTGTGTTCTGTCTGAGCACCACAAAGTTTGGAGAAAGGTTTGCTTCCATGGTGTATATAGGATGATGATTTATTTGTTCACAAGATTCTTGAAGATTCTGTACTAAATTTTGAGATACCATCCTTTTAAAAATCCAACTAATAAACATTTTTCCATAGTGTCCATGGGCAGGGTACATTACAGGCTCAGGGAAAAGAAAACACACAAACAAACAGACAAGTTTTGGGGCCTTTTCAAACCTCAGAAAACTCAGAAAATTTTCCTACTCTGTCAAAGTTTAAGAGCAGACCTTCTGCCACTTCTGTAAACCCATACCTAGTAAGGTAGCAAATTGGGAATTTGCTCAACTCCCTTTCTATGGTAGCAGTCTTACTGATAAAGGAGGAATATATTTTCCCTTATCTCTTCATGGTTTCTAACCTCATAAACACATATAGACATCACAGCTACCAAAACTCATTACCCCCTCTGGACTCATACGATAAAAGGATAGGACTTGGAGAGTAAGTTAATCCATTACATATAGGGCTTCAAGCATTATGCAATCTATCCTGTTTTCATAAACCTATCAGAGAAGTAAATTTGGCAGGCTGTCCTGTAAGGCATATTAAATCCATTTGACTGGAATATAAAGACAGAGTACTATGCAAATTAGAATCAAATTAGAGCAAACAGTTTCCTACATATCGGAACCTCATTTTTCTATTTTTTCTTTGTTTTTTAGAAAATAGTATGCTTGGAGTCAATTGATCTGAAGATATTGCTTTTGCTAGATATCTGACCAGGGCAAATCATTTTATGCCATGTGCCTCCATTTCCTCAAGTACAAAATGTAGATTATAATACATATATTTTGCAATTTAATCTGTAAAATGCTATGGTAATGTGATGTATTGACATTTGATTTAGAATTGGCCATTAATTTCTTTTGAAGAGATTTCTTTTTTAATGCAGACTAAAATGAGGTAGGGATCTTTAAGATGGATAAGAACAGATAGGCTGTCAAAGTGGCCAATGAGAAAGAAAAAAATAAGTGGCAGGAATACACATTTTGTAGAGCAAAGGATTTCTGAAGACACATTAAAAATCTGTAGTCAGTGATTTTCTAGTTCTTACTATCTGTCTGGAGATATAGTCATTGATTAGCATGTAGGTGATTATAGTCTTACCTAACAAGGGTAATAAGTTGTGTGTAATTGTAGTCAAATAAAATTGATTATGTCACAAACATTCAAAACTAGTGCATTCTAAATAACAACTTCAAAGAGTGAACCATGTCTTTTTATAATCAGATCACAAAATAAATTTTTTTAATGTGTTCTCTGCCATGGAAGTAACCGTCTGTTACCATTTACAAGTTTTCTTCTTCATAAGATCCCTTTCCAGCATTAACTTTTTCAATTAGCTTATTGCAGAAACAGTATGTGCATTCTAGTTGTAAAAACTGCTTATGACTAGGTCTTCCACAGAAGAGTCAAGTGGAAATTTAAGGATCATTTGGTGAATATGTGTGTGTGTTTGTATACACATACACAGACATATATACATACATACACACATGTGTGTGTATATATGGATATGTATATATGTATATGTGTATGTCTGCATGTATGAATATCTTCATAACCATCTAGTGATAGGAGTGCATTTAGTAGGTGTGAGGTGAGGAAGGAAGTACAATTTCTTATTCAGTGCTTGACCTTGGCTAATAAATTGATTTTTCATGTTTCAATATTTTTCATTCATAGTCTAGGAAGAATGTTAGTGTTAAAAGGGAACACAAAAATCATTTAGCCAATTCCCTTTATTTTGAAGAGGCAAAACTTGGGTCCAAGTTGACTTGTTGTCATACAATGATTCAGCAGCTGAGTTTAGACTGGAACTCAGGTCATCTGACATCTAATTTATTACGCTTTCCTCCAATCCAACTGCTCTGCCCTCCATCCTCAGAAGGTAACTCAGAGGATGGAATAGAATCACACATTAGCATACTTCAAAAGGCAGGAGAGATTGTATGAAGATAAATTATTATTATTTTTATAACCTCAATCAACTTTTAAATGTGTGTTAACCAATCTCTTGTTACTCCCCTCCCTGCTTCCCCATTCTTCGACTTGGTTTTTGGTACTCTCTGTGGCTTAGACAAAAACATTCTTGCCCTTCTCCTGTCTTGTATTTAATTTAACTAGAGCATACACCCACCCACTGGGGCAAGAATTTTATCTGATTCTATTTTTCATATGCAAAGTGCTGAGTGCTTTTGACAATGTTCGTGCAGCTATTTTTGATACAGCAACTGAGAAAACAATCTATAAAACATTTCCCACATGGTTGGAACTTTCACACAGAAAAAATGGTCTTCTGATGATCAGTAGATGGCAAGCTTGCTACACCTAAATGTTGAATCCTTTTGGCCCAGTGGAATCTATAGCATGAGTTTTGTGTCAGGTGATAATTTAAGGAATCTTTAAATTGATCATATTTAGTTTATAGCCAGATGAATTGTTTATATGTTTCTTATAACAACACCAGTCTGTAAAACTATGCCATAAAGAAAAAAAAAACATTTCTTATGGGTAAAAAATAACACTAGATTCATCTTTCTCTAAGTCACTTCGAATTGAAAGAAAAAATAATT
Source organism: Notamacropus eugenii (assembly GCF_028372415.1). NCBI lineage: Eukaryota > Metazoa > Chordata > Mammalia > Diprotodontia > Macropodidae > Notamacropus > Notamacropus eugenii. Next base: position 568,820,284 of record NC_092872.1, read on the forward strand.
TTAGAGTGTTTTATTTCTATTAATGACACCTTCCTCCATCATTGGTCTAGTAGGCATTATATCTTGAGTAGTTTGCTTTCTACTGGAAACTACAAGTGTAGAGGTACCACAGTAAAGAGAATTTCAAAAGAAATTTGTCTGGCAAAATGAACCAGAAAAGAAGATAGGATGTTTCTCATCAGAATTCTCCAGTGGTTGCCTTCTTCACTGGGCAGTCTTCTTGGTAATGGCTTAACAACTGAATGTTTCTAGTCAGAAAAGAAGAGAAAAAGAAAAGTAGAATATTATATAGAAAAAAGCAATTTTTTTAAGTTCTTGAAAAAGGAAATAAAATTAAGAGAAACAAAGCATAACCAGAGAGATTAAATATTTGAAATGCATTTGTTGGCCAGTCTATCTTGTTTATGTTGTTGTTGAATACTGTGAAATGGTTGATGAAAGCAGTATTTACTAGAAAATTTCTGTTACTATTTGCAGTGGGATCATCAAAGTATGAGTTTTCTAACTCATAAAATGGAGGGACCCAAAGACCATTGTGGCCCTCTCCTAGCTTCCAGTTTCTCAAATTCTGTTCACTGTAAAGTGTTCCAACTCTTGTGATGCATGGAGATGTGGACATGGCCAGTGTTCTACTTTCCTTATTTCACACAAACACACACACACACACGCACACACACACAGACATGCACATTTTCAGAAGGATGCATAAGTGGATGTAGCAGTGAATCAAAGAATGAATATTATAATGATTTGAAGTCCCATATATTTACTAAACAATATGGGCAATATAAGACAAAGGAAAGAACACTGAATTTGAACTGGAGTCAGAGCACTTAGTTTGTATCTCAGCTCCTGGGACTCGGTTCTTAACTGTAAAGTGGTAGAGTTGGATTGGATAGCCTAAAACATTCTTTTCAATTCTAAATCTATGACCTTATGATTCACTCGATTTTCATCATCTGTTTGTCATGTAAAAACACATGAAAGATCATAAGTTCAAAATTTCCTGAGTGGCTATATGTGAACAACACAGTAATCAACGTTGTCAAGGACACAAAGAAGTAGGGCACATCACTCCCTCTTGCCCACAAGGAACATACCTTGTCAGAATAGGCACACATACTTGGATAGCTAAATAGCAATACATTATGTAAATAACAATTGGAGACATTGATATAGAATCTATGCCATATATAGTACAAATGATATCAAAAGGTGATGCATGCTTAATTGAAAAGGAAAATACATAAACTATTTTAGGAGTTCATAGGAAAAAGACATCCTTTCAGGAAGGGGATGGGACATGGATCAGTAAAGAAGCAGAAAAAGAATACAGCATGGAAAGGGAAGAATATATATATATATATATATAGTGTATTTCAGGACAGTGCTTAAGTAATTATAAATAATTCATCTTATACCAAAGGAACTGGGAGAAAGAGTTAGAGATAAGATTACTAAGATAGGTGACATAAAGTCTGAAGAAACTTCAATGACAGGATCAGGATTTTCATAGGATTATAGCAGGAGTCATTATATTATATGAGTCATTTACTCTTATCCACTCATTCTATACTTTTGTTGTGAGTCATTTCAGCAGTGACAAAATTTGGAGTTTTCTTGGCAAAGATACTAGAATATACCATCATTTCCTTCCCCAGCTCATTTCACAGATAAGGAAACTGAGATAAATAAGATTAAATGAGTTGCCCAGGGTCACACAACTAGTCAGTGTCTATAGTCAGATTTGCACTCAGGTCCTCCTGACTCCAGGGCCAGTGCTGTATCAACTGCTTCACCTAGCTAAGCATTCATTTTATATGTGAGAATATTAGGAAAGAAGGGAAGTGATTTGCCGAAGGCCGAATAGTTGGTAAGAAGAAGAAATGAGATTTGATCCTGTTGGGGGTGTAAGCTCAGTTCCATGTGGACAGTCTCGGGTGGGTAAAGGTGAGAGCTTCTAAACCTTAGAGTTCTCATGAGACCCCCCAGGAAACAGCAGGGAATTGAGGAGTGAGATCTCGTGTATTTCCGCCTCTTCCCGTGAGAACGTGATGGGAGAGAGCATCCCCGCCCTCGAGACTGGCCCGGATCTGGGCACACCTATTGTTATCTAACAGGCACGGTATTGAGGTGCAAACTATGCGGCAGGAGAGCTTAAGTAGGGTCAGGAAAGCCCGAAGGCGCTCTTAGCCCTGAGGGGCCCTTACAGGACAGAAGGCCCCTTTTCCTCTCTTCGCTCTTCCCTCTCCCCTCTCTCCCCACTTCCACTTCTGCTTCCATTCTCTTACTGTAAGATCTTTGCCGCCTTGGGAAATTTCTCTCTCTCTCCTAAGGAAGAATTCCCCCTGCACATGTAACCAAGACCCTGAATAAAGCCTAACCCTTGTTCGACTCCGGAAAGTCTCTTCTCTCATATGTTTATCCGGTTTGGCCAGCCGAAGACCTGCGATATAGGTAAGGTAAGACTCGGGTAGCCCTCAGGCCTCTAGGCCTGGCAGATCCTAGATTTAATCTCTCTAAATTCAGGGTTATTTCCATTGTGCTGTATCCTGCCCAAGGCCAAATAGCTGGTAAATAGAACAAATGAGATTTGATCCCAGATTTAATCATTCTAAATTCAGGGTTATTTCCATTGTGCTATATCCTGTAGGCAATAGATAGACATTCATGTGTCATATGTATAAATTGTAGTTATAGTCTCTTCTGTAAAATGGAATAATTGAAATGTCCAAACTGTCCAGATGTTTGTTTCAATATGGATGGCATGTTGTGGTTGAATCTGAGGTCATTGCTATCCAGATCTGATACTCTGAATTTCAGGAATTATTGCTAAAAACTGATTATAATGTTTTAAGCTTTAGTATTTACTAATGAAAATACTGTGAAGATAATGCATGTGAAATGCATTTCACACCAACCCAAACTGATCTAAATCAACAAACATTTATTAATGAGCAAAACACGGTACTATGTGACAGATTAAACAGCAAAGCAAAAGAAAACAAAATATACAGTGCCTTAGGGGAACTCACTACCCCTTCCCCCCAACTCATACCAATACACACACACACACACACACACACACACACACACGTGTGCAAGCATGCAAGCAAGCTCACAGTTGCCAGTCTTGTACCGTGGAAGGCAAGAGCCCCGGATTCAAAAGATTGTGGATCCATACCATTTAAACTATATCTCAAAAGCTCACCTTAGTGGGATTACTTTTTGATAGTCAGCTAAAGGGTATACTTATTTTAAAGCAAAGAATCTAAAGAGTAGAGTAGGAAAATTTGCAGTGGGTATTCAACACCCACCACCAGAACAAAAAAAAAAAAAAAAAGAAAGAAAGAAATACAACATCAATGGGGAGAGTGATAACTAACATCACCTAGAAAAATGATAGAGTACAGATACGGCGAATGATGAGGTCCATGTGGAAGGGCAATTTACAGCTCTAACAATATCAGGGTGTTCCTCACTGGTTGGTGTGCCTCAGCTTCACACAGTGCTCTCCCTCATGGGCCTACTTTACCTACTCTATGCCTGTTGGTCCTAGTTTCTTGTTTCCTCCAACAGAGGAAAGTCAAAGTCCTTCACTAAAAGATGGTTATGCTGTTGCTGAAAGAACTTGAGCATTTCTCCTTAGACCAAATTCTGCTTCCCCAAGATATTAGCTTTGAGGCTTACCTGCTGTCAACCAGAAAACAGGGTCCTAGCCACATGCTTCTGCCCCAGGATGACAATGCTGAATGTGGGAGAAAGGAGAGAAATCATCCCATTTCACCTCAATTTGCTGAACTATGAAAGAGGAACAAGTATTTCTTCTAAACTCAGAGATACCTCAAGAGTACTGTCACTGGGCTGACTCTTAAAGACTGCTAATAAGACTTGCCCATCCTTTCTTCCAAACCCTTCTTAATTCTAGTCTTTTCCTGTGCAAATTATTTACAGTTATACTGTATATAACTTGGTTGTATATGTTTATTTACCTGTTTTCTCCTCCATTAGACTGTGAGCACCTTGAGGGCAGGGATTATCTTTTGCTTCTTTTTGTATCCCTAGCACTTAGCACAGTGCCTCATATGCCAGCAGAGGTGGGGAACCCACAGCCTAGAGGTGACCTTCGACTGAATCCAAATTCTGTTAGTTGTGGACATACAGCGCTGCATGTGGCCTTGAGGGTGCAGGTTTCCCACTCATGTAGGATTTCAGTGTCAATAAATGGGTTTAGAAAAGACACTAAGGAAATGCATGGGCAAAGATAGGTTTATTTTATCTGTCAATCTTCAGTTGCATACTCAGTCAATTTTTGACCCATTCATAAGCAAATGTGGACACTCAAAGTTTTATGCCTTATAATTTTATCAAGTGGATTGGAGAATTCAGTTGATTAGGGTCCTCTAATCAAAGTCTCACTGTTGAGAAAATTAAAACGTTCCCTGCTTTCAAAGATCATTTTTACCAAGGGTTACAATATGTAAATATAAATACATAGGCATGTGTGTGTGTGTATATAAACATATATATATACACACACATATATGCATATACATATATGTATGTGTGTGTGTGTATGATTTGAAAAAGAAGAGACACTATCAATTACCAGGATCAGGAAAGGCTTACTTTAGAATGTGGCATAGGAGTTAAAGCTTTAAATAAACCTAGGGATTCAAAAAGTCCACTATGAGGAATCAGTGCATTCTAGGTACAGAGGTCAGCCTATACAAAGATACCAATTTGGGAGATGGAATGCTAAGTTTGGAACACTGCAATCAGGCCTGTTTGCTGTCTCGCTGTTCCATTTAAGTAAGTATCTTATCCAAGATACTCTGGCTCCCAACTCTAAGCATTTTCAGTAATTGTCCCACATGCCTTGAACCTCGAATTCCTCTTTTCCATCTCCTGATATCTTTGACTTCCTTCAGGTCTCAGCTAATATCCTACCTTCTTTAAAAAATCTTTTCCCTCCCCTCCCCTGCCTTCTGCTAGTGTTTTCCCTCTATGATTTTCTCCAATTTATGGGGAACTCCTTGAATACAGGGGCTCCTCTCTGTCTTTCTTTTTGTCTGTAGTACCTAGTGGATAATAGGTGCTTAATATTTTCTTTTACTTGTTTTGAATGATGAGAATATGGAGAGTAATGGGAAAAGCAAAATAAAAGATAGGACAGATCATGAAAAGCTTTAAATATTAAGTTCATTTTTTTATTTATTTGAGAAGCAATGACTAGGTATTGCAGGTTCTTGAGCAGAAACATTATGAAATGCAAAATAGATAATTTTGATAACATTAAATTAAACAGTTTCTGCACAAACAAAGCCAATGCAAACAATATTAGAAGGGAAACAGAAAGCTGGAAAATAATTTTTACAACCAGTGTCTTTGATAAAGACCTCATTTCTAAAATATATGGAGGACTGAGTCAAATTTATAAGAATGCAAGTCATTCCTCAATTGATAAACAAATAAGAACAGGCTGTTTCCAGATAAAGAATTTAAAGCTATCTATATTCATATAGGAAAATTTTCTAAATCAATAATGGTTGAGAGAAATGCAAATCAAAACAATTCTTGTGTACCACATAATACCTATCAGATCAGCTAACTTGGTAAATAAATGCTAGAGAAGATGTGGTAGTAGTAGTCTGATCTGAACATTTAGGAAGATGGTAAATGGTAATTGGTATTGAAAAGACTAGAAAATAGAGTTCAGTTTAGGAGAATATTGCAATAGTTCAGGTAAGAAGTGATGAGAGTTTGGATTTAGCTAAGTTCAACTAGAATAAAAAGAAGGGGACTATTGTGAAATATATTTTGTAGGTAGCATCACGACTTGACAATTTATTGGACAAAGACTTAGAAAAGTTCATCAAAAAATTTGGAAAGAATAGCTGTCATTACCAGATGAAGCAGAAGTAAAATTCCAAGAGAAAAAGTAGTAAAATAGAGAGTGAGAGAAGTGAAATCAAGGAATATAAATGTCATTTTCTAGAAGGTTTGCTATGAAAAGAATGAGCAATACAAAGTAATAGCTTCAGGGGACGGTAAAATCCAGTGAAGATATTCTATGTATGTGGAAGACCTCATCCTGTTTTAAGATATTAGTGAAGTTGCTAACTCTTTGAGGAGTTGGGAAGAGATGATATTAAAGACACAAGTAGAGAGAGGGGCCTAGGTTCTACCTTGGTTAGGGGAAGGACCATCTCATTATCAGCGTCCAAGGCAAAGGAAGAGAGGACAGAGGAACGATATTGGAGGCTTTTGAATATAGATTGAATAAAATGAGAGAATTGATGTTAAAAGGCTTATTTCTTCTCTACAACATATGAGACAAATTGTATTTTGAAAGGAAAAGAGTAAGAAAAATATAGCAGATATGAGGAAAGAAAAGAAGTTTTGGGAAAACAAACATAGGGATTGTGTTAAAGAGTGCTGACTCTGAACCCAAAGAAATTAGCCATTCCTTTAATAGTTGTGTGATCTAGGGCACATTAATTAGTCTCCATAAACCTCAGTTTATAAAATTGGAGGGGAAAGTGGTAGATTAGATGGCCTTTGAAGTTCTTTCTAGATCTAAGTCTGTGATCCAGTAATGAATTTCCTCATCTTACTGTGGGCCCACCGTGGGCCCCCTCATGTTAGGTTTGCATAATCTTGTTTGTAGAATCATGTTATAGTAACTATACATTGCTGAAAGCCTAGCATATATGTTTAAACATTATGTGAAAATAAGATTTTTAAAAATCTGAATAACCCAGAACTTCCTCTTCCATGGGAATTCATTACAAAGCAGTATTACTTGCTGGGAATTGTGCCACCACACAAGGGAACCATAGAAAAAGGAGGCTGGCAAAAAGGGAGAAGTAAAGAACAAGAATGAAATAAATGATCCCAATTTTAATTTTGGTCACATCTTTATAATCATAACTTGAAGATGATCACAATTTGAATTTCCCTAGAGACAATTTTAAGGTTACTATAGGAATCTTTCTTGGCAGATGATAGGGAAGATTTAAGAAGCTTAAGGAGAGTGAGAAGTGAAATGAGTACACTTCTATTTTCCATTTTGAATTATTGTGCAATATTTCTAGTTTCCTTACATGACTAGTAGAATAAAAAAAAAACTTGCCTTAAGTTTTTGGTCTCACATACTTGTCTGAAATTTAATTCATTTGGGAGCCACAGAAACTCCTAGATAATGTCTTCATGTGGTAGCTGTCTCTCCCAGTGTCAGTTCTTTTGCTTTCACTTGGAAAAGTTTTCTTGTTGTTGTTATTGTCTTTTATTATTTTTGTTGAGTTTGAGAGGTTGAAGACCACACACTATGGAGGCAGGAGCAAAGAAAGAGAATGTAAAATACTGTAAAGTTTAACATAGGTGGGTTTTTTTTTTGTAGAATGTTGATTTCTTTCAGAATTCTTTACATAAAGGCAAATTTGTATAGTGAAAATTTATATGAAGCAAGAAGCTTTTTTCTTTTTTGTGTTTTTATTTCCTTTTGATCTGTTCTTTTTCTTTCACAAGTGTGATTAAAATGGAAATATGTTTTACATGATTGTACACATATAACCTATATCAAATTGCCTAGGGAGAAAGGTGGGAAGGGAGGGAGAATAATTTGGAACTCAGAATCTTGTAAAAATGAATGCTAAAAATTTTCTTGACATGTAATAGAAGAAAAAATAAAATACTACTAAAAATAGAACAGCTACATAATCAAGTACATTTTTTTTCTGATGCTCACCATATCTTGCACCTTCCAACACTGTTCTCAAAGAAAGTATTTAGGATGGACATAACAAAACTTCTATGTAGTATATTAGATCTTCTCTCTCTCATTTTATCCTTTTAAATCATATTTTTAGCAGCTATTTCCCATCCTCCCCTAATCCCATCCTTACTTTAGTTAAATATATGTTTAGGTTGAAACATTGTATTGTATTCTTCATAAAGTCTCTCTACTTTCAACAATAGATGTGAGATCATAAAGTTATTTTCAGAATGATCACCTTGCAATTTGCATCATTAACACTTCAATGCAAGACAAATGTCCCATGAAATGATGGTCCTCAATTTTCCCGGGTACACTACCAGATAAAACACAGATAAAGCAAATAGTATTGACTGTTTTTATTGCAAGCAGAATTTCTGAGATATTCTTCCTTTTTTTGGTTTCTGATTTTTTTGTGTACAAGAATGGCATGATAAAAATCCTTCATTCATATGAATAGTATGGCAATTTATTGGTCCTTTTTAGCAATTACATATTTATGCTTTCAAGAATTAATTTAATATTTATAAAAGATATGAAAACTGTGACTATATTCATAGGTGAGTAAGACTCCATGTATTTATTAAATTTATGATGTAATTAGTTTACAATATAGAAGCTATCTCTTTCTTAATCTCAGTAAGGATGACAAAATAATAGTCAATTAGCAGGCTGTCATTAGGAAAACAGTTCTCTATGTGACCAAGGCAGATTTGAACAAAGGAACCCAACTTTCATATAAAGATGCTGCCATTTATGACTAGTGCCAGTTTGTTGCTGACATGGTTTCAGGCTTAGTAAGAGTGATTGAAACGATTGGCATTTTTATTTAGGAAATTCAGTTTGTGATATTGATGAAAACCTGTAAACCATTCATCATGAAACAGCTGGGTATTGATTTAAAGACCAAATAAAGTTTGATTTTTATTTTCAGTTCCCCAACCTTAGATGAACATAAAGTAACACCTTTTGTAAAAATGCCAAAAAGGAAATGCCATTCAAAAATGCCCCTGAGTTTTCTTCTTTTCTCTTACTAATTAGCAAGACTTAAAAAAAATCCCCTGGCAGTCTTTAAAATAAGTGAATTTTGAAAGCCATTTTTTTGTCTCACAGGGTATCAAACAAGTCAGCTGCCTCCCAGAGGTATTGTGACTGTTGTCAAAATAATCGACTGATCACAGCAAAGCTGTCTGTTCCCAAAGAGAAGGTCGAAAAGAGAAATTGTCTTTTATAACTTTTGAGTATAATTTCACATCCTTACCTAATTTGATGTTCTTTTGCAAATGCAAATGAATGAACCACACCACAGAAATGAGGTGTCTTTATAAACACACAGTTGTAACTATTAATTCCATAATTATAGTAGCAAGAACAATTTTATTACAGTTTTACTTTTTTTAATTCATTCAGATTTGTGGGAAAATGGTCCTTACGGATTGAAGTATTCCAAAATTATTCTCAGCTTAGAGGTGAATTTTCCTTTGAACGTTAAATAAAAAATTTTGACTGCTCTATAGTTTCCCGTAATTAATTGTATGTCTTGAATTCTTAGAACCCTCAGTGGGGCCTTTAAAGAACAAACTCCTTTTGGCAGAAGCTTATTTTTCTTATATCTTATAATTAGAACTATGTCGCATAAATGGAACTCCGTATACAATATAGTGGATAGTTTTTTCTTCATTCTTTTCTGTTTTGTTTGTATTTTTAAGTGATCTGTCAGTAACTAAATTAAAGAATAGAAATTTAAATTGATTACTTTTTAGAGAAGTTAAAAGAAAAAAATGAATTCAATGCATATAAAGTCACTTGAATAAGTGAATAAAATAGTTATTAAGTACTTACTATGTGTGAAATAACTGTGTTCTGTGATGAGAGACAAAGAGAAAATGAAACCAACTCCTGCTTTCAAAGAGTGCATATTCCAGTGAGTGACACAATTCACCTAAAAAGGTTTCAGCTAAAAATTAGATGGAAATGTCTCATGGTCTTGAGGGTGTATGGCAAATCAGATGCTAATACTTCTTTTTATTGTTAATTGTGTGTGTGTGTGTGTGTGTGTGTTTGTCCTTTTTTTCCAAAGAAGACCATGCGATCAGAGAAATAATGATATGACTTACACTTGACTTTGTTTTGAGTGAGGGAGGGCAATGCAGGTCACCAGCCTCACTTCTCCTCCAGAATCATCTGAATCCAGTGACCAGATATTCCTCACAATGACTGGAGATGACCCAGGATGAGGCAACTGGGGTTAAGTGACTTGCCCAAGGTCACACAGGTAGTGAGTGTCAAGTGTCTGTGACGAGATATGAACTCAGGTTCTCCTGACTCCTGCACTGGTGCTCTATCCACTGTACCACCGAGGTGCCCCTCATAAACACTTAAAGACACCCTTTCCTTTCTTTTTTATTATTATTTTATTTATTTCTTTAATGTTCTACAATCAGTACCATAAAACTTAGATTTTTAACCCCCCACACCTACCCTCCCATCCCTCTCCCTCCCCAAGATGGCATACAATTCTTTATGGGATCTACATATACTTTCCTATTGAATACATTTTCACCATAGTCATGCTGTGTAGACAAACTAAAATAAATGGAAGAAATCATGTAACAAATCAAAACATAATACATAATACACACACACACACACACACACACACACACACACACACATGATCTGCTACATTCTGCGAATGAATTCCATAGTTCTTTCTCTGAGTGTGGAAGGCATTTTGCCTTAGAAAACCATTGGGAATTTTTTTTTAAGTTCTTGTGTTATTACAAAGTTCCAAGTCTACTAGAAAAAACTGTCACATACTGTGGTCATTGCTGTGCACAAAGTTCTCCTGGTTCTGCTCCTTTCATTCAGCATCAGATCATATAAGTCCTTCCAGGCCTCTCTGAAGTCTTCTTGTTCATCATCTCTTATGGCACAATAGTACTCCATTACATTCATATACCATAATTTATTCAGCCATTTCCCAATTGATGGGCATCCCCTTGATTTCCAGCTTTTGGTAACTACAAAGAGTTCTACTATAAATATTTTTGCACATATGGGACCCTTTCCCATTTTTATGATCTCTTGGGGATACAGTCCTAGTAAGAAAGAAATTATGATGCTTATCATAGACTTTTAGTACTTGAAGGTACCTAAGTCCAAATCCATTAATTCTCTAAGATGATGGATCTGAAGACAGAGAAAATGACTTACTCAGTTTTACAAGGCACATAGTGGCAGGGTAAGGGACAGAACCCAATTTTTGCTAGTTCCCTTATTAATCTTTGCCAATTTATGATAACAGAGAGTCCTAATATCATGAATAATCCAGGAAACAAATTATCCAACAGTTAATAAGTTTTCTTACCTTACTGTTTCTTAATATTTCTCTTCCTGTCTTATTTGGTTGTTTAAAGTAGGTTGCAAAATAACTGCACAAAGATTCAGCTGAGTTCAATGTACTATTGGAATTTATCATAATAATTGCGCTGGAGAAAGTGATGCCTAGAATGAACTCCCTCATATCTCTTTCTCTTATTTCTTTTTTTTTATCTTGCTCAAGGCTTAGCTCAGTTGCCAAATTTTCTGTAAATTCTTTCCTGATTATTCAAGTTAGTGTTTTCTCTTTTCGCAAATTATCTGAGTTTTTTCAGCTGTATGTACCTTATATAATCCTATGGGATGTGAGGTTTCAAAGGTTTGGGCTTGGTAATTTCATTTTGTTTTTATATCCCCAAACTCAAGTATATAGTAGTTTTGCAATGAGTGCTTGTTAGTTTGAAGCAAAACTAGGACTTCCACCTGTATTTCGTCAGTATATTAAAGGTCTATTTCCACAGTACAGTAAGCAGATCTCACTCTATGTTTCAGTTAGTGGATAAACCTCAGAGATCTATCAGAGTCCTTTAGAGGTTAAATGACTTCTCTGTGTTGTCAGAATGAGTTTAATATAGTTTTACAGATAAGTCTAGTTTTATTAGTCTCCCAGTTGTACCTTCTTCCTCTGGTTTGTTGCAAACATTTGCTCAGAATGCAGTAAAATCATCTTAACTTTATTTCTTGACAAAATCCATTATAAAAGCATAAACAGCAAATAATCAAGTTTTAAAGAGAAGTGGAAACTTAAACAATGTCAGTTATCAGGTAGCAGTGACGTAGCAAAGAGGAAAAAGCATAAAGTGAATAAATTTACCAAGTATCAGTAATGAGAAGACAGGTGCAGTCAGGAAAACTTAGATCACTCTTTAAGTAAATCAGTGTTTTCAGCTGCTCATTATTATGTTCAGTTTAGGAGAGCAACAACCTTCACTTGCAACCAAGTAACTACTGGCTGGAAAATGCAAGCACCCTTATGATCTTCTTCTATCCATGGAACTCAAAAGTTGCTGGTTTTCTTCTCTCTCCCTCACGTTCCTCTCTTCACAATTCCTCAGTTTGTCTTTTAAGTTGGAGAAAAAAAAAACAAAACAACACAATTACACTTCTCATCAGTCTCCAAGTAGATAAAGGACTACACTGATTTCAAGGAACCATTGAGTAATCCCTTTTAGCCAGATTTATGGGAGGGCATAAACACACAGGACAGGTAGATACGAATGTGTTTCATTTTATTTAATTGGAGGAAGTATTGACAAGGACTTTGCACATTCATAGGGTGACACACAGCTACTTGATTTATAGAGTTTGAGATCCATAGGTTGTTAATTACACCCAGGTTATTATGTGCAACACTACTATCACTTCTCTACTATCGCTATTACTCTCCTGGCATTACTACTGCTACTGCTATTGCTACTTCCATTGCTACTGCTGTTGCTGTTGCTGCTGCTGCTACTACTACTCCTATCTAATTAAAATGTATACATCTTTTTAAACATATGTAGTACTTTAAGGTTTACAAAACAAGTTGCATACGGTAACATGTAGAAATATGAAAATATCTATCCTGGTGTCTATAAAAATAATCTGTGATGGTGAGCACTTCCTACAGTGCGAAATTATTGATGATTGCTGAAATGTTAATAGGCGAGGTGTCACCAAAGGAGGAGCAGTGAAATGACAGTTTTAAACATATGTCTGTTGTAGAGTCAGCCTTAATCTTGGAAATGTCATTTTATCTATAGAAGAAAAGTGGTTCCTTTTTATCTATAAGAAATTCTTAGCCACTGAAACAAATTGCTTCTATTTTCCATGTTTCTTTTTCACATTCCCCTCATCTTCCATTCAAAGTGACAACACCTTAGTTGAGTCCTCATTATCCCTTGCCTACTTTCACTTGGTCTCGGCCCCTTAGATATAAGATAAAAGTCTTTTTTTTCTTAAGCATTATTTTCATGTTTTTACCCTGTCTAAACAATACATAAACGAAAATCCTCTTATTAATGCTAAAATTAATACCTGGGTTACTGAGGGGATTGAGTCAAATGATTTCTAAGAATCCTTTCTAGTTCTCAGTCTATGACACTATGATCTTATTATCCTAGAGATGAGGCATTTAATAACCGGGTTAATTCGTTCTTCTGGCCTTTTCCATCAGGGTAAATGTTGTGTGATACTTTTGAATATGATTAGAGAAATATGGATATTAAAATGAGGAAAGAAAAGGAAATTTGCACCTAGAAGATCTCTATTTACATTTTTCATGCTTTATTGAGTAGTCATCAACATATAGTGATCTGTGGGCTTCCAATTACTTTCATATTATTAATTCAGTAATAATAATAGTTCAAATGTATATAGCCCTTTAGAGCTTTAAGACCTATAAAGTGCTTTTCATATATTATCTCAATTGATACTCACAATAACTCCATAATATAATTGCTATTACTAACCGCATTTTGCAAATGAGGAAATAGAGCTCATCTGTGTATGAGGTTGGATTCAGTTTATGTCTTCATGATTCTCAAGATTCTCAAGATCACCATTCTGTACACTAGTTAACAGTATTGGGTATTTGAAACACACACACACACACACACACAGTTGTCATGATAGAAAGATCTGTAGCAGTGTTTAGGAAAACATATACATATATATAAAACATACACACACACACACACACACACACACACACACACACACACACACATATATATATATGTATACACATTACTAGGCCTATACATGAAGACCTTCCATCTTGGTAGGACCTGGGAGAGCTTTTGATCTGCTGGCATAGTCTTCAATAGGATGGTATTCTCCTTTATACCTTGTTGTGGCATCAAAGAAGGATTTTAGTGAAGGTTGCTATATAAAACAATAAAAAATGAACAAAACAATTATTCTGTTTTAGTGCTTCAGTGGAAAGATTTCTGTTCACTTATACAGTTTTAATATTATACAGCAGTGAGTTATCATTGATTAAAAAGTCACATGATGCCAGCAAAAGTGGGATTTAGAGTTGGATAGGATTTTAAATATCACCTCACCTAGCCCACTCATTTTCAAGTGACAAAACAGAGTTTGTTAAATTTTGTCTACGTGGGCATTTCTATAAAAACAAAAAATCTAGGTGTAAAGCTCTTGGTTGTGATGTAGCCCCATATTACACCATTTTTCTTTAGGAAAATAACATTTGAATGTTGTTCCATCATTTCAGCGTGTCCCATTCTTTCTGACCCCATTTGAGGTTTTCTTGGCAAAGATACTGAAAGTTTTAGCCATTTATTTCTTGAGCTCATTTTACAAATGAGGAAACTGAAGCAAATAGGAGTAAGTGACCTGCCTAAGGTCACACAGCTAGTAAGTGTCTGAGGGTGGATTTGAACTCAGGCCTTCCCAACTAGAAACTCAGTTTGCTATCCAATGTACTACCTAGCTGCATATGATTTGATTACATAATTTCTGTTTACATTTTCTTTGCCTAAAATGTAAGTTTGACAGCATGCTACCACTAAGAATCTGATGTTAATGACAATGTTACATTATAATTTCCCCTTAATAAGGTTCTTAGTTTCTTTACTTATAAAATGAAAAGGAAGATTTGAATGAGATAATCCCTGGTATTATTGTCATATTTTACAGCCTAAATTACTTTGATTCTTGGTCACTCTGTTACCTCTTGTCTGTTAACAGTCAGTCAATGAATACTAAGGAAATGTCTACTATTTGGCAGGCACTTTATTTATTGCTGAGTATACAAAAAGAGGCACGGGACAGTACCTGACTTCAAGGAGTTTACAATCTTGTGGGAGAGACGACAAGCAAATAAATATGTACAAAAAGACTATATGTAGGATAGGTAGGAAATAAATAAAACAAGAGAAGCATTGGAGTTAAAAAGAGCTAAAAATAGCTTCATTTAGAAAATGTGAGTTTTGTTGAAACTTAAAAGAAGCCAGGAAAGCCAGTAGGTGGAGATGAGGAGGGACAGCATTCTAGGAATAGGAGAGAGCCATAGAAAGTACCTACAGGCAAGAGATGGAGAGTCTAATTCAAACATTAGCCAGGAGGCCAGTGTCACTGGAACAAAAAGTATGTGGTAGGGATTAAGGTGCAAAAAGACTTGAGATGCAATGGGAGAGTAGGGCTAAGAATGCCAAACAAAGTATTTTGTATTTAATTCTGCAGATGACAGGGAACCACAAGTCTGTATTCAACAGAGTGGCTGACATGTTTTGGCCTATTCCTTAGGAAAATCACTTTGCTGGCTGACATCCACTTGGAGGATAGATTGGGTAGATACTTGAAGCAGATAGACCCACTCATTGTCTATTGCAAGAGTCCCAGTGAGAGGCAATGAAGGCCTATAACGGTGATACAGAGGACAGTAGAGGACTTATTAGAGAGATGTTCCAAAGGTAAAATCAACAGGTCTTTGCAACAGATTGCATGTGAGGGGGAAGATATAGTGGGGAATTGAGGATGACATCTAGGCAGGTTATGAACCTGAGGGACTGGAAAGATGATGTTACATTTTATAATAGTAGGGAAGGTGAATGGGGGAAGGTGAGTTTGATTTACTTCAGTTTAAGGCATCTAATGGAAATCCAGTTAGAGATATCTTAAAAGGCCATTGGAAATATAAGATAGAAGGTCTGTAGAAAGGTAGGGGCCAAGAAAGTAAATATAGAATT
The DNA here is from genome assembly GCF_028372415.1 of Notamacropus eugenii. Classification (NCBI taxonomy): domain Eukaryota; kingdom Metazoa; phylum Chordata; class Mammalia; order Diprotodontia; family Macropodidae; genus Notamacropus; species Notamacropus eugenii. The sequence goes on from NC_092872.1 coordinate 568,836,139, forward strand.
TATCAGCTTGGAGACAATAATTAAATCCATCACAACTGACAAGAAATCCCAGTGAAGTAGTAGGATTAAAGAAGAGGGTCCAAGATAGAACTCTGTGGGACACCAATGGTTAGAGAGCACAATCTGCATAAGGATCAAACAAAGAAGACTGAAGAATGCTCAAATAGATAGGAGAAAAACAAGCAAAAAAGACAATCCTTGCTTTCAAGGAGTTTATATTCTAAAGACAAAACAACGCAAAAAAAAGATGAAAAAGTAGGGGTTAAAAGTGTGGGAGACAAAGCTTGGTTCTCCATGACAGGTTAAATTCAGAGTATAGTTTGGAGAGGAATTTGCGGGTTGACTGGGTACCTTCAGCAAACCTTAATTCCCAGGTTCTGAAAAGATCCATTATAATCAGGGAGAGCCTTCAGGGATGGAGGGTACTTAAAATGTGAATTGCATAACTAGAATGAGGTCTCTGGGTAAAGAGAGGTGACATGGTAGGAAGTCATAAGTATAGCCTAGAGAGAATTAGTTTGCTTGTCTCAACTATGAAACCAAACGTAGTTCTTAGTTTGTTTTCCTTCTTCTCCTATGTTAGGAGACCATACTTTTAACAACCTTTGATGTATCCCTATAAATCAGGATGTAGATATCTCTTATCTCAGTGTGAAATTCAACAATGGTAGACTGAGGCAAATTTCTCTGAGCAAGATAACAGCTTATTAGTAGGGTAAAAATCTACTATTTGGAGTGGGTCAATGGATTCCTAAATTTTAAGCCAAAGACCTGAAAAATGAAGATGTATCTTCTTTTTTTAAAAAAGTGTAGAACAGAGAATATAACAGGGTAGGAAAGGAAGTAATACAATTGTTTATAGAACTGGTGACATCGTGTGTTTGAGAACAACATAACTGATTAAATACCTGAGGCATAAGGGACAACATGATTAGCTGGATTGGAAATGAGGAGCTAGCAATGATCCCTTCCCTTTTGTTCTGTGAGTAAGAAATCCTTCTAGTTTGAGTCCACCTGAAAGGTCAGACCAGACATCCTTGAAGTATAGTTTGGTGGTGTGTAGGTGTTGAACCAGACTCTTTGGTGTTCATACATATTCCTCAAGTTATTAGATTTCCTTGAGACATGAACAAATCAGTGGTTATCAGGAGAATTGGATATCTACACTTAACTCATTAGAGACCAGCTGAATGTCTGAACTGATTTCAGAGATATGGAATCTTTACTGAGGAAGTTATAGGTCAAAAATTATTCAAATAGAAAATCAATGTTTGTTTATCTCAGAACGTTAGTAGTCCCTACGAATCGGCATAAAATCAAATGTTTTCTGCTACTTTCAAGTTCTTTATGGAATCCAAGGAACCCCAATCAGTTATTTAGTTTATAATTTAGACAAGGAGACTCTAATTGCTTGTAACCTTGTCCCCAAACCCAAGTCCTAAGGGCAAACTATAGAGTAAATCCTTCATTATTTTCCAAGTGAATTCCACACTTCAGGATCTTAATAAAATTGACTTCTTGTGTTCGTTTACAACAGGACCATGGATTTAAGCTGAAATTAACATT